>NC_090938.1:715791915-716100308 GCF_040938575.1 Ambystoma mexicanum
ACGAAGTAGTTCTGTTTTGCAAGTTTAAACGGTTTATTTGATAATTTAAACAATATATATATATCACACTTTATAATAAATTAATAATTGAATATCACACTTAATCTGAGCAGTAATCAATAATGGATAGTCCGGCACTAGCACACTTCTTTATAATCCATGATGAGTGGTTATAGGATGGATAAGATAGCAACAATACTTTTATGGTTTCAAATGGATGCAAGGTGGAATGAAATTGCAGTACAGAAATACTCAATATGATTTCAACAAAACAATGTAATCACTTTTCTCTGGCAATCCACTCCCCCCTTTATGCAATGCAAGGAAATGGAAGGAAAGCACACAGTTCTCAGAAATGCAATCAAATGTAATTCAGTTCAATTCCCCCCCAGCAGTTTATACAACAGATAGGAGTTTTGAAACACAGGCAAAATGCTTTGAATATGGTGACAATGCAGTGAGAAATATGCCGAAAATGGTTTTAATTCCCTTTAGGAGGTTCAGGGTGAGTGAAATATACTTGGGATGAGTTCAGGCTCACTTTAGCAAGGATCTAGGAGTAACTAGCAGGTTAAACGAATTTTTGGCAAAGGAAAGCAATGAAGCTGCTGTTTTCACACGTGGCTGGATTTTTAACCAAATCGCAAATCGCGGTAAAATTCGCGAGCGCGAGAATCGTGATTACGGCAAAAGTATACGGAGTAGCAAGTCGGTTCTAAGCTTTCTGAACGGTTCCAGAGATACGGACGATTAAATAAAGGTAGTTTTTCGGATTTGAAATTTTAAAAGTTCAAAGCGACAGGTTACAGCTTGCAGCTAGAAAATGACAAGTGACAGCTTTGCAAATGACAGGTGACAGTTAGGAGGCAGTTCTGGTTAGATTAAAATAGATTGAATTATATTATTTTAACTAAGAGATTGGTTCTGCACAGTTCTGCTAGGTACTCACAATATATTTAGAAATAGGCCTCGCCACGGATCTGGTCAACAGGTTTTCTTCACTCGCCACGGACGGTTTCTGCGCACAGCGTCTGGGTCAGCTCTACTCTGCTGGTCTGGTCTGGGTCTCTGGTTCTGATCAGGTCTGTGGGTCCGGATACAGCGGTCTCTGGTTCAGCTGGTCTCTCTCTGGATACAACACTGCTCCCTGGCAAATGGCCAGAGTTCTTGCAAAGAATTCAAACAGCTCGCCTGGCTGTGAATAGTGGCAATGATTTGAGGCCTGCTAAAGAG
Source organism: Ambystoma mexicanum (assembly GCF_040938575.1). NCBI lineage: Eukaryota > Metazoa > Chordata > Amphibia > Caudata > Ambystomatidae > Ambystoma > Ambystoma mexicanum. The sequence goes on from NC_090938.1 coordinate 715,793,149, forward strand.
GGATTTAGCTTGTAGTTGACCTTTCTGCTATAAATTCTGAAGTAAAGTCTTGGTCTCTGAAGGTGGATAGATTGAAGTCTCTATGTTGGCTCTCTGGAGGTTGATGGAGGTAAAGTATGGATTTTCCCGGCAGAGCGTCCCGCAGCAGATGGAATAGCATGTCCCTATCTGTCCTGACTGTCTGCTTTTATGTGTTTTGAAAGTGGGTGGAGAGGCTAGCTTTCTAGGCCCTACCCCTCTCCACTTGTCATTGGCCACTTCCTCCTATTCCCCTTGATTGGGGGAATGAAATGAAGTGTCATCATGATGAGGTCTGTTTATGATACAGAGAACCCACCCCTGTCAAATTTACACACAATCTATATTTGACCTAAAGACATATTTCATAGATACACAGTGGTTTGAAATTACATGCACCCATCACATATCACATGAGGTAGCCCCTGTTCCAATTCTGCTCTTCCTGGGGGCTGGCATTCAGAAATGGCAACCTTTGGTGCTTTTTAGTGGGTTTTGCAACATCGGATTTTTCTCCAGATTTATACACATGTACACAGCCTGTCCATACATACTCCAGTAAATTATCATGTCTCTAGCTTAAACACAGAGTCTGTAGTATACATAAATAGCAGGGTTTTGCCCCAGAACATCACACAAATTGGAGTTTGGGCTTGAATCGAAGGTACATTTTTTAAATGAAGGCTCTCAAAGTTATACATTCCTGTCATTTGATTACAAAGAGTTATCAGTGATTCAGTAAAATATATATTTTGCTTTCAATTCAGTTCTCAGAGTGTTGGAGTCCGCCTCCAAGACTTGGGTGGGTCAGTGATCACATGTGTCTTCTGGCAGGCAGGCCTTTGTTGACAGGAAACAGTCAAAATCAACATATTCTATTCACGTGCAATAGCCTATTGTGTGGTCTCCAGGAGGTTGAGGTCAGCAGACCAGGGGGTCACTTTGCATTTGGTTATTATGACCATGTGATATCCTGGGCTGTGGTGTGAATCTCTTGAGGTGAGAGGGTTTCCCAGGCTTCTGGCCTCTGGGAACAACAGGTAGCTAATTTTTAATTAAAATGCAGCCTTTGAAGTCAGCTGAGTCAAATCCCTTTGTCAGCAACTGCCCTTAGTTCTCCTGTCAGAGTTTAGACCGCTAGCGCCGCCTTGAGGATTCTGTTGGTACTGCATCCATTTTTGGGATCTTTCTTGGATTAATGCATTCCAAACAGGAATGGTTTTTACATGGTAGTAAATAACCCTTGCTTAACATTGTTTTGATGGGGCTCCTTACAGTAAAATGGTTATGTTGAACCCCACAAAAGGGTTGAATCTTTAAAGTGGTCCGGTGAGCCACGATTTCAGCAACTTTTTGACATCAGTAACAGTGGATTTTGTTAACAAAGATCTTTCTTTACACTGGTGGGTGGCAAGTGAGGTAACCATTTTGGTGTGCGCACAAACTGCGTGGTTCTCCTGGATTCTGGCGCACTTGTGGGCTTTTTGGCCATCTTGGATTTTCTAAGCCCACAGCACCAAATGTTGCAGCATGATAGCTCAAACGTGGGTCAGGACACCCAACAAATCCCCCCACTTGACTGCCCTTTGAATTTGAGTTGATGGGGAGTCGGGTGCACAAGGGTTTTGACCCACGCACTGGTCTGTCCACATAATCTTCTTCCAATTCTGCAAATGGCACAGTTCAGCATCTTTTCCTCCATCCGGTACTGATCGATCGGTTCTCCACGCCGGTCCTGATGGGAATATTGGGCGGTACCCTGGGCCCCTCGCGTCTCTGCTCCCGGTCTCCGGATCGTCCTCCCTGGCCAGTCTCAAGGTTTTCTTTCTCCTAGGACGACAAAGGAAGAGCGGCAATACCTATTCATAGACATTTTTCCCCCACCATTGATATAGTGGGGTGGCATATAAATTTATAGTCAAAACATATGAACATGCACATTTCTTTTTGCATTCAAAAACGAAAACACCCACATTGAGAAACTCAGAATTTGATAGGCGATATGTAGGATATTTTAAGTTAGAACTGAATTAATCTGAGACAGTACCCTCTAGGATTCCAGAGGATTCCACCAGTTGTTGCAGAGTGTGCCTGGGATGGCAACACTTTAGCTGATTTATATGTATCCACTTGTCTTCCCCCTCTGCCAAACCGCCTTTGGGGATGCGGATCTTGTAGGCCACAGGGGAGATCTTGTCTATAATCTCATAGGATCCCTTCCATGTAGGCAAACATTTTCGCTGCTTGGCCTGGTTCCTTTGGAAATTGTATAGATAGACCCGGTCCCCCACCTGATATTCCTTCCTGGAAGTTTTCAGGTCATAGTGGGTCTTCATACTCTCAGCTGATCTTTCTAGATTCCGCTGAGCATAGGCAAAAGCATGCTGAAGGTGTTTCCTTAAATTCTCCACATACTCATGAGTTGTGGAGGCATTTATCAACGTTTGCTCTTGGGTTCTGTAGAGCAAATGCTGAGGAAGCACCATCTTGCGTCCAGTCATCAACTCAAATGGTGACATTTTGGTTGCAGATGAAGGGGTAGATCTGATGGCCATTAGGACCAGAGGTAATCGGATATCCCAACTTGGCCCAGAATCTGCCACAAACTTCTTTAATATGCTCACAATGGTTCGGTTATATCTCTCTACTGCCCCAGAAGAAGCTGGCCTGTAAGCAATGTGTAGCTTTCTCTTGACCCCCAGTATCTCCCACATCTTTGTCATTACTTCACTGGTGAAGTGGCTACCTCTGTCTGACTCAATCCTTTGAGGTAGACCAAAATGGGAAAAGATGTGGTTAATCATCAGGGCAGCTGCTGTTTCTGCCTTGCAATTTGGGGCTGGGAGACATTCCACCCACTTGGTAAACAAGCATGTAACGGTCAACATGTACTTGTTTCCTCTAGTCGAGCGAATCACAGGGCCTACAAAGTCGATTTGTAAATCTGACCATGGCAGTGTCATCCCCCTCTTTTGGAGAAGCGCCCGGTGTGTGAGGGATGTTGGCTGAAATTGTGCACACACAAGACAACCCTTCAAGTATTGGTTGAGGTCCTGGCCCATGTGTGGCCAGTATGCAACCTCTCTTAAGATTTCCAGTGTTGTGTGAAACCCCCTATGACCGGCGGTGGCCGCATCATGGGCGTGACTTAACATCAGGCTTCGGAATGAGGTAGGAACCACCCACTGATCGTGGCCAGCTTTGGATTTCCTTACCAACAAACCGTCTTGGATCCGGAACATTTTTGGACATTTCATCAACACTCTAAGGTCCTCTTTCCCGTTGTAATCGGTATCCGTCAGGGGAAAGTTCTCAGGGTCCTCAATGTGTTGGTAAAATGTACCAATTATTGGATCCCCCTTCTGAGCGGTAATCAAATCAGCATCAGGGGTCTCCTTGCTCCATTGTGCAATTGAAAGGTCATTGTGAGCATTTGTCTGGGACCTAGTGATAGCAGTGACCTGGATTTCCCCCAACAGGGACTCAATCTCAATTAGATCCCCTTGGATGGCCCCGGTTTTGGCCAGCTGATCAGCTAAGTCATTTCCAGTTTTGTCTGGTCCCTCCACTTTGGAATGACCCTTGATCTTTTTCCAATAGATGGTCATCTCATTCGAGGTGACCAGATCATCAATGTTTTGGATCAACTTCCCATGTTTCAAGGGTTTGTTATTAGCACATAACATGCCTCTGGTTTTCCAATTAACCCGGTGCTCCACGAACCCGTTCCGGACATAATCCGAATCTGTGATTATGACCAGTTCGTGGAGTTGATGTTGGACAGCAGTGAGGATGGCTTGATGCACAGCCATCAATTCTGCCACCTGACTACTTCGGGGACCAATTTTGTATCCAGCGGAGGGTTCTGGGAACTCATTCACCCATGCATTCCCTACGCCGGCCACCAGTTCTTTCTCCCCGTCGTTGTCAACATGGTAAGAGCATCCATCCACATAGACAGTGGGCATTCCCTCACACTTGTCCTCTTCAAAGACTTTGTGTGGGGAATTAAGGTATGCCTCCATGTTGCCCTTGATTTTTAGACTTTCGTCCTCGAGACAGTTTTCTCTGGCACAATCATGCAAGTCAGCCAGACCTTGCGCGAGGGGACTCTTCTTGTTTTGGCCATATCGGACCTCCACAGGAAAGCCTTGCATTGACAGAATCCAGGAAGTAATTCGGGAATTACTCACATTTCCGGCCCAGATTCTGTCACTTTGGAGATATTGCAGAGGCTGGTGTGGAGTCTCCACTATGATGTGTTCCCCATGGATAAACGGGCGGTAATTCTTCAATGCCCACACCGTTGCCAGGAGTGCCTTCTCACAATCGTTGAATTTTTCCTCCACAGAGGATAAAGTTTTGCTCGCATAGGAGATTACTTTATTGACCTTGTCATGCTTTTGGTATAATACTGCCGTCAAGCACGTATTAGAGAACCCCGTCTCCAGGAAGAACTCCTTGTTTCTGACAGGGTAAGCTAGGCAAGGCGCTTGTGAGAGGCTTCTCTTGAGTTGTTTTACCGCCTCGGCTTGTTCTGGACCCCATTCCCACTTGACCCCCCCTTCAGGAGATGAATCAGGGGTCTGGTGATCTCTGCGTAGCACTCAATGAACTTTCTGCTGTAATTAGTCAGTCCAAAGAGGCTCCTTAGTTCCCGCAGAGTTGTGGGGTCTTTCAGTTTCTGAAGTGCTTCCACTTTCCTTTCCTGGGGACAGAGACCCTAAGGAGTAATCTCATGCCCCAAGAAATTAACACGGGTTCTACACCACTGTGCTTTCTGAAAGGAAAGTTTTGCTCCGGCGGCCCTCAACTGGGTCAGAACATAACGTATCTCCGCTATGTGTTCCTCCACAGATGAACTTTTGATGAGGTCATCATCTACATAAGCCAGGTTACCCCTTGCACCTAGGTCGGGCATGGCCTTATGTAGGAAAATGTTGAATTCATTGCCGGAGTTGAGGTATCCGAAGGGAGTCCGGGTCCATGTATACTGCTGGCCCCCAAAGGTAAAAGCCAGCTTGTATTGGTCCTCCCTACTGACCGGCACGGTCCAGTATCCATTGCTCAGGTCTATTGCAGTGAATACCTGTGACCCCTGAATCTGGGCCAGCCCTTGGTCAATGTAGGGAAGAGGCCATCGGGAAGTATGGACCCGTTTGTTGAGCTCCCTAAGGTCAGCGCAGAGTCTCCACTGGCCGTTTGGCTTTAATATTCCCAGCACCGGATTATTGAAGGTGCTGTGGACGGGACGGATTATTCCCCTGGACTCAAGGTTCTTAATTATTTCATCATTTAGAAATGTTCCTAATAGCCTCGCTGGAAAACTGAATTTGGAAGTATCCCCAATAGCCTCGCAGGAAAATGAAGTTAATAGTGCGCCCAGTAGCCTCTCTGTGGAAAATGAATTTAGATATGGGCCCAATATCCTCTGTGAAAGCTACATCTAGAAGTGTGCCCATTAGCCACGCTGTGAAAGCTGCATTTAGAAGTGCTACCAATAGCATCTGTGAAAGTTGATTATAGAAGTGTATCCAATAGACACCCTGGAAAGTCTCAAGTAGAAGTTTGCCCAATAGCCTCTCTGGAAAATTGAACTTAGAAATGTAGCCCAGTAGACGCTCTGTGAAAATTTGCATTTAGAAGTGTACCCAATAGCCTCCGCGAGTGTTACACTTAGAAGTGTGCCTAGTAGCCTCGCTGATAAACTGAATTTAGAAACGTTCCCAATAGCCTCTGTATGGAAAATTGTACTTAGAAGTTCGCCCGGTAGCCTCTCTGGGAAAGTGATTTTAGAAGTTTGCACATTGAAAGAGCATATAACCATTCTTACCACACCCCACGCTTACTCTCTCCTTTACATCACCACTCAACTAGAACACAGAGATACTATGACACCATTCGGTATAACTGTTCCCATACGAACATCCACCGCTTACTCCACATCATTCTATGTAAACACTGCTGGTCTCACTCCCCAGCCAGGCGTTTTCCTCAGGCCTAACGCAGCCACATCCGTTCCGGATAAATCCTGCCAGAACGAACACATTCTCCTGATCTCTCAACCACCACACCTATCAATAAGAATCGGCTATTACATGTGTACCGCACGAGCTGCACACATATCCGGTGCACACACGCACCTTTTGACTCTCCCTACTCTCTCTACTGATCTGAACTTCGGTTCCCAAGGGCGTTCAACCTACCAGCGCCTTCAGACCATACCAATGGTATATAAGGCGCTATATAAGTGCAAAATAACAATAACAATAACAATAACAAAAGTAAGGGACTCCATTGATGCGAGAGGCAAGCGATATTGCTTCACAAACAATGGAGTCATGCCAGGGTCCGTGGGGATTGTTGTTGTGTGGATGTCGGTGTGACCACAGTCATATGAGTCTACCGCAAAGAGATCTTGGAAATCCAAGAAAACTTGTTTCAACTTTTGCTTCTGTTCCAGAGTCACACAGGCATCAGCTAGGTTGACTCTCTCTTCCACCATCTGCCTGAAGCCTGGAAAGACTTCTGGTTTGGCTATCTCAGCGGCCTCCTCCAGCTGGGTGGAGAAGTCCCTGGTCAGAGTGCTGATTTGGACTGGAGGCCTCAGGTGGGAAAGGCAACCCTCATGGACCTGGAAAATCACCTCATCCCTCCTGAAGCCACAAGTCACATCTTCCTTACCATAGGGCCAGGAAGTGTACACCAGGAAGTTCCCCCCATGCCGGGTAAAAATCCTGTCTGGTGTTGTATTGTCCTCACTGTCACTGTCAAAACAGTCCTTGGGGATTGGTCCTAACAGTTCATTTCCTAAATCGATGGAAAAATGTCGGTCATCAACCGCCATTCCAATAATGGTGCCTGCGGCTAGAGTAATACTCTTTAAGTCGCTGTTATCCACCTCTATTAGAATGGTGTCATGTTCTATGTTGACTAATGGAGTTGGGTTTACCCCCAACCCTTGCTGTTGGAGAGAAGCGTTTAGATGTATGTAAGCATCAGGGTTTTTCAAATGTTGTCCTCTTTTAACTTTCACTTCCAGGGAGAATTGTCGGGTCCTTTCTGGGATGGTGACTTCCTCTTTGATCTGAATTTCAACTGCATAAGGTAGCAATTGAGCTGACCTAAATGCTTTTTCTGGATCACCAAAGCCCATGGGATTATCCGCTAATCGGGACCAAGCTTTGAAGTTTATTAGGTCCAAGCTAATGGCAAAGCGATTGAGAATGTCACTGCCTAAGTAAAAGGCGGCAGTGACATCTCGCACAACCCATCAATTATGGAGTATGCTCTTGTTGCCAATGGATATTTTCAGCATACACCTGCTTGGCAGGAGATGTTTGGAATTAGGCGCTTCCAGGTCCATTTCCCATTTGTCTATCAGTTTGAATGTGGGAATGGCTTGATCTTTTGGGAGTTGGCGGAACATGGCTTCGCTGATGAAGCTCTTACCGTTGCTCACACACACTCGGGCGAGAACAGAGTCCTTCCCATCGTTTAACTGAACAGGGATGAACAACTGCTCTCCAATTTGTTGAATATCAGCCAGGCTCTGAGCTGATTTCACATCTTTCTGGACTATAGGAGTGGGAGTTTCTGATTGTGGATTAGTATAGAATTTCAGAGTGTTTCCTTCCAGCGTGGAATACCACTTTAGACTGGAAGGAAGGTTGATTTTCAGAAATAGAGAGGACCCCCCATCACCAGTCTGTTGTCCTACTGCTATTACTGTCACGTCTGGAATCTGGTTGTTCTGGAAGTGAAATTCTACTTGGTCAGATTTTTGTTCAACCATGTGGCAGGTGCCGTTTAAACTAACATGGGTGACACTCTGGGTCGGCTAGTCTGGGTCCAGAGGACCTTGTTTACGCAATCTATTAGGGGGTGACAACCTTCTCAGGAGGTCATTCCCTAGTAAACAAGGGGTGCCCTCTGGAGTCACAACTATGACTGGGTGTTTCAACTTGTGTCGCCCAATTTTAATGTCCAAATCTGCCGTCCCCTCGACGGGAATTTCCTTCCCGTCAAAGTTCTGGAGTTGTCCAGGAAGTGAGGTGAGAGGAATTTGGTAATTCCCTCGCCTTCCTGCATTCAGTTCATCAAAGGCCCTTCTGGACAGAAGGGTAGCTTGAGATCCCGTGTCCACCAGCGCTGAAATCGTACCCTGCCCCTGTACTTGTACCAGGGCATAGTATCTTCCCTCCTTCTCCTCAAGGGGGCACAGATAATGCACATTTTTGGACAACTGGTGGGATAACTTTCTGGTTTTGGACATTGCAAGAGAAGAAATTTGGGCAGAATTCTGTGGAGAGCCTTGGGAATCTGAAAGAAAAAGTTGGCAACTGGAGATCAGAGCCATTGTGGGTTCCCCTGGTTCCGGTTCTGGGCCGCCCCCCCTTTTTGGAGGCAGTCACCAGGATGGGTTTGAACCAGGGGATTTTGGTATTGTGGGTTCTGGGATGAGATGATGGGCTGCGGTAGCTCAGTCTCCATATCTCCCCAGTCTGGATTGGAATCCCTTGGGACCCATTTTTCTTTGGGAGGAGTTCCCCCATCTCTGAAGGAGAAGATCCTTTTCCCAGGATCTTCTGAGGATCCCTCTCCCTCAAATTGGAAGACCTGTACCTCCTCCACAAAGTGGGTCTGTTTGGGTCCTTTGTTTCTCCTACCCCCCCTCTGCTCCTTGGGAGGCGGGCTTTCAGGGGCAGGAGATTTTGTTTCCGGTTCCTGGGTTTCCAGGGGCTGTTTACAAGTTGGGAAGGAAGCTTCCTCCAAGGCTTTACACCCCCCTTCCCCTTGTGCCTCCTCCCTGGGAACCGGTGTGTTATCGGGGTGCTGCCCCCGTCATTGTTCTGGAGCACCAGGTCCAGAGTTTGGGGCATTCTGCGGTGGCACGCTCATCTGAGGGTTCTGTTGAGCCCTCAGTATGTGACCCAGATCCCGTGTCATATTTTGGACCTGGCGCTCTACTGGGAAACCCGCTCAGGCTGATACAGGGCTCTATTTTCTCCCCTGGGCTGATCCCGGGAAGGGTAGCTATCCCTTCTCTGGTAGTACCCCTGGGTGGGAAGATTTTGGTACCCCTCCACCCTTGGCCTCCCCTCTCCCGGATTAGGTTGTCTGGGCTCAGGGAATTGGGGAAAGAAGGATGGATGATTTTGGGGCTGGAAATTGGGTGGATACCTGGGGAAAAAGTTCTGCCCAGGATTTGGAGAATTTCTGCCCTCCTGGGGGAAGTTAGGAGGGAAGTTCCCCGGGTCAGGTGCTTGGCTGGATCCCCCCCCTTGGGCTGGAGGAGTCCACACATAACCCAGGATTAGTCTGTTTCCCTTGTAACGGGGACTTACATAGTCAGGAGAGCGAGGGACCCCATTTGTGGGACTACCTCTTTCACTCCCTGTCTGTGACTGGCCCGAGGACCTTCTGGGCTTAGCATTATTAGGTGCAGGTAGGTTTTTAGGCCCCCCATCTCCAAATCCAAAACGGGGGTGACCTTTACCTCTGCCACCTTGGCAGCAGCAGGGGTGCTGTTGTTTTTGGGGTTTTTCGGCGCGTTATTTTTATTTTCGATAGGCTTCTGTACCTCATAGATCCGGGTAGCCTGTTCAATGACCCAGTCTAAAGATCTTTTCTCATGAAAATCTCTCACGAGCTGGGTCATTATATATTTGGGCAAGGCATGGAAAAATGTATTGACAAATTCTCTGCTGTCTGTGCGCACCCTTCTGGTGGTCTGCGCAAAGGCACGTTTCAGTTCTTGCACGAATTCTTGTGGGGCCTGATCCTCCCCACATTGCAAATTGTAGGCTGCCTTGCGAGCCTCTTGAGGATTTCTGTGAACAGAAAAATGTTTCAAGATGGCCGCCTTATAGGTGGACCATCTTAAATGATTTTGGTCCTCCAGCCCCGCAAAGAAACTGGAGTATTCTGGGGAGAATGTCCGTTTGACGTACTGGATGCAGCTACTGCTGTCCTTCAAATGGAAAGTCTCCATCATTTGCTCGTAAAGCTCCAAGTGTTCCCAAACAGAATACTTGGCGTTCTTGTGATAAGGCATGATGACACTCCTTATTGCCTTTATTTGCTTCAATGGGTCCTTAAGCAAGGCCTTTTTGCCTTATTGGCCTTTTTGGTTCGGGTAACCCTGGTCCATTCATCCTCCGACTCAGAAGCGCTGCTCCCAGAGGTTCCCGTCTGATCTTCCAGGTTTTCCCGGATTCTGCGAGCCTGGGAATGGCTGGCAGAATGTGGGGACCTGGTCTCCTGCATCCTGCGCCGTTCAGAGGGGTCTTCAGATTCCTCCTTGCTGCCAGGATTTGATGGGTACCCCCCCCACTGACCTAACTGGGCAGAGGTTTTCAGGATGCCCTTAATGGGCCTACTCTCCTGGGGTTCCCCACTAAATTGCACTGTGCTTGGGTGCCCATACCCGGATGCCCGCCCATCCATTCCTGGGAGGTACTGGCCTATGAGCCCCATGCTTCTGGCTGGATAGTAATCTGCCATCCCTGTGGCCCGGTGCTCATGTGCGCCAGGGGACAGGGGGGTGGCAGAATCCAGGGACTGAGAGAGATAAAGGCCTCTGGTACTAGGGCTCCTGAGGTTATGCTCAGGAGTTTCCCTTTCCCAGCGCACCTGGTCTCTATCCGCCCCTGCTACCTGTTGCAATGCAAGAGCCTGCGCCTTCAGTTCCTCAGTTAAGGCCTTACTAGACTCTATCAGTCTCTCCTGCATCGCTACCTGTTGTTGGAGCCTATCGTTGTGCTGGCAGAGAGCCTCATTCTCTCTCTGCGTTTCCTGATTGGTCCTGGAGCACTGGGCCAGTCTTTGCTGCAGGAGGGTTACCTCCTGAGCTGTGTCCCTATTGGCCTGCTCCTGTCTTGCCAGAGCCTCCTCCACCCTCCTGGTGTGCTCTAGCAAGTCCTGGTGTTCTTTTTGGAGGTCACCCAGTCCCTGGTGGGCCAGGTGATTTTCTTCCATTTTTCTTCTTAAGTGGCAGACTTCCTGGCCTAAGGTGTCCCTTTCCTGACCAAGAGCTTGAATTTGTGACGCCAGGTCGTCCCTTTGCCTTTGGAAGGCACCAGCTTTCTGGCGCTCCTGATCAAACTCTGCCTGGGTATCCAGGTCTTTCAGGATCAGTTTATTGCTCTCCTCTTTCTCTCTGTCTAGTTGGATGTGCAGGGTGGCTACCTGCTCTGTGCATGCCCTGTTGAAATTGATCTGTTGCTCCAGCTTTTTCTGGCTCTGCAGTAGGGAGTCCAAACTGTCTTGGCGTTCCTTCTGCAAAGCCAGAATTCTGGTATCCCGGTCTGTCTTTTCCTGTTGCAGTATATCCATGTCCTCTTTTATTTTAATGATATACTGCCTACTATCATTTTCTGACTCCTGGCTCCCCTGCAGCCTCTGCTCAGAAGAGACCAGGTCAGATTGGACCTTCTCTAACGCCATCTGTCGCTTATTCGCCAGATCTTGGCTTTCAGTACATTTATCCTGCATGTCTCCCATATATAGGTACAGGTATGCCGCTATCCTAACCATCTTGTCTTGTTCATCCTTAGCTTTAGGAGCCATGTATAGTTCACTCAGGGCCACATGTAAGGGACCCTGATCTCTCCATATATCTGACCCTGTTTCAGTGACCTGTTGCGTGATGGCCTGCAACCAGACCGTTTGGTCCTGATGAGTCCACTCACCTCTCACAAATAGCTTATGTAAGAAGTGTTCTCTGGCTATTTTCATATCTACCAAGGTCGTCATTCTGGAATTTGAGTTCCTTCCTGACTTACAGAAGTTTATGTTTTATTTTTGCAAAACAGACCTTTTCCTTAGAGCGTTCCTTTGAGGAGTGCTTTACAGCGTAACACAGCGTGGTGATCCGACCGGATATGTGTATCTGGTCAGCTGGCACACTGTATTAATCTGCACAAGTGATAGATCTAACCCAAACGTCCGGCTCGAGCCCCCAATTTGTAAGAGGATTCAATCCAGCACTACAGCTAAGTCAATGCCTAGTCTGGGATACTGAATGGAAACCCTTATTGATATATCTTTATGTCCAGTTCATGAGTTCTGGATGACTACCCCTATATAACACCTCTCTCTTGGAATCCCCCTGACCCCACTGAGCCACGAAGTAGTTCTGTTTTGCAAGTTTAAACGGTTTATTTGATAATTTAAACAATATATATATATCACACTTTATAATAAATTAATAGTTGAATATCACACTTAATCTGAGCAGTAATCAATAATGGATAGTCCGGCACTAGCACACTTCTTTATAATCCATGATGAGAGGTTATAGGATGGATAAGATAGCAACAATACTTTTATGGTTTCAAATGGATGCAAGGTGGAATGAAATTGCAGTACAGAAATACTCAATATGATTTCAACAAAACAATGTAATCACTTTTCTCTGGCAATCCACTCCCCCCTTTATGCAATGCAAGGAAATGGAAGGAAAGCACACAGTTCTCAGAAATGCAATCAAATGTAATTCAGTTCAATTCCCCCCCAGCAGCTTATACAACAGATAGGAGTTTTGAAACACAGGCAAAATGCTTTGAATATGGTGACAATGCAGTGAGAAATATGCTGAAAATGGTTTTAATTCCCTTTAGGAGGTTCAGGGTGAGTGAAATATACTTAGGATGAGTTCAGGCTCACTTTAGCAAGGATCTAGGAGTAACTAGCAGGTGAAACGAATTTTTGGCAAAGGAAAGCAATGAAGCTGCTGTTTTCACACGTGGCTGGATTTTTAACCAAATCGCAAATCGCGGTAAAATTCGCGAGCGCGAGAATCGTGATTACGGCAAAAGTATACGGAGTAGCAGGTCGGTTCCTAGCCCAAACGGTTCCAGAGATACGGACGATTAAATAAAGTAGTTTTTCGGATTTTAAATTTTAAAAGTTCAAAGCGACATGTTACAGCTTGCAGCTAGAAAATGACAAGTGACAGCTTTGCAAATGACAGGTGACTGTTAGGAGGCAGTTCTGGTTAGATTAAAATAGATTGAATTATATTATTTTAACTAAGAGATTGGTTCTGCACAGTTCTGCTAGGTACTCACAATATATTTAGAAATAGGCCTCGCCACGGATCTGGTCAACAGGTTTTCTTCACTCGCCACGGACGGTTTCTGCGCACAGCGTCTGGGTCAGCTCTACTCTGCTGGTCTGGTCTGGGTCTCTGGTTCTGATCAGGTCTGTGGGTCCGGATACAGCGGTCTCCGGTTCAGCTGGTCTCTCTCTGGATACAACACTGCTCCCTGGCAAATGGCCAGAGTTCTTGCAAAGAATTCAAACAGCTCGCCTGGCTGTGAATAGTGGCAATGATTTGAGGCCTGCTAAAGAGGGATTTAGCTTGTAGTTGACCTCTCTGCTACAAATTCTGAAGTAAAGTCTTGGTCTCTGAAGGTGGATAGCTTGAAGTCTCTATGTTGGCTCTCTGGAGGTTGATGGAGGTAAAGTATGGATTTTCCCGGCAGAGCGTCCCGCAGCAGATGGAATAGCATGTCCCTATCTGTCCTGACTGTCTGGTTTTATGTGTTTTGAAAGTGGGTGGAGAGGCTAGCTTTCTAGGCCCTACCCCTCTCCACTTGTCATTGGCCACTTCCTCCTCTTCCCCTTGATTGGGGGAATGAAATGAAGTGTCATCATGATGAGGTCTGTTTATGATACAGAGAACCCACCCCTGTCAACTTTACACACAATCTATATTTGACCTAAAGACATATTTCATAGATACACAGTGTTTTGAAATTACATGCACCCATCACATATCACATGAGGTAGCCCCTGTTCCAATTCTGCTCTTCCTGGAGGCTTGCATTCAGAAATGGCAACCTTTGGTGCTTTTTAGTGGGTTTTGCAACATCGGATTTTTCTCCAGATTTATACACATGTACACGGCCTGTCCATACATACTCCAGTAAATTACCATGTCTCTAGCTTAAACACAGAGTCTGTAGTATACATAAATAGCAGGGTTTTGCCCCAGAACATCACACAAATTGGAGTTTGGGCTTGAATCCAAAGTTATACATTCCTGTCGTTTGATTACAAAGAGTTATCAGTGTTTCTGTAAAATATATATTTTGCTTTCAATTCAGTTCTCAGAGTGTTGGAATCCGCCTCCAAGACTTGGGTCGGTCAGTGATCACATGTGTCTTCTGGCAGGCAGGCCTTTGTTGACAGGAAACAGTCAAAATCAACATATTCTATTCACGTGCAATAGCCTATTGTGTGGTCTCCAGGAGGTTGAGGTCAGCAGACCAGGGGGTCACTTTGCATTTGGTTATTATGACCATGTGATATCCTGGGCTGTGGTGTGAATCTCCTGAGGTGAGAGGGTTTCCCAGGCTTCTGGCCTCTGGGAACAGCAGGTGGCTCATTTTTAATTAAAATGCAGCCTTTGAAGTCAGCGGAGTCAAATCCCTTTGTCAGCAACTGCACTTAGTTCTCCTGTCAGAGTTTAGACCGCTAGCGCCGCCTTGAGGATTTTGTTGGTACTGCATCCATTTTTGGGATCTTTCTTGGATTAATGCATTCCAAACAGGAATGGTTCTTACATGGTAGTAAATAACCCTTGCTTAACATTGTTTTGATGGGGCTCCTTACAGTAAAATGGTTATGTGGAACCCCACAAAAGGGTTGAATCTTTAAAGTGGTCCGGTGAGCCACGATTTCAGCAACTTTTTGACATCAGTAACAGTGGATTTTGTTAACAAAGATCTTTCTTTACACTGGTGGGTGGCAAGTGAGGTAACCATTTTGGTGTGCGCACAAACTGCGTGGTTCTCCTGGATTCTGGCGCACTTTTGGGCTTTTTGGCCATCTTGGATTTTCTAAGCCCACAGCACCAAATGTTGCAGCATGATAGCTCAAACGTGGGTCAGGACACCCAACATCGTCCTACCCATCACTGCACTCCTCAAAAAGAATGTTCCTTTCAAGTGAACAGAGGATTGCAGAGGGCCAACGTGCTGGTCTTGGAAGCAAGACCACACAGAGCAACAGAGGTTTGAATCCCAGATCTCCGCTTAGAAACTGAACTCTGGTATTAAGTGCGTTATAAAAAAACAACAAAATAAAAAATATAAAAAGTGGTACCCCGAAGCCGATCTTGCCTTCCTATGGCTGAACTCATACTTTTGTTCCACACCCATCCTTCTATAGCCAGACCAAACAGCTCCTTTCATTGTGAAGATAGGTGCATCGGAGGGGCGCGTAGGAGCATTAGTTCTACAGGCAGGAAGCAACAAAGAAGAGCATTGTGCAGCATATTATTCCTGCACGCTTCCCTCCAGTGAAGTCTACTATTCCATATTGGAGAAGGTACTCTTGGCCATGCAATAGGCTTACATGGGATGGCATCTTCTCCTGCAGGGCGCCTCACACCCTTATGAGATTCGTACAGATCACTGCAGCCTTCGTGCTCTGCAACAGATGGAATGCCACAATTCATGCCATGCCAGATGGGCAAACTACTTTTCTCAGTTCGACTTCTACATCACCTGTCTCCACGGGAACATGAACATACTTGCTGACAGCCTCTCTAGAAGCTTGGCTGACTATTCTTGAAAACATATGCCCAAGGAGTTGCTACTGTCTGGGAGGCGGTTAGTTTATGAGGTCAACATCCTTCTACGGAAGGTCAGAGACGCATCAGGAAAAACCTTAGACACACTACCATCCGATCTCCAGATGTCCCTGATAAGAGAAGATGGTCTTCTATTTTTTGGCAAGCATCTATTCGTTCCTACTGCCAATTTTCAAGTCATGGTTATGTCCTGGTGTCAGGACATCAAGACAGCCGGACATAAAGGTGTCGCAGCCACGCTCAATCTGGATTCCTGTACCTTTTGGTGGCCTACCATTAAGAAATATGTGCAAGCGCATGTGCTCTCCTGCTCCACCTGTGCTCAGAGTAATAACTCTATCACAAGACCAACGGGCTTCCTACAATAAGAAACTTCACCTCTGGTCCTTGGCCACACGTCTCAACCGATTTTATTGTGGACCTGCCCCCTTCCCGCGGCTGCACCGCCATCATGGTTTCCATTGATTCTTGTAGCAAGATGGTGCACTTGTCACCCCTTTCTGGGGTCCCAACTGCTTGTCAGATGGATTCAGTATTCCTCTAAGATGTGTTTAGACTACATGGACTTCCACAGACAGTGGTATCGGATAGAGGGTCTCAATTTGCTTCATTGTTTTGGTCTACGCTCTGTAGCCTTTTGGGTATCCGCCGGGCATTGTCGTCCAGCTACCATCCCCAAAGTAAAGGACAGAGAGACTTAATCACACCCAGGAGCAATACATCCACTGTTTTACCAATAAAGAGCAGGATGACTGATGTGACCTACTACCCATGGCAGAATTCACCTATGGAATTCACTCCATAGCCATCAAGATGAGTCCTTTCTTTTATACTTATGGATTTCATCCCAAGTATATTCTGACAATTAATTTTCCGCCTTCCAGGGTCCCTTCAGTCGATTCTCTGCTTGAAGATCTCACCCAAAAACACAAGGATGCCTACAGCAACCTTGAAAGGAGTAAGAAGAGAAACGAGCTCTATGCGGATTAAAAATGAAGAAGATGTCCCGAATGGTAGACAGGTACTAAGGTCTGGCTGTCCACGAGATACCTCGCTAGGTGGATCCAACCATCAAAGTTATCTCCTTGTTTCCTCAGGCCTTTCAAGATCCTCACCAAGGTCAATCCTGTGGCTTTCAAACTACAACTTCCTAAGAGCCTGAGTCGTTTGCATCTGGGTTTCAGCTCCTCATTGCTCAAATCCTATCTTCCTGGCAGATTTCATCAGAAAACGAAGCAGCGATTGGTCGTAAAAGACACTGGCCCAGAAGAGTATGAGGTCTCTCGCATAGTCGATTCCCGATTTCATTGTGGTTCACTACAGTACCTCATCCACTGAAAACGATACTCTGATGATGAAAGATCTTGTTAATCTTCATGTCGTGTCCATGCTCCTCAATTAATTCAACAGTTCCATCGCCGACATCCCTGGAAACCTGGTAATCCCAGATTTTGGAGGGGTCATACTGTCCTGCTGCGCCACTGAAGCGTGTGGAGATGCTGCTGTCTCGTATCAGGGATGGTTCCGTCACAGCCAGAGTGCAACGAACAACTTGCTGTTTTCCATTATGGCCCCTACCATTTATTGGAGCTTCCGAACAGCGTCTCACTGCGTTGCAACCCTTTTCCACCGGACGCAGGGTAAGACGCTTGTTAGCTTCAGTGCTCTCCTCCACTTCTTTGCCGCGTGACTACCATTTATTCTACAGCCCTTCTGGCCCTCCCAGCCTTGTTCTGTCCTCTACCCTTGCCTCTCCGCTCTGTTTGGCTGTGCGTTCTTCCTTACCGTCCTGCTCCTTTGCCACCACTCACCTGTTGCTTGCCGGATCTACACCTATTGCAGCACTCTCAAGAAGGATTCAGGACGTGGTGTTTTTGTGCCTTCAAGGCTTTTTCCCCACACAGGTGCCTCCCGGAAAGTTCACTTTGCTTGGGTTGTTTATCCAACCAAGCACAGTGGCCTCCAACAGGGGTAGACCATATCTGAACACCGGCTGATGGACTGCCAGAGAGAAAAAGGACAAAAAGAAGAAGGGGAGATCTCCAGAAGCATCACCGAGCACACCAGGTGAGGACGCTAAGCCAGAAGTAGGCTTTGAGAATATTTCCCTGGCAAAGCATTTTTTTGTATTGAGTGTGCCACCGTGAACTCTGCTTTGCTGGGCCTGCAGCCCGCTTTCCTCGCCTGATCTCCTCACCCCTTGGTCCCTCCCCCTGCTCCCATTGGCCGAATCCATCCCCATCAGGAAACGAGGACCTAGTCCTTTAGGTCTGTGGCTGAGGTAAGGCATCCGGCTCCCCTGTGTGCATATTACCCCTGAAAAGCATTTTTTAAAACTTAATTGTGCCCCCACGAGTGCTGCTTTGCTGGGCCTGCAGTCCACTCTCCTCACCTGCTCTCCCCACCCCCTGGTCCCTCCCTGCGCTCCCATTGGCCGAATCCATCTCCATCAGGAAACAAGGACCTAGTCCTTCGTTTCCCTGACCCCGCCCTCATGGTTCTCGCGTTTCAGAGTTCCCTCCCATGCCCTGGTGGTGCGTAGCGTCAAGTGTTTACTTCACATGCTCCCCTCACTGGCTATTCATGATGCAACCCGTGTTTCTTGTCGGTTCTTTTCAAACGGCCTCTCCTTTCCGAGGTGCAGTAGAAAGCAGGCATTCTTGATGCCACACCTCGGTGCACACATGGGCCTCCCCGAGCACAGATGCCACTGAGTTGCCCTCCACCTGCCGCCTCCCGGGGCACACCCACGCTGCGCTTTCCCCAGCTCCTGTCACCCAGGAATGAAAGCCCTCTCAGTGGCCCGGCACAGCTCTGCAATGAAATGTGCACACTCATGATGACTGTGGCCCAGCGGCACGGTTTAGGTCGAAATGACCGGAAAAAAAAGGTCGAAACGACCAAAAGTTCTAAAAATGCTACCACCAAAGGATCGAACACCAAAAGTTTGATCCTCTGGTGGTATCATTAAAAAAAAAACGGGGGCTGCGGGGGTGTCCCCGCATTGCCCCGCTCACTATACTTTATGGGGACAACCCTGCAGCCGTCCGTTTAAAAAAAAAAAAACAAGAAAAGAAAAGGACCCTTCAGCGCCAGTTCCCAATCACAGAAGTGAAAGGGAACTGGCGCTGCAGGAACCAGCGTGAAGGTGAAGGTAAGTGGGGTTTCATTATGCTGGGGGGGGGTGTTATGGGTGTGTTGTGGGTGTGTTGTGGGTGTGTGTGAGAGAATGTGTGTTTTAACAAATTATCGGGGCTGAAATGTCCGAAAACAAAGTGTTAGAACTTTTGGTCATTCGAGCACTTTGTTTTCGGATATTTCAGCCTCGATACTTTTTCATTCGGTCAAATCACTGGGATTCCAGCGGCACCGTGCATTTGCTGTGTGCATTGTAAATTGCAAACGCGTGCTGCTGCTTGCACAAGAGACTGGCACTGGACAGCAAGGGATGAAAGTGTTGAAAAGTGGTGGATGCCCTGTGTCGCAGCGAGCAACTAAAACCAAAAAATGTGATGCGCACCTCGCACAAAGCACCTGGAAAATACCGCTTTGCACCGGACTCTGCTACTGCTGTGAGATTGTTTGTTTCAACTCTGGAATTTATATTGATAATCTAAACCAGCAGGCTTATAGCTACACCCCTTTGTGGTCACGTACTCATAAAAGGAGGCATTCGCACGCATCTAGCACAAAGCACCTGGAAAGCACCGCTTTGCACCAGACTCTGCTGCTGCTGTGAGAACCTTTCTTGGTATTTCACCTTCTCCAATAACCTTTCCTCATTTTTCGATCAAGTGGATACATATTTCAGTACTTCTAGTTATATTTAGACCTTTTTTTACTTGTTTTTAGATAATCTAAACCAGCGGGCTTATAGCTCCGCCCCTTTGTGGTCACGTACTCATAAAAGGAGCCATTCGTGTGCACCAGCGCGCGCACACCTAGCACAAAGCACCTGGAAAGCACTGCTTTGCCGCTTCGCAGCGGTGTCGCAGTGCTGCAGTGCTTTCTGAGTGTGCTTTATTATTATTTCTTTTTCTTTTTTCCTTGGTAAGCTGCCTCTTCCTTACATTTTGGTAGTCTTGAGTAGCTGAGCAAATTTAAACAACTGTGGCTACATTTGGTTACGTGTTTGTGGCTCCAAGACTACTTTTTGAAGTACGCAATGAAGCGAAAGCTGTACACACTAAGAACTGACATGCCACCACCACGGATTACGCATGGCATATAGCTCCTGATACGGAAAATGCCGAAAGCGTATTGAAAAACTCAGCAGGCATACCTCCATCCTGCTCAACACCGAGACCTCGCTTATACGGCAAGAAACAAGGTAGGAACTATGAGATTGATGCCAATACTACGGGCATTAGAACTTTTTACTCGCCAACAGTGCCTAAAGGCCCTCCCACAGACATTGCTAAATCACAAGATAGTCTTCGAAATGACAGCACATCTGTGAAATTGGCCCTGCCAGTCGTGCATCATGAACAAGATGTAATTGAACTAACTGTATGTAATATATCTTTGTCTGACAGTACTGTTCTAAGAGGTGAATCCCTGGCACCTGTAGCCGAGGATATTTCCAGATATATCTGTGATTAATGAAGATATTGCAGTTATAGATCTAAATGCATCTAATACAGATTCCTCTAATCATGTCTTAATGGAAAAATTATCATTCTCGCTGAATGTGTCTTTCTCACCAAACATATCAGAAATCACCCAGCGAAATATAAGTGCTGCATCATCATTTCTAGCTCCCACGCCGCGCCAGCAAAATGTCAATGGAACGCAACATGTAAATGATGGCGTGTCCAAACTATTAGCTTTTACGTTTGATGTAATGCAAACTACTATGAATACTCTAATCAAATTATTTGATACCTTGAATGATCAAATGAATGTACAAAGTAGCCAGATTGCCTCTATCATAGCATGGCAAACAAAACATGATATACTACCTTCAGCAAGAAGTGTAAGAAGTGTAATGCAAGTCAGTCTGTGTAAAGACTCGGCTTCTAACAAACCTTGCAGAATGTCTAGATGTAAATTTAGGTGCCAATAAGCTGCAAGCAACTTCTATACCATCGTTACTGATACACCTCTGACAATCCCAACGAAGGATTTGTCGCTTGATAAAAGCTGTATTGAAATAAAAACAAATGTGACAAATACAAAAACTGCATATACAATCTTCTCAAAAACAAGTAATGTGAAAAATAAGAGTTGCGCTGCAAAAGGCCCACGGAAAATGGAAAAGAAAACCAAAAACACCAAAGGGAGCAAACAATTTATGACGGCTGCCTCCAAACAATTTATTAAAACTCTGATGGTTCCCGCCTGCTAATTGTTAAATAGCGTCCACTGCTGTTTCAAAAAAATACATGCTAACAGCCCAAGATCGAAGATTCAAATCAAGTGCCTTAGGAAACTCAGAACAATTGGCTGTTCCGTATGAGCCCTTAGATGATTTGGTTAAAGCTGTCCAAAATCACTATAGCTTGCCCAAATCTAAGCCAGTTGATTTAGGTGTTAGCTCTCTCCTTGATCCGCCACAGATTCTTCTGCAGTGCGACGAATAAAAGGAAAAAGATTTGCGTCGCAAAGAGATTAGGAGAGAAGTTGACGCTTATACGTCCCAATTCTCAAATCCAAGAGTTCTGAAGGCCCCTGATCTCACTAATGGTGATTTTCCTGGGCCCGCACCTTCACCCTCCAATGTTGATAAAATGAAAGCGGGTACTGGGTTTACATCTGTGTCTGTAACATCACTACACACAGCTGCCGGAATGAGTGAAATGAGCAATTCTGCCAGTAATCGATTCTGTAGCTAGAATTCGTTGGACTTAAATCAGCCCATTAGAATCCCCGAAAATAACAACTTAGCTCGAAATGAATCTGTAACTCACTCTGAGGACCCTGGTGCGGAGATAGCCCGCATGTTGCAGGCCCTACTACCTAAAAATCATGGGAAATTAAGTGAAAAACTTCCATCGTTAAAGACTGCCAAATCCCAACCGTTGTTTATAGCGCAGATCCAGGCAAATTCAAATTACAAAAACATGTCATCTTCAATTATTGGTTGCCGGCCTGACCCCTACCCGCAATACGATCTAAATCGTCATAGCCTTATGGAACTATTCTCAGATGTTCCGTTGCTTGATGACATCAATAGCTCGGACATTGAACAGGTAGAGTTTATAAATACAAAGTCTTAAGTTCTGTAAGATTATGGTTCCGCCTAAGAGTTGTGAGAAATCTTATATGGCAATCAAAAGAAGAACTGTTTTAAATGGGATTTGTTATGCTATCTGGTCCATTGGAATTTGCGGATGAGATCACTCTACCGAAAGAGGTGGGCAAAAAAACGGTGTCATGGTCTTTAAACAACAGTGAACAGGAGTTGTTGGTTCAGAAAATCCAAAATTGTGCATGAAATTGTATGGAGTCCACAAGTGAACTAGAGCATGGAGAAGAAAACTCAGTGATCTCTTTAGTATCATGGAACACATGTGCTTTCCGACATTTAATCAACAACAAAAATTGTGAATTATCAAAATTTAGCATAGTTATGCTACAGGAGACCTGGATCACTGACTCTGTCATGTGGAATGATCATGAAGTACATCTAACCGCTGCTATAAAGGGTATTAGAGGCTGCCCTGTGTCTGGCCTTGTTACATGCACAAAGACCAGTACAAACATCTCTATAATACATACTTACTCGCCAAATTCTTACTCACAATCGACAATTGTCTCTATTTGTACCACTCTATATGCTCTAGTTAACTTATACTGGAATCCTAATGGGATTGAAAATAAAAAGTTTATCAATGACGTTTCCACGTTATTAGATTTTATTGCCACTGTCCCCGAGATTGCCCATACGGTAGTTGCTAGAGATCTAAATCTGCATTGTTTTGACAATACTAAGACACATGAGCAGATGAGATGGATTCCTTGGGATCACTTGATGAAATGGCGAGGTTTGCTGATGTTAAATGGTGCTAGCATGTATGATTGCCCTCCTCACGCAACATGGTCATGAAGAGATATAGAAGGCACAATTGATTACATATACGTAGACAGTGGGCTATTTTCTAAAGTCAAATTGTTTCAAATTGAAAGAACACTGTGTAGCGATCATCGAATGCTATGTGCACAGTGGCCCTTAATCTCATGACATTTAACACATAGTAGAGAACAATGGGTGGGAAAACATTTGCTAATAACAGTGTTAATCGAGTGAGATGGACAGAAAAATCGGTATCACAAATGAGCGATTTGCTAAATGATGTATTTGCCCATTCCAAATCCAATCAGGTCTCAAGTTCATCCATTTATTATGATGTCATACAAAAATGTAGCTCTTGCAACACAAAACGGAAAGTCTATGAGCATAGAAATCACGCATTTGACATAGTAGTCAAGAATAAGAAAGCACTCTTCCACCAAGAACAACGTGAGGCAGCAAATCTTCTAATAAGTGTGCATTACAGAATCTTAAAGCACATAAAAACGACCTATACAAATTGGATTCGTACATATCGTGCACAGCTGTTTCAATCAGATGAGGAAAAGATGCTAGAAATTTTGCGGGATAAAAACACAGTTCGCTTGAAGCAATTAACAGTGTAACCTCTTCTTCCCAAATGAAGCGGTTTGGGTGGATTATTTTGGTAAGATCTTTGCACGTCCCGGTGTAACATGCGTGTCTGTAATAGACAGTGGCCCTCATTCCGAAGTTGGTGCTAGTCATGGCGCTATTAGCGCCATGACTAGCACCAATAACGGTACCGCCACCGACGTGGTGGTATGGGGATTTACCAGTCCATTCCGCCCTTTGCGGGACCGGTAAGTCCCCATTTGAAAAGCCATTCCCCATTCCCATTTGAGCCCCCATAGGGCTCAATGGGAAGGGGGAAGGCGTCAATAACGGTACCGCAAATTGGGGTACCGTTATTGACCCCAGTATCCCTTTGCGGGTCCATTCCTTAACGCGTGCTAAAACCAGGCGTTAAGGAAGGACCAGCAAAGGGACGTCGGAATAGGGTGCAAAGGGATTACCGGCACCGGTGTCATTACTGGTGCCTGGTATCCCTTTGCGCCCGGGTCGTAATGACCCCCAGTGGGTCTGATCACTTTCACCTCAATATAGATAAGTCTGATATAATGCATTTTATTGATCAGTCAGTCCAACACTCCAAGCCCTGATGGCCTGTCAAATAAAATCCTTAAACAACATCCAGAACTTTGGACGAATGTCTTATTCTCTATTTTCCAACAAATGAATCTTTCTCAGACCATTCCATCATCTTGGAAGCATTCTATAATTGTTCCCCTTTTCAAAAAAGGAGATCATTGTAAACCAGAAAGCTACAGACCCATTGTTCTGTTATATGCACTGGGAAAAATCTATTCTCACATAGTGTTGCAAGAATGAAATGCGTGGATGAATACTTCCAACATAAGAGATCCTTTTCAGACAGGATTTGTTGCTGGTCTTGGTACTGCACCAAATATGATAACTCTTAACATGCTGAAGTTGAAATATATCAATCGCAACCAAGCCTTATACATGGCCTTTGTGGATTTGCTTTGCGCTTTCGACTCGGTTGATCGTCAGTTACTTTTTCGCAAACTGAAGCAGTGCAGTTGTCCATCCTCTCTTCTTGTAAAAATTAAAGAACTACACTCAGACACAACCATTCGAATAAGGGTATCCTTGGAAGGGCTTCTCTCCTCCTGAATCAAGACAGAAAGAGGTGTGAAGCAGGGGTACATCTTGGCTTCGACCTTATTCAATTTATTTATTTTGGACCTGTGAGTCACCTTTGATGACATCATGTCTGATGCCCCTAAGCTAGGCTCCCAAAAAATAATTTGGATATTATATGCCGATAATTTGGTGCTTCTATCTCAAACTGCCCAAGGCTTGCAAAATCTGCTTGATTGTTTGGATAAATACAGCACGAAAAACAACTTGATAATGAATATAGAAAAAACAAGAGTTGTAATATGTCAAGGGAAAACTAAAAAGAATATACCGAATCTAAGCTAGTCTTTGGGCAAACAAAAGCTCTCGGTTGTAGCCAACTATAAATACCTAGGCTTGTTGTTTACAAGAAGCTTGGGTGACCCTTCGCACTCTCTGACTCTAGATGCTAAAATTCAAACTTTAGCCTCTCAAGCAACCATATTGATGCGTAAATATGGTAAATTTACCACCAAGCATATAATGACTTTTTACCAGCAAAAAGTGATTCCAATAATTTAATACGGGTCTGAGACACTATTGCCCAAACCAAGAAATTACTGGGACCAATATGAAGGAAGCTTTTGGAAGTCAGTCTTTAAATTACCAAGATGTACCCCAATCTCACTCTTACGTTATGAATTAGGTGCTATTTCGATACAGTGTCAAGTAATTTGGAAAATGTGTAGTTTCTTTAGAAAATGCCAGATAGGAGCCTCTGCGAAAAATATTCTAAATTATATTGCACACTATCTTCTAACCTCACTGGCTAAATTTCCTAATACCTGGTACAAATGTGTATTAAACACTTTAGAGGATGTCAATGTAACATTAGAACTTTTGACTCTAAATCCCGCAAAAGCTAAGCTAGCTCTCTATCGCCAAGATTGGATTAATACTCTAAATGTATGTAACAATTATGTTGATCATTCCATCTTAATATTTGGTCATAAAAGTTTGGGATCTATGGAAAAGTATCTTTGAAAATGTCCGTTGAGTTACGTTAGAACCCAAATGTTTAGAATCCGACAAAATTTGTATCCCACTAATGAAATTCTTGCCAGACGGGGATTGTGTTAAAAAATCAAAATTGGTGTCGCCTTTGCACAGATAATATGCAGAGAGAATCTCTATCTCATTTAGTAATTAGCTGCCCTGTGCTAATTTCTTTACGACAAAAGTATTTTAAGAATTCATTACAAATCCTATGCTATTACTCAGAAGAGGAAATTTGGGGGCGCTTACTAACCAGTGGTAGAACATCAATGCATATTGCATTGGTTCAGTTTATGTCTGCAGCTCTCCCTAAATGAAGTCAATAATCTATGGAAATTGAATTTAATTGTCTACTGATAAATCCTTTTTTTTCTTCTTGTACAAATTATTTTACTAATATTAGAACTGTACACACATTTTAGAATTGTATGTAAGTTTGAAAGGTTGAAGTAATCAGCCAAACAAATAAAATAATAAATAAATTAATAAAAATGTGATGGGTGGAAGATTTTGTAATTTATCTTAACGACTGGTATACCTTCCACTCCTTGGTATTTCAGCCCGTCTACCCCATTGCAGGCCCAACTATATGCAAATCAGTATTGGCACTGCCACTAATCGAATAAGGCTAGCCCGAACTGCCAGGCCACGTCTCCTCAGCAGTCACCAACCTTCTGTGTTGCTTTCATCACCCCGAGTGGGATGGGGAAGCCCTGGCATGGGTCCCAAGCCTGTTGGGCCTAGACATCCAAGGTCACCTCGCTGGTGATGCCCAATGAGCCCAGAATACATCTGGCGTTGCTTGTGGTCTCGTGCACAAAGGATGTGGCCTACCAGTTTCAGATGGACTGATCCCTTTGGGGTGGGACCGAGCCCAGAGCAGCGCTTCGGCAAAGTTGGTCTTGTCTGAGTGCTGGAGACTGAACACAGAACCAGCCAAAGCCTCTTCTTCTTGGGATGCCTCTCCTTCTTGCTCGTATCCCATCTGCTTTGCCATTCTCCCTTAACTACGCTTTTCACCCCCACCTGAGCCTCAGACACACTTAAGGAGATCTCTATATCCACTACTTCTCTGGTCGTGGCCTCATACACAGCCCTTTCCCTCCAACTTCTTTCCCAATTTCCCACAATGACTGGGTATTCATGCCAACTCAATCCCCAGTTACTGTCTAATACTCCACACTATATCTTGTCTGGCACCATTCCATTCCTTTATAGCTTGTACAGCAGTCAGCGAGTCCACAAATACCACTACTGTTGCCAGACGTTTCTCCATAGCTCTAACCACGGCCATATGATTTCCCATCTATCACCACTACCGTCGTCAATTCCATATGTTCTATATATATAATTGATATAATTAATTCTATATGTTCTATACATTCGACTCTTTAGCTCCGTGGCTGAGGTAAGGCACCCAGCTCCCCTGTGTGCATATTCTACCTGAAAAGCATTTATTTTTATTAATTGTGCCCCGCGAGTGCTGCTTTGTTGGACCTGCAGTCAGCGTTCCTCGCATGCTCTCCCCACCCCTTGGTCCCTTCCCCCGCTCCCATTGGCCGAATCCATCCCGATCAGGAAATGAGGGCCTAGTCCTTTGTTTCCCTCGCCACTCTTTAACTTTGTCTCTGAGGTAAGGCATCCAGCTCCCCGTGTGCATATTTCCCCTGAAAAGCATTTTTGTAACCTTCATTGTGCCCCTGCGAGTTCTGCTTTGCTGGCCCTGCAGTCCGCTTTCCTCGCCTGCTCTCCCCACCCCCTGGTCCCCCCCGCGCTCCCACTGGCCGAATCCATCTCCATCAGGAAACAAGGACCTAGTCCTTCGTTTCCCTGACCCTGCCCTCACGGCTCTCGCGTTTCAGAGTTCCCTCCCATTCCCTGGTGGTGCGTAGCGTCAAGTGTTTACTCCACATGCTCCCCTCCCCAGTGGTCGAAGTGTACGAAAAGAGGTAGTGGCACTATGCTCCCTACTGGCCTGCACCTCTCCCCACAAATTCCATCATCAGACCCCCTCCCACGCACAGTACACACCCCAAAACACATGTGCCTGCTGTTTAGGGGAACGTGAAAGTGCAAGTTTCAACTTCTTCCTACGCTTAAAACGAAACCATTATGGAACTGTTTCTTTTTAAAATGAAAGTATAGGAACAGTAAAACCTAATTAAAAGAAGTAGAGGAGCACCACTCCCTATTGCTCCCGCCCACTTCGACCACTGCCCCTCCCCGGCCTCTTCATGACACAACCAGTGTTTCTTGTCGGTTCCTTTCAAACGGCCTCTCCTTTCCGAGGTGCAGTAGAAAGCAGGCCTTCTTGATGCCACGCCTCGGTGCACACACGGGCCTCCCCGAGCACAGATGCCACTGAGTTGCCCTCCACCTGCCGCCTCCCGGAGCACACCCACGCTGCGCTTTCCCCAGCTCCTGTCACCCAGGAATGAAAGCCCTCTCGGTGGCCCGGCCCAGCGAGCGATTGCACTGCAATGCAATGTGCACACTCATGATGAGTGTGGCCCACCGCCACCGTGCATTTGCTGTGTGCATTGCAAACACGTGCTGCTTGCACGAGAGGCTGGCCATGGGCAGCAAGGGATGAAAGCGTTCAAAAGTGGTGGATGTCCTGTGTCGCTCCAGCAACTAAAACCAAAAAATGTGAGGGGTGCAAGATTTAGTCATTTATCTTACCGACTGGCATACCTTCCACTCCTTGGTTTTTCAGCCCGCCTGCCCCATTGCAGACCCAACTATATGCAAATCAGTATTGGCACTGCTTCTAATCGGAGAAGGCTAGCCCAAACTACCAAGCCGCGTCTCCTCAGCAGTCACCAACCTTCTGTGTTGCTTACCCCACCCCGAGTGGGATGGGGAAGCCCAGGCATGGGTCCCAAGTCTGCTGGGCCTAGACATCCAAGGACATCATACGTCTGCCGTTGCTTGTGGTCTCGTGCACAAGGGATGTGGCCTAGCAGTTTCAGCTGGACTGATCCCTTTGGGGTGGGACCAAGCCCAGAGCAGCGCTTCGGCAAAGTTGGTCTTGTCTGAGTGCTGGAGACTGAACACAGAAACAGCCAAAGCCTCTTCTTCTTGGGATGGCTCCTCAAGGGCCGGAGCCTGCGATTTCCCTCTGGAGAGATGATGTGCGCCGTTAGTCACCCTTGTCAGCCACACCTCTACTAAATCTCCTCATACTTCCCAGTCTCCCTAACAGGAACCTGCACTGCTTATCCTCTGACCCTGTTTTGAGGTGAAGCAAGTCAGAAATGCCCTTCATTGACTCCCCGATGCGACTCATCCTGGCTAATAGCAAATCCTTCTGCAGTCTGTACTTTTCGCATCCCATCAGACAGTGATCCACTGTTTCCGGGCTTCCGCACACCTCACAATTCGCAAAAGGGACTCTATCCATCTTAAACTACCATCATTTCAAACCTGCATGGGCCACTCTTAGCCGATTCAATATAGTTTCTTTCCTGCTCGTATCCCATCTGCTTTGCCATTCCCCCTTAACTCTGCCTTTCACCGCCACCTGAGCATCAGACACACTTAAGGAGATCTCGATATCCAATACCACCCTGGTCGTGGCCTCATACGCAGCCCAGTCCACCAGCACGTTTCCCTATATCCCACAATTAATGGGGATCTATGCCAACTCAATCCCCATCCCTCCCGCTGTGCATTTCTCCAGCTGTTGTCTAATAGTCAACACTATGGGCCTCATTACAAGGTAGGTGGTAAGGGATTACCGGCACCGGTAAGGACACAAGTTCCGGTAATCCTTTACCACCCTATTCCGAGGTCCCTTAGCGGGTCCCTTCCTTAACGCCTGGTTTTACCAGGTGTTATGGAAGGGACCCATTAAGGGACTTCAGAGCTAATAACAGTACCGCAAATTGCGGTACCGTTATTAGCTCCATCCCCAATCCCATTGAGGCCTATGGGGGCTCGAATGGGGAATGGTTCCCGGAATGGGGATTTACCGGGTCCTCGAAGGTTGGAATGACTCGTTAAGTGCCTATTTCGAGAACCAAGATCCGGAATGTGGTAAGGGGGTAGCCATGAGGCCCAATATCTTTTCTGGCACCATTCCTTTATGGCTTGTACCGCACTCAGCGAGTCCACAAATACCACTACTGTTGCCAGCCGTTTCTCCATAGCTATAACCACTGCCATCAGCTCTGCCGTGCATATGGAAACATTATCTGATAAACTCGCCTTCTTAAACTCCTCTCCCTCCTTAAAATATTAGACCATACCTACGTTTTGCCGGCCGGGGTCTCTGGGTCTATCAGTATACACTTGTGCACCTACTTTACACCCACAAACCCAAGTGCCAATTTTTTGATGTCCCCTCTATCACCACTACCGTCGTCGTGGTGATTCAACAAATGCAGCAAGTGGAAGTACAATACTAATCCTTAACACAACACAGATGGGACAGGATATACCCTACCACATAATCAAATTGACGATGGACACGTGAGGTGCAAATGCACAAATATATCAAATAGGAGATGCTCAATTACTGAATCCTGTGTTTAAGATGGTAAACAAGTGTCCCCTTTCCTGTTTCTTTCTGCATCCGCTCGAGCCGGTATTGATGAACTATTAATGGGTATGTAAAACCAACCAATGATCTACTGTTGCTCTTGCACCTTTTTAAATATGCACTATCTATTATAGTTGTATGATGTTTTTGACATCTCAGGAGGATAGCTCAGGGGCTACGTGCTTGCTTTGGAAACAAGACAAAAAGGAGCAACAGGGGTTCGATCGCCGAGTCCACACTTAGAAACCTCTGGGTATTAAGGGCATTATAAATATCCAATAATAATCATATACATGGGTATCTATATCAACATTTCATTATTTTGATTTTTCAAATGAATGTTAGCCTTGAAAACGACCATTGGTCGAAACACGTGTCGGCTGATCCATACAAGAATAAATACTGACTGATTTAATTACAAGTTTATCATTGTGACGTGTTTAATTAAGGAAGACAGAGCGCGTCTAATCCCTTTCCAAACACAAGCTTATTGGTTCCTATGGTCCTAGTCTTTAGGGTGGGCTAAGTGGAGAGGTGGACGCTGCCTATTTCCAAACTCAAAACATTCAAGATTGGTCAGAAGCGCACCACTAACTGATTTCATATTTAGGAAGACCTTCTCTTATAAGGTCGGCATACTCTGTGTATAGTTTATAGTGGTAGGGGTCATAGCATTTCCACAAAATGTTTGACTCTGGGGACATTAATCTGAACTCATATCTGATAAACAGCGGCGTACACACGGCACAGCTGCATGTATTTACTATACTGCCACACTAGTGGCAGTGGTGGCATGACTTTGCAGTGCATCAAGTGCACCAGTGTGCAGATACACACAGCATTTATTTTGGTGGCAGAGGACGCTAAGGACTAAGCAGTAAGGGCAGGTTGTAGGGCGGAAGCATAGGGCCGGTGTAACGTCGGAAAATGCTCATCGCCAGAAAATCCTTTCCCTGCTAACTGGGCATGCGTAAAATGCACACACGCATGGAAAAGGTGAATTGGGAAGGGGGGTGAGTTGAGAGCAGGTGATAGCATGGCAAGGACAGGAGGCAAAGGTGTAGACCCCCCTTTGTGGCAAGGTGCATAGCCAGGGACGTCATTTCACCAAAATGTCAGGGGTAGTGGAAGTGACATCACACGACCCTTGACCCCTGAGACATCACAGGAAGTGATGTCATTTGCCCCACCCTGAAGTTATATCGCGTGAAGCAATGGAACATGACCTTTCACCCGTTGACAAAACAGGAAGTGGCATCACATAGCATTGTACACTACAAAAAATATGGTTACGAAATCACTATAATGTGATGTACATTTCATACAAGAATGGATCGCCATATGTATCGTTAAGATCAGTGTGTATAGGCCCATATTACCAAATTACTGTGAATGCAAGCAGACGTCCATGACCAAATGATAATGATGTGTTATTATATAGCACTTACACTTCAGCACTTTATATAGAAAAAATATACATCCAATATCACTCAACCTGTGCGGTACTCATTTATCGACCTCAGCAGGTTGAAAGGCTGAGTCGAGGCGTTTAAGAACAAACTAAATCAGTGACTCCCCCCCTGAAATGTGCCTGAAATAAACCTTTAATGAGTCTAGCAATTATTGTATAGAATTCCAGAAAGAGAAATTATTTGTTATTCCTATTCTTTCTTATTTAGGGTCAGTGCTGAAAGTGTTAGACTTGTGGCACTCCTGTTCTTATTATATATTTTTTTTAAGGGGCCTGAACAAGAAAGCCAGCCACTCCAAAAGTAAAGAGCCACATGGTGCTGGCCACAGCCCAGGAGCTTGCATTACACAAAAAAAATGTTATTTTTTTTAAAGGTCGCAAAGGAGCCCACAGAGGTCGCAAGAGAGACCTCAGAGGTTGCAGTTGCGACCTCTGGCAACCCCTAGATTACGTCCCTGTGCGTAGGCAGGAAAACAGGCCGATCAGGGCATGAGCAAGGGGGCTGGCGACAGACAGGTGAGCTACATTAAGGCAGGAATGAGTGAAGCAGGAAACAGCTTCAGAACAAGGTATGAGTGTGGGGCATGGAATGCAAATGCGGCGCGGGCAAGACTGTCACGACACAGTATGGCGCCATATACGCATACAACAGTGGCCGAGAAACTGGTTCCCTCTAACGTTTAACCTCATCCATGGAATTTCCCCAAATCTGGCAAGCAACCGAGTTGGCCTCAAGCAGATTAAGCATGCCATATTTTCATAGATGTTTTCCATTGATAAAAGAACATGCACAAATGGGCATTTTTGCATTGGGGTTTCCACACACACAAAAAATATCATTGCTTTGGGGACACATGTCTGCTCTGGTTTTTTGAGACTTTTGGCACACACCTATCTATAATTTGCGCCTGTGCAGTAGGTCAGTGTAATAATGGACACACGCACTTGCAGACTTTGCGTAAGGACCCACACTAACACATAGGGACCGATTCATGGAATATTTGTCCGGTTCTAAGTGAATTTGCACTGCTGAAAAGTGACTTTGCTCTGCCAACACAAACCCTGATTCATGGAACCGTGCAATGTCCAGGCAAAGTCATTGGGCTTCATTACGAGGTTGGAGGTAACCCGCGGGTGCTACTGGCGGGTTGCCGCCAAACCCGTTAGACTGAATCTGCCACCTGACTTCCGGGTACCACCGGGACATCACATGTCCCGGCAGAGCGTGAAGTCAGGTGGCAGATTTTGCAAGTCCCCGGGACTCCACGGGAATGGGGAGTCGGAAGCACCAGCACCAACACTGACTGGGCCAGTGCTTCGATGCCAAGTCTGCCTGCAGGGGCTTTTCCGCCAGACAGGGTCAGACCTGCCAGGCGCAACGGCCCCTGCAGGCAGACTCGTAGTGTGGCAGTCCGGAAACAAGGGGGCCAGTAATTTTACCAGCACCCTTGTTTTCAGACCGCTACACTTATAATGAGGCCCATTGTGTACTGCAAAAATGACTATGCGCTGACGTTACCCGGACTTTGCATGGCGCAAATAAACTCTGCACGGTTCCATGAAACAGGGTTTGTGTCGGCAGTGGAAAGTGACTTTTCAGCAGTGCAAAGTCACTTTGAACCGGGCAAATATTCCATGAATCGGGCCCTATAAATGCTCGAAACACACCTGAGCTCAATCTGCACAAGCAACATGCACATAATGTGCATATGCGGAGACAGCACGCAGTACGTTTAAACATTGCATTGGCGATGCAAGCACGGACCATGCGCTGTAATGCACGTAAGCACACAACTCATAAAACAGAATGTACATATGCACATTACACAAAAAAGCCAATACACACATGCTATATGCACGTAATATGCATACACACATTCATGATGCTCATAATGCATGAGCAACATTCTCGGAATGCATATGTGCACATGCACGTTTTTAATACACACATGTGAATTGCGTACCACGCATACACAGGCCCACATATAATATGGTAGGGAGATAGGTAAGCATAATGTGCACATCATTGCATAGAAAAGGAGACACAAACATTGAGGAACACACACACACACGCGCGGAAAAAATGCAAAAAAACCAAGGAAATCAGCTGACTTTTTTAAAATGAGAGTAGTAAAAAAGTTAAGTCATCAAACTTTGGAAATGCCAACGTCAAGGGACAAACACTCAGACCAAAGGAATACAAAATAGCCTTCAAACCCTGAGAATGTCAACATTATAGCCTTATAGACCGAGGTAGAGGTTGTTATCGTGGGATAATGACCCGCCACAAAGTTATGGCCCAAGGCGTAGCAGAGGGCCATACTTTGGGCAAGCGTCATTATCCTAAGCGATAACGAGCCCTCACAAGGTTTATAAGGCTATTAGCACATACTGGTAGTAGCAACACATGTCTGGGAGCTTTGGTGCAGAAGTAACGCATGTTAGTCTAATAATGAGAAAGTAAATCGACAAAGTTAGTAAACGAAATATGGTTGTATTTTGTAGTATTTAACAAGCGTGTCTTCATGTGTTAAGCATTTCATTTGCAACTTGGTTAAACTACAGTGGGTTTAACATGAGCGCGCATTAGGGGTCGTGGAAAAGTAAACAGTTTAAGAAAGAGAAAGCATGTTCCCATGTTTTAGCGTTCTCTTTGGTGTACTAAATTGGATGTTGCAGTGAAAAAAAGTCTCTCTTAGAGAGGACGTGCCTTGTTGAAAGACATCTTACCAGGAAATTGCATTACGGTTTCCATGCCTGCTTTTGAAGTCACAATGTTCAGAATGCAGTCAATGCCAGTAGTTATTGACTGCAATCTGAACATTCTGATTGGCTGAGAGGATGTCAATAATGATGTTCATGTGCTAATAAGGTGAACACACTCACTCCAAATGAATGGGGAACACGTACACATCTTTATCTATTGTGTGCACTGTCACTTTATGTAAAAAAGGAACCGATTTATCTGGACTTTATGGACTTGAGCACGGCCTTCGACAAAGTTAATTGGGCTATGCTTGCGCCACTACTGTTTTCGATCTACATAAATAGCTTGCAGGGAGCATTAACAGCTTTGACGACCGATGTTCCGTCGCTAGGGCAGAAGACGTTTCCCGTTCTCGCGTATGCCGACGATCTGCTGCTGGCGGCTCGCACGCCTGTGGACCTGCAGAAATGAACAAATGGATACACATTGTTTATGAATGCATTAGAGCTGAAAGTTAATACACTGAGAGCCGCTGTAATGACGTGCCACAGCAGCAGGGCATTAAGACAAATGCCTAAGAGGCCAAGTGAGGGATTTACAATTTCGAGGGTAGAGGAATTTGATTATCTAGGGGATTGTTTTGTCCTCAAACCTGAAGGGGATAATCATATTGGGAAGCAACTTTTGAGGATGCATCAACAGTTAAATGGGGTGACTCGATTGATGAGCATGTGCGGAGACCGTGCAGGCCAGCCCTTGGATGTGATTCTTAGGGTGTACAACATCCAGGCTAAAGCAACAGTGACATATGGGGCTTCACTTTGGTTATTTAGGGACAGGAGCGGGATTTAAACTGAGCAAAACAACCTTTTTAAAGACATTGTGATGCTTTCCCAAATCAGCAGCTCACTATGCAACACCTGAAGAGCTGGGACAAAGCTGCATAGAGGATGAATTGAAGCGCAAGCCAGTGTCGGACTGGTTAAGGGTGTGGGCAGACGAGGGGCCTTCCCTTACACAGTTTATCATCTGTGAATTATTAAAAAAAGAATGTCGCCCTGAACATTCTGTGGTTAGAATACATTAATAAGAGTCTAACGAGCATTTATTTATTTATTTATACCGCGCCGACAGCCCGCAGGCATCAAGGTGGCACAAAAACACACAAAGACCGGCAGATAAGATGGGACGAAAGCATCAGGTTCAATTACTCAGCGGTGTAGTATCAGGTAAAACAGACACTTTGCCAACACTCTTTTGTGTTGGATGAAAAGTCACACCAGCAATACAAATTGCACCTTACTACTCAGTCTTACTAATTACGTGAAGTAAGTGAGTTTCGCAATGTACTCTAATCGTAGCCACGTAGTAATTTCAAGTCCACGTACCGTACAAGCTTATTTGGGGTGGAGCAATACATCGTATGCTAGGTGGCTAATCGCGACGGCGCGTTTTAACACTTTGCCACTGAAAGCTACTACGGCAAAGTGGTTTGACCAGCCAGACGATATAAGCTGTCCGTTATGCAATCAAGCAACCTGAAGAAGACTTGCTGCATTTCATGTTATTTTGCCCCAATTATTTGCACATCAGACGAAGAACTATTTTTGTAATTTTAAGTTTAACCAATGTCGACCGGCACTCTTTTTTCTGCTTATGGCAAATTTGAATCATGTAACTGGGGCTTTATCGACTTCTCTGAGAGAAGCGTACAAGATCAGGAAGAACTTTCAAAAAGGGCCTCATTACAAGTGCACCGGTCCGGAGTTAACACTGCCGTTGAAACCATACTGGCACCGTTTCCACCTCCGCCCAATCATGACCCGCGTCCCCGGAAATAGCACCTCCCCAAACCACCACCGCGGAGTAAAGGTCACCGGAAAATCCGCCTGCACGGAAACCGCCCCGTTACCGGCAATACGAAACACCGCAAGCATCACAACTAGCGCGGACACGGAAACACCGCCAGAAAAATTGCGTTAAACCGTGATCACGGAGGCGGTAAAGCCGCCACCGCGAACAAGACGTTAAACAGTGCCTGCTGAACTGAATCAGGGCACAGGTGCACTTAATCAGCCCAGCTGGACCCAGCAGCACACTGGGAGCCTACAAAAGGGCCACACCCAGCCAAACACAACACAGAAACATGCAAGCAGCAGCTCTAGTAGCACTGGGACTGGGCCTACTCAACCAACAGGCAGCACTGCACATGATGGCAGTAATGGTGCAGAGGAGCAGGCGGAGGCGGAGGAGGTGTAGGCGCCAACCAGCCAACCCTGCACCCATGGCCAACCCCATTGTCTATCCGGCACAACGCCGCAGGCAGCCAGCAATACCACGCATCAGGGCCTCACCCTGGAACCTTACCCCTGGACAAATCCCCACACTATACCGGCTGGACCGACCCACAATCCTGTACATCACTGCCATGATTGAGGACAACATCAGCAGCCACATAGACAACCCCACCGCCATCCCCCCCTCCTGAAGGTAGTGTCTGTGCTGCATTTCCTCGGCACTGGCACCTATCAACACACGGTCGGTGAGCTGCACGGCATATCACAACCCTGTTTTTCGAAAATGCTGGTCCAGGTACTGGATGCCCTGTTGCGCCATGTGTCCGAACACATAGCCCTACCCCGTACCCTCCTCGAGGTCATTGCCACCAAGTTGGCCTTCCATGCCATAGCAGCCATGCCAAATTGCATAGGTGCGGTCGACTGCACCCACATCGAGCTGACAGTACCACGTGCAATTGAGATGGTCTTCCGCAATAGGAAACAGTACCACTCACTGAATGTACAGATGGTATGTGATGCCATGCAACTGATTACACACTGCTGCGCACGTTTCCCAGGCTCAACCCATGACTCAATGGTACTGCGCAATTCCACATTGCCACGGTACATGGAACGCTATGCTGGACAAAACACCTGGCTATTAGGGGAGTACAGCTGACAATGCTCTGACCCTGTTGAAGTGGTGTGTGTGTCTCCAGGACAATGGGCAATGTGAGTGTGGCGCTGTGACCGCACATGCATCACGGCACCTGCCATCAACCAAATAGATTGCGTATCACAAACATCATGAAGTAAGACATGACAGGTTACCACTGTGTGCCCGTACACACCCTGCCACATGACACACACAGCCGATACTTCCACTGTCCCATACACCTTGTGCCACTGCGAACACCCACCCACAAATGGGACACTGACCTCCCAATGCACATGATGCCTGTAAATGAGACGTCCTGCATTAACTACTTCTACACAATGGAGTGACTCTGCCATGTGTGCACAGCACTGCACTATGCCATAATCACAAGCAAATGTCACCCACAGGTCAGAGTACACGTGCACGTACATGTGTAGGCCGATATCCAGTTGGCTGCATCCACTGTGATGGCCAATAATCACTTCCAACCACTGCATGGCAAATATGCATGAATGAACAATGATACAAGATAGCACAGCATCAGGTGAAGACATGATACCACAAACACTGACATGCCCCCCCATCTCCATCCCATGTAGGTGATGCTGGATATGCACTCACGCCATGGCTGATGACACCTATACGGAGACCAAGGAACAGGCATGAAGAGGCGTTCAATAGGGCACATATCCACACACGTGGAATGATTGAGAGGACATTTGGACTGCTGAAGGCCCGGTTCCGCTGCTTGAGCAGATCTGGTGGGGCACTGCTGTACAGCCCAGTGAAGACGGGTAAAATCACACTGGTATGTGCCATGCTGCACAATATCTGCCTGCGCAGGAACATCCCAATGCCACCAGAAGGAGATGAAGAAGTTGGAGACGGAGATGGGGATGGGGATGGGGATGAGGATGGGATGGCACCACCTCCCCCTGGGGGGCCACATGATGGCCAAAGAGCACGGGATGAACTGATTTGCATCTACTTCTGAGACACAGCACATTCACAGCAATGCATGCACATGATGATGACAATAAATGATTGGTAGTACTGCAAATGAAATGATAGATGTCCACACATGTATGTTTAGATTTAAAATGAAAATGTATTGAAGAATTGACAACAGGGAAGGAGGTGCAATGGTAATGTAAACTGCACACCCGTGCCCACCCACCGCCCAAACGTACCCACCCCCACCCATGCCCCAATGTCCAAACACCCAAAACAACCTCCCCCACCGCCCAAACGTACCCACCCCCACCCATGCTCCAATGTCCAAACACCCAAAACGACCTCCCCCACCACCCAAACATACCCTCCCCTCACACCCTTCAAGTCCACATGTGTCCTGCAGTGCCCCGCACACATGCCATCACTTCCGTGTGCACTTCTGGGCTTGTGTATCCTTGCCTGAGAGGCCCGCTAGGCGACTCGAGCACCTCCATGGACTGTCAGTAGTGGAGCTGGATGGGGTGGTGGTATTTGATGGCACCGAATCAGGTATGGATGGCATACGGGCAATATTTGCCTGTTGCCCAATCAACAGGCTCTCTATGATCCTGGAGGTGTTATCATTGCCCTCCCGCACATGGCGTGCCAGGGTGACAATAGTGTTGGCAAAACGTCCTATTGACCTTGACAGCCGACACACTGACGTGCTGTAGCACTCCCTTTGCAGCCGAGATTCCTCAAGCTGCCTCTCCACCAGCTGCGTGAGGATAGCCTGCTGCTCCTCCATCCGCTGCATGCGGGAATTGAGCTCTGCCATAGATGGGGTGGGTGACCTCAGGGAACTTCTGAATGATGTGGGGCTAAACTCAAGCTGGTGAAAGGATCCCAGGTCATCAAATGTGGCCATCTCCCCCTGAGGCCCAGTATCAGGGTGCTCTGCCTGGGCACTGTTGTCGCTACAGGCCGCCTCAACTGCAGTGCATCTGCCTTCTGTGTTGGTTCTGGTGCCCCTGATGGGTTCCTGTGGCACCTGTGTTGGCTCAGGCAGCGTCGAGACGCTGGGGTTTTCGGTGGTGGTTGCCGGCACATTTGTTGCTGTTGTTACTGGGTGCAGTGATGCCGAACTGCTGGCAGCATCCTCTTGTGCAGGTGCGGTGGCTTCGACACGTGCCGGTGCAGACTGGCTGGCGGGTTGTGCCGTGTCACTGTCACTTGATTCAGCTGTGGGTACACAGAGGACATATAATTAGTGTTGTGGTGGTGCCTGCTGGGTGCATCACATGCATCATACAGGCTGATCATTCAATAGTGTTAGTTTCATGCATCTGATTGTTGGGGGTATGCATTGATGTGATGTTGGTGGCCATATGGATCTTGATGGGTCCTTTGGCCCTGTCATGCACTGCCAGGGGGGGGGGGGTTGTTAATGGGTCCTTTCGCCCTGTCATGCACTGCACGGGGGGGGGGGGGGGGAGGAGGTTGTTAATGGGTCCTTTGGCCCTGTCATGCACTGCACGGGGGGGGGGGGTGGGGAGGAGGTTGTTAATGGGTCCTTTGGCCCTGTCATGCACTGCCCGGGGGGGGTTGTTAATGGGTCCTTTGGCCCTGTCATGCACTGCCCGGGGGGGGGGGGTTGTTAATGGGTCCTTTGGCCCTGTCATGCCATCAACTTATTCTCATATGGCATTCATGTTTGCGCACTTACCAGCATCTGCAGGTGGGCTCACTCCTGCCTCAGCCTCCCCGATCCCATGGATGCCCTCCAGGTGGAGGACACTGCTGCAACGCTCCTTCCATGCTTGCAGCCTCAGTGGGGAAGGGGGTCCTCCACCTGTCCCACTGCTGCGTTGGTGGTGTCTGGAGATCTGGTTCCGGACCCTCAGCCTGAGGTCATCCCACCGCTTGTGGCAGTCCTTGACGCTCCTCGTAGTCACGCCCACAGCAGTGCACTTGCGTGCTGCTTCAGCCCACACTTCCTTCCTCCGCTGCTGTGTGGCACGCCGTTGATCGGCGCTGAAC
Source organism: Ambystoma mexicanum (assembly GCF_040938575.1). Lineage (NCBI taxonomy): Eukaryota > Metazoa > Chordata > Amphibia > Caudata > Ambystomatidae > Ambystoma > Ambystoma mexicanum. The sequence goes on from NC_090938.1 coordinate 715,833,153, forward strand.
AGCATCCCGGCATGCTCAACGATATGCTCCACCAAAACAGTATGCTCCGCCTCACTGAAGCGCTGTTTGCGCTGCCTCTGAGCTGGAATCCTGGCAGACATGCTGGTGTTCCCTTTTGCCTTCTCACTGTGTGGATTGAGCTTGTGCTGACTCTGGATGGCAATGGATTGTGCTTTATATGGTCGCCGCCTCTCTGTTTCCGGTTTCGGCAATCATGGTATTTCCGGTTCCGTGTCCGTGGCGACGGAGGCGGACACGGTTTTGCGCTGCTCGTGGCAGTGCTATGTATGTTTCTGTGGCTTTTTCCGTGACGGCGGTAACAACGTTTCCGCGTCCGAGTGGTGCGACCGACATCACGTAATCGGACGGTTTTTCCGCAACCTTGCGGACACGGAAACTTTGTTTCCGCCGTCACGAAATCACCGCGGTCCGGACCTGACAGGTTGTAATGAGGCCCTTAGTATCGTTTTTATAACTGAGTTATGAAAAGATATGGACACGCTCTTTTTATTATGTATTTTTTATTCATTTATGAAATGAATTGTTTGTATCATGTATTGTTTTATGGATTTTGTCTCCAAATAAACATATTTGACTGAATGACAAATGTCACCTTAACTCTCACTGCACCACTACTTCACATCACTGGCGGCAATGATCAGGAAGCTCCGGCCTTCACACAGCCCACATCCAAGCAACATGGTGGGTGTGGCTAAACCTCATGTACCACAGTTTGCATCTAGCGCCACACTGTGGAAAGAGAGGAGATGTGCAGTTTTCTTTTAGGCATATGAATGATGGGGAACCATGGGTTTGGTGGTCCACCGAGATACACGGTACTGTATCGCAAAAATCCCTTTAAACACTTGTTTACAGAATGCCCGTATTTAGGGCCTCTCCACATGACCATTCTGGGTAACTTGCTCTAACACACAATCAGCAGCAACGCACTTGGCACTTTACTGGGTATGGAAAAGAGTACAACTGAAATTGACTGAAACTGAAGCAATTTGATTGATACCCGATATGAATTGAACACGAATCTGCTATGTTTCTGAACTAGAATGAAATGTTTATTTATGTTTTGAATGGATGTGTGTTTTATTGCTGATTTTAAAATTGTTATATGTGAATATTTATCTATGTGAAAGTTGTTGTGATTGATTTATTGTAAACAAGTGAAATTGTAAAAGTTCGTAATGAACTAAACACAATAAATAAGTAAATAAATAAATAAATAAAATCCCTTAAGTCCTTGATTCCCACCCTAGACTCTCTGGGGGAAGTAAGGAAAATGAGATAGGAGATTCAGTGAATGGCAAATAGGAAACAGTGGTAGATGTAGTCTGAGATGGGGGCAAAAACACTTCAAGCAAACAAACAAGGTGGGGGAGGGAAAGAGTGGCAACCAGGGTTGGACTGGCCGCATCGGCCGATCGGCCACTGGCCGGTGTACTTTGAGAACTGGGGGCCGGTTTTTCGTGAAGCACCCCCTGGGCCGTTTTTTTTTTTAAATTTACTGTTTTTTTTTTTTAATTTACTGTTTGTTGCACGGCACTGGCTAGCAGTGGCAGACAGGTGCCATGGGCGCTGCGCTGCTTGCGTGAGTGTGCCAGCGCTGCCGGGCCCGGGCCGTGTTTTTTTTTTTACATTAACTTTGCATCGACTCAGCAGGGCCGGCCAGGCTGGCTGCTGCTGCCTCGCTCGCACTCGCACTTCAGGCGCAGGAAACTGACACACCGACTGCAGCAGGGGGGGGGGGGCGGGCAGGGGTCAGGCTGGCTGTCACGCATCATCAAAGCAAGGTAACAACACACGTTGTTGTTACCTTGCTTTGATGATTTGATAAAGCAGGAGGAAGGAAGCAGCACATTAATTAGCAAATTTGCATGATGCCATCGTGCATTATAATTTATGCATCATGCAGATGCACCGTGCAGCCATGGGTGGCATGGGCGTAGTGGTGCTCACTGTCACACTAGTGCTCACTCCCTCGCCTTGTGGGCCTGGGGGGGCCGCCCCCCGGCTCGCCGTCGTCGCTCTGCTAATGAAATTAGCAGGCCTGCGCCGCCTGCGGCCTCCTCCTGCCGCCAGGGCTGGGTCGGGGGCTGGACTTGGGCCGCCCAGGCCCCCAGGGGGCACAGCACACAGTCTGGCGCCGGCCTCCTCCACGCCCGCCCGGGCCCAACAAGTTGCTTTCAACTTTTCAGGAAGGTGTTGCCCTTTGTGCAAAGTTGAAACAACTGTTGTGCCTGGGCGGGGCTGGGCCGGGGACTCTGGAATATGGATGTGGCTCAGGCTGCGGCGCTGTCCCAGACTCTGTGTCGCCGGGCGGCGGGCCGCGGCAACTACCTAGAGAATAAATGGGCGTTCGCGGGCCTCTCTCTCCACCATGATCAGATCATCCCCCAGAGACGACTCGAGTACGAGAGAGAGACAGAGACAGCAGCGACCGCAGACGAAGTTCAGCAGGAGGAGCCTCCACCGTCCGAGCCAGGCTGCTCAGGTAAGAGATGCATGCACGGTGCACGTGCACCACTATTCGTTCCTTTCACGTCTGTATAGCAAGGGCCAGTGACTCATGGTGATATGCACTTCCCCTCGTTATCATGGATTGCTGCTGGCCGCGCCGTGATGCCGATGCCGTCACTGTTAGGCGCAAGGGGCGGCCAGCAGCACATCATCTGAAAATGAGCACCACGGCACGCCACTTGTGAATGAGGCGTACTGAGCATTTCTCTGGATCTGGCATCCATACACGGCCCGCTCTCATCCATTGTGTACCCCACGGTCCCCACCCCACCACCTTCGTCACCCATCCCATCCGCGATGCTCTCTGTTGCACAAGCCAAGAGGACTTGTGAATGGTGCAGAGTGTCCACAGCTTCTGGGCTCTCTGGCAGGTGCTTTCGTCTTGGAATACAAGCTAGACATCAAACAAATGGGGATTGGGCGAGAGGCGGGTAGTAGATGGGCGTTGACCTATTGGCATGCATGGATGGGGGGTAGAAGGGAAACTAAGAGGTGTGCATAGGGGGAGATGTCTGGGGGAGTTAGGCAGAGTGGGAGGGAAGAGAGGAAAATGATGGTGGGGCAGGGAAATAAAGGATGGATGGGAAGGAGAGCTGGGGAGTTGGAGAGTGTGCATACACAGTGGTGCCTCTAAAGGTGGGGGAGGGCAGTGGATGCCTTTCCTAACCCCTGCGCCCCTTATCTGCCCCCCCATGCAGTGAGCAGCAGGCGTGCCGGCACTGGGCAGGCATGTGGAGCACACACACACTGTGCCAAGCTTCAGATTGTCATGAGTTCCTTTCTTGCCCAGTCCAGTCAGCTGAAACGGGTACACAATGAAATGAATGTGGGCTATAGTTTGATATTGCCCCCACGATGCTCACTGCCAGAAGCCTTCCACTTGTCAGGTCTGCTCTGGCTTTCTTTCAGTAGCTGGTGTGCTATATTCTCAAGGCTGCAGCTAGACATTATTAGAGGTGCTCTGCTCTACATAGGACTGACAGACTGAGTGGCACAGGGATTATCCAGGGGCAACGTGATTGTTTAATGTTTCTTTGCCCTAACATTTTGTGTATTCAAAAATACTCCAAATATTGATCTTACTGTGGCCTACATTTTCTCAGATAAAAGAGTTGCTTGTATGATGAGCAACGCCTGGGAAAGTGATAACCGGTCCGATAGCACAGCGAGTAAAGCACTATAAAAAAAACAATTAGAATTAGAGCACTTGCTTTGACATTTGTGCAGAGCCTGCTGATGCAGGTTCAAATCCCGGCAGGATCAAACTCAGCCTTTCATCCTTCCGAGGTCGATAAATGAGCACCACACACCGTGGGTATTAATAAGCGGTGCTCAGATACCTGAGGGTTCGTAGCGCTATATAAATGCTAAATTATTATTATTATTTTATAACATTCCTTTTGTTCTTTTTAAAAAATAAAAACATCATCACTTAGTAAAATACTTATTTTGCAGAACCAGACTCAAAGCATGTCTACTCGTTGACACCAGTAATGAAAATAGAGTTGCATTTAATAAGCAGTACACAGCCAAATGATGACACAATAACAACACAACTCATAAAATAACATAACGTTGCATACAGTTCTGTGACAGGGTCCACAGCTCCTGGAAATCCTGCTTCCAGCTTCATGAAAATCCTGGAAATCACTCAATCAAGAGTTCCTGCAACAATGCACTTTTATGTGCAACCAGGTCGATTATGTCCGGATTTTGCAATTGGACAAGCACATTACGCTCCACTGACATGAGCATAAAGGCTTCGAGGTTGTCCTGGCAGAGGTGGTTTCTTAGGCGGGTTTTAATATTCTTCAATTTTGAAAAACTTCTTTCACATGCTACCTGTGTGCAAGATAAGGTCAAGATGAACTTGTATGCCAAATACAATTGCCGGTAAGCACTACTAAAAAGTTCATACCTTTTTAGAATTGCATAGCAACATATTGCACAGTTACGGCATGTATTGCATTTCTGTACTAAAGGTAGCTCTCCAAAATCTTGTAGTGCTAGATCTTCACTGTGTAGGGCTTCAAAGGCATACTCTTCTGGTAGTGTCCTCCTCAGTTTAGTCCACTTGCTTGCAAAGTCTGAGAGTTCTTCCCTTAACCCCTGTAGCGTTATGGAGTCATCCAGTCTTTCAAGCAAGGAGCACATATTTGTAAGAGCATTGTCGGGTAGACTTTCATTGAAATTTTTGGGATCCAGGCATGCTATATCTGCGGCAAGTGATGAGTGGGTTTTAAAACGACTAGTTAGGCTTTGAAGAATGTTGTCCATAATGGCATTATGTACAGTAACTCTAAACCGGTCTTTAGCCAAGGTGATTGGCTCATCCCTTGCATTCATTCCAGGCATCCTCTTTTTGTGGGCCACTCTCCCCTCTGGAAGTGCAGTTTCTACTCTTTTATCATAGCCTCTCTCTTCCAATCCCACGTTGGCCCATTCTGCAAATTTTTCAGCTGCAGAATACACAGAATCAAAATTTCTTGACTGTGCAGCAAGCGCTTTTGTAGTGTCCAAGACCATTCTTTGTGCCTGTAGGATGTCCATTCCACTTGTCTGGAGGTACTTAGATAATGGAGTTGTCGAATTAAATACTCTGAGATATAACTGAGCTGTGAGCACTGTTTGGAATTTGCACAGAGATTCAGAAAAGTTTAAAGCTTGGTAACGGACGTTTGCATTGAATTTATCTGTATTTGAGCCAATATTATTGAGTGCAACAACCACATCAATGAACATTGCTTTGTTTGGGTTATTAAAGGAGCCAAAAACTTTCCGTAGTGCTGCATCCTTTGCCCACCACCTTGTTTCTCCTATTATTTGGATTTTGCGGCCTTCCACAGACAGCTCACGCCACACATCCATCCTTTTGTAGGACTCCCTGAAAAAAACGGCACAGGAGTTTAACAGGCCAAACAAAGCCATGGATTCATTTGATACTTGTGTCCCCTCTACAAGTACAAGATTTAATACATGTGCATAGCACCAGACATGTATTTGACCAGGGGATTCCTTACTGAGCCAGGATGTGAGACCATTGTACTGCCCCTGCATATTGGATGCACCATCGGTTGAATTCCCAATGCACTTGCCTAGGTCAAGACCATTATCTTTAATAACACTCTGCAACAACTCAAACAGCCCCTTTCCAGTAGACAAAGTGCAGTTGGTTACTGCTAGTAGGAGTTCATGTACAGTGTCTGTAACATATCTAATAATTATAGAGCACTGATCGGTAACACTCACATCGTGGGTTGAGTCTATCTGAATGGAAAATATCCCTGCTTCCTTTATTTCTTGACAGATTACCATTTTGATCAGTTTGGAAATGGCTTCAATCACATACCCAACTGTAGTCTTTGACATGAAGGTCACAGAAGCACCCCGGCCTTGCCCAGTTTTCTTTTTGGATTTGGTTTGAATGACCTCAATATGTTCCTTTAGAGGTCTGTCATATTTACTTAGGAGCAGAAGGATTTCAAGGAAGTTGCCATGATCCAGCTCTTCATTATCCAGCTCGGACATGGACTCTGATTTCCCACGAAAACTGAGCCCCCTTTTCCCAATGACTTTTACAACATCAATAACGCGCTCCAATATGTCTCTCCTTTTTCTGATTTGCTCACTTCGAGCTAATTTCTGTCGGTGAAAGAGTAAACCGCCTATGTCAACCCCTGAAAAGTTTAATATATATGAATCTGTGCACCTCCGGTGACCTTGGCCTGCCTCATGTTCTGCAATGCGCTGGTAAATACGCCTCCAGTTTTTCATCCCGTTGATGAAAAGACCCCTCTCTCCACGTTTAGTAAACGCTAAACAAACTGTGCAAAAAAGGGCCTTTTGTATTTCAGAGTAACTTAACCAATACCGTTTTGCCCCATCTTTCCTCCAAAAGGCTAAGCTGGCTTTGATGTGTCTATGTTTGGGAGGTTGAATTGGATGGTGCTGAAAGAAATAGGAAAGTTGATCTGGTTTTGGACGTTGAAACAAGTAGTCTGCCACCTGTAGATCATCTTTCCGTGCTCTGTGCTTCACACCCCCGTTCCCTGAGTCTTCAGTATGTTGTAAAGCAGATAAAGATTCTTCCGAATGACTAGTACCTGCCACTTCCTCTGGGGAGATGATGTTGTCTCCAATTATTTCTGGCAGACTTGATTCTGACACTTCCTCCTTGGGGGAATCTTCAATTGTTCGTGGCAGACTGGTGCCACCACTGGCTGCCTCTTCCTCGAGATGGACAGCCTCAATTATTTCTGGAAGACTTGATTCCAACACTTCTTCCTTGGGGGAATCTTCAATTGTTTGTGGCAGACTGGTACCACCACCGACTGCCTCTTCCTCGAGATGGACAGCCTCAATTATTTCTGGAAGACTTGATTCCAACACTTCTTCCTTGGGGGAATCTTCAATTGTTTGTGGCAGACTGGTACCACCACCGACTGCCTCTTCCTCGAGATGAACAGCCTCAATTATTTCTGGAAGACTTGATTCCAACACTTCTTCCTTGGGGGAATCTTCAATTGTTTGTGGCAGACTGGTACCACCACCGACTGCCTCTTCCTCGAGATGTACAGTCTCAATTATTTCTGGCAGACTTGATTCCGACACTTCCTCTTGGGGGGCACATTCAATGATTGCTGACATTGTAGTTGCTGAAGCATCTGCCTCTGTTGAGATGTCTCCAATAACTGCAGAGACTCTGGCTTCTAGTCTTCTCACATCTTGATCTCTTGTTGATGGGTCCAGTGAAGAACCAGGTTTAACACTTATACCTGAAGAAGATGGCTGGTCACCCTCATCCACTTTTCTCCCAGCAACACCACTTGACATTTTGATGGTCTGACCTGTAAACAGATCTTCAATTTTTTTGTTTTGCCGGATTTCCTCTTCAATTCGCCTTTTCTTCTTTTCTCTTAGTTTTTCTGCTCCTCCCTTTCTTTTTTTTGAATCCATTTCTCCCCTAAAAAATAAAATTAGCTTAATTGTGCATCGGATTCCTACCTTTATCACAGTAGGTCTAAGTAACCTGGCTGCCAGTGCCAACATCCAAAATATAATTTCAGTAAGAGGAAACAAGTGCTTGTCAGCATTTTCAGATGCGACTGTCCCCAGCCTCACCATAACCTCCCTCCCAAAAAAGAGAACAATATCCAGCTGGGTCTATAAAATGCTGAGTCTAACAGTAATCCAGTCCCATGGCATGGTAAATGAACTGGATGCATGCATCTTATTTCTACAGGCGAGCAAGCAGTGGCCTGGACGTTGTATTATGGCATGACGTCTCAGAAAAAAATAGTACCCAAAAAGGAAAGCTGCATTGTAATTAACTTATGAAAAACACCAAGGGTGCATGCAGCAACATACATATAGCAAGTGAATGCCTGCTGCATGCACACAAATGCACACATTTGTGTAATCATCCTACCCTCCACCCCAGTGTTTGAGAGTGGTATAATCCAGGTTTTCCTTTCGCCCTAGCATACATTAGGCCTGGATGCAAATTCACAATAACAAAACGTGGCCAGATTGAAAGAGGAGGAATAGGCTAGGAGTTCTGCCTGGTCACTGTTCTGCTTATATGCTGGACTGGAGCCTAGGGTGGCCGTGCATCTGTGGGGAGACAACAGGTGTGCACAATAAAGGCTGCCAAAGTAGTTTGAGTGTGCTATACAGGACCACCTTACATTGCACTGCATTGAATATGTACAGTCACTAGTGGTTACTTACCCACAGGGATGAGCTTGCCTGGCTGGCTGTTGGTAGCTCCGCGCTAAGGCCTGACTCGAGTGGATACTTGAACAGTGACCTGCCTGCAAAAAGAAACAAGGTAAAGATGACGAAAACCCAATAAACACAGTATATAGCATATAAATACAGTGCAGGGCTTGTAACAAAGATATGATGGGCACCGAAGCAAGCATCCCCCAATAGCTAGGGGCTAAACCGTAGTCTGTCACAAAAAAAAGGAGTAGAGCATCCAGGTCCATAAAGGCTATATGCAAATTGAGCTAAAAAACAATAGAGGATGATTTGTGATGTGTTGATGTATTCCTTGTTTCATTTGGAGGATGCAAATTGCTAAAGCATTTCCAGATAGTAATGTGCTATTGCAGGGAACTGGGATTGCAGTAAACAGGTAAAGGTCATTTGAATATAAGCTCTAAACTAGACATCAACTACAAGGGCTTGTAAAAAACAATGTGTGTGAGTGAGACTTGATACAGAGTGAACACTGACTGAGGAATCTGTGCCCAGCAAAGCGCAATGCTATAGAAAGGAATGCATTGCCTACCACGGTTCTCACTGCGCAAACACAGATGTTTCTACAGAATCAGTGCCATTAATGAAACACTACCTTTCACCCCTTGACAAAACAGGAAATGGCCATGAAATAGCATTGTTCCTAAGTACACTATGAAAAATATGGTTATGATTTCACTAATGTGATATACATTTAATACAAGAAAGGATCACCATATGTATCATTAATATCTGTGTCTATAGATCCATATTGTCAAATTACTGTGAATACAAGCAGACGTCCAAGGCCAAATGATAATGTTATTGTATAGCACTTACGCTTAAGCTCTTTTTTATAGAATAAATATGCATACAATATCACCCAACCTGTCTTGGTATTCATTTATCGCCCTCAGGATGAAAGGCTGAGATGACCTTGCTGGGATTCGAACCTGCAGATCACACACACATCACAGCAGCGAGCGCTCAACCCACTAAGCTATCATATCGGCTATAGTAAAATGAGCATCTGCAGGTCTGGTGCAAATTTGGCCGCATTTCAAGACTGTGTGCAATGCATCTACTTTTCAGGCTCTGCCCACAGTAGTGCTTGTGTGACAAGGGCCTCAGCAAATACAAGTGCATGCATGACACAAGGCAATGGCGCCTGACTGTTGAGGGTAGTTTCTAAGATCCCAACGTGCAGTCTCTAGTAAATCACGTCCATGACAAGCTGCCAGCCAATCCCAGGGCCTTGAGCACCTGATGGTAGGCTGATGTTGTTAGCTGGATGTCAAAGCCAGCCTGAAAACAACAACATCACGTCAGTAAAACACTGTCAGTAAAGGCCCTGTTTCTGGAACAAACCACCAAGGCATCTTTCTCCCTTTCAGCCCTACAAAGGGAACCCGGCGCAGTGGAGCATGGTCGGGGAGACAGCAGGGTATGGTCATACATGTCAGCATGCCCCATTCCATTCAGAAGATGGTAGTCAGGTCAGGTGCTGCTTGTTTCTTAGCGTTCTGGGACTTGTAGTCTAGGATTGCCCCTTATGACTCCAAGACTACAAGGAACAGAAGGCAAAGATAAAAACAGGAATGGACTACCATCTCATAAATTGAATGGGTCCTACATGTTGGCATGTATGTGGTGGACATGCAGCAAAGCCACAACATGCTTGAGTGGTGCAACGACCATTGTGCAGATTGGGGTTTAGTCGCCCCCTAAATTTTGGGTTAAGTTGATTTGTCCTGGGTGATCTACACAGCGTTGGCAGAACAAGACACAGACAACGCCTGCAGCTGCACAGTTAACAAAGGCCTGCAATTAGTAACGCAAAGCATTTCATTGTTGGAAACTGCATTTGAATGCATACATTTTTAGGCAGTTGAAATCGTGATGGGGTGTTAGTACTAACATGTCAAGGGAGTGATTGGAAGGGTGGTGTGGGACAGGACACAGCTCATTCACACGGCAGTCTTTCTGTGGGCGCTTTCAGACTTAAATGAGAGAGTTAACTGCTTGTAACATTGAAGCTGAACCAAAATAGTCTCATTAGACTGTGTAAAGAAGTTAGATGCCAGCACACAAGTAAGTTTGACCCCTCCTACCTGTCGAATACCTATCGCTGCCCACACAAAAGCTAAAACTACCATAATGTCCGCTTCAAAATGGTGAAAGGAAAGCACCTGTTAACACTGATGATAGTGAAGTTGGCACCCAACCCAGGTGTTCAGATTATAGAGTTTGCAATGGACCACTGCTAAACATTAGGCAAACCAGCCAGCTATACACTTAGAAAAAGGCAAAGGAGCGCGGGAGCCCGATAACGTATGCGCAATTAGAATGCAAATTCCAGCAAAGTGAATTTTAAATGCGCCTATGCCGTTCTCCACAGTAAAAAGCGAGATGTACAGAAGTTAATCAACTGTATTTGTTAAAATAGTACACTAATGGCCAGTTATGTAAAAAGTTGACAACGCTCATGAAAAAGTACACTTCCACATATCATTTAGATAGGGATAGATACTGTGGTGCATTTGGAGATAGGCAACAGCATATACATTACCAAATACAATTAAAAAGGCTCAGCGAGTTCCATGCTTGCTATTGCTACATAGACAAAGGAACACATACACATTGCCGTTTCCAGCTCAAGCCCCCAGCCCCGCACGCACACCCTGTTCCTTAAAATTGCACATTGCATCACATTTTAACAGAAAACTCCGCCTTGGGCACTATTCAAACAGTGCCACAAAAGGAAGTTAAGGAACCGTTCCAGCTCAAGCCCCCAGCCCCACGGCACACCCTGTTCCTCTTAAATTGCACAATTTGCATGATCACATTTTAACAGAAAACTCCCAGTGCCACAAAAGGAACACATTGTGGGCAGTGGGCTGTTCCGGTGCGTGGCGTGCCCGAGTGAGTCCGAGACAAATATGCCCCACTTCTTCGACTCGAGTCGAGCCAGCAGTGGGCAGTGGCCCGCCGCCAGCACCCGCGGCGCCGGCCGGCGGCCGCCACCAAGAAGAGAGTTAGCTAAGCTAGCTGCTAAGCTCAAACTGGGCTCCAGCCTCCAGGGGCCCTACTACACCTCCCCGCCCCGGCTGTAAAGGGGCGGGCAGGGGTCAGACTCAGAGCCCCAGTCCGCTGCGTCCCGCTGGGGTCGATGCATTGTGTACCATTACATGGGGATAACACACGTACTGTGTTACAGCGCTCTCAGCCTGGAAGAATCAGGCATGATGAGCTAGATGACCTTTGAGACCCTATTGAGAGGGCCTCGAATCCTCTGTTCCTGGCTCTTTAAAGGGTCTAAATCAGAACCCATCAAAGGTTAGTCAGGAATCTTTGGACCACGGAATGACACGAGAGGGACACTGGTCAACACCCTTCTCTCATGTTAGGGGTCAAAAGCCAGATCTCTATGCGAGTGCTACGAAGACACCGGGTAGGATAGAATCGGACAGAGTTGGATGCGATAAGCCACTATGCTGAAACCCGGCGACTTAAATCCGGTGGGGGGGGGGGGTGCTGGGGTGCAGACTGTGGAACATAGAAAAGAGAAACCCAAGCGCAGTGAATTCCCACCGCCTCCAACTAGAAGCGACACTCTTTGTCCTCCCTCTCCAAGCTCCCTACCATTGCACCCTCGCTGATCCCGGAAACGGCTACACTGCCGGGGTCAAATCCTTATAATTCAGAGCGGTGGTAGAGGAATCCATTTGATTACTTTCCTGCCTTGGGCGCAAGGAGAGCTTGGAAGCGGGGGACGTGAGATATGCAGGGATCCACATGCCTTAAGCACTGGGAAGGGGGATCAAGCCCTAATGGATCGCCGTGAAGCAAGTCCCACGTGACGGCTAGAGCACGCCACTCTCAGAGAGGGGCCAATCAGGATCTAGTAGATTGATTCCTACAATATCAGGAACATGTTATGTTATGTTATGTTACAATTTTTCGTACCAAGGTACAGCGCAACCAACACCAAAAGAGGCAGCCTGGCCCTGAAGACTAACGCTAATTTAAGCAGAGCAAAAAGTAGGAAGCTAGAATAACAGTGTTTTCAGAGCTTTCCTAAAAAGCATGTAAATCAGACTGACCCGAAGGGCAATAGGCAGGGCATTCCACAGCATGGCGGCTTTGACCGAGAAAGAGCAGACTCCCATTCTTGCACGCTGGACTCTAGGGACAGCCAGAGTGGAGCGGTCAGCCGAACGCAGTGCACGAGCAGGAACATAGGGCCGAAACAAGCCAGACTTATCCCCTTTGGTGTTGCTATCACCGTGTATCACAGCCAACACCTGGCTGCATGTACTTTTGATCAGGGGCTAATGCAGTGCTTGTCCTTGACATTTGTAATGTAGGCTGGCACGCGATATACTATTTTTCCTAATATGAAAAATTTCACTCTGGCCCACTGTTCCTTCTCTAGCCCGCTGCTCCCTCTACTTTCTGGCCCTCCGCTACCTCCCTGCTGCTCTCTTGCAGATCGTGTCCCACTCTGGCCCGCTGCTCCTTCTACCTTCTGGCCCACTGCTCCTTCTCTAGCCCGCTACTCCCTATACTTTCTGACCAACTGCTCCTTCTCTAGCCCGCTGCTCCCTCTACTTTCTGACCAACTGCTCCTTCTCTAGCCCGCAGCCCCCTATACTTTCTGGCCCTCCGCTCCCTCTCTGCTGCTCTCTTGCAGACCGCATCCCACTCTGGCACACTGCTCCTTCTCTAGCCCGCTGCTCCCTCTACTTTCTGACCAACTGCTCCTTCTCTAGCCCGCTGCTCCCTCTACTTTCTGGCCAACTGCTCCTTCTCTAGCCCGCAGCCCCTTATACTTTCTGGCCCTCCGCTCCCTCTCTGCTGCTCCCTTGCAGACCGCGTCCCACTCTGGCCAACTGCTCCTTCTCACAGCCCGCTGCTCCCTCTACTTTGTGGCCCTCCGCTCCCTCTCTGCTGCTCCCTTGCAGACTGCGTCCCACTCAGGCCCACTGCTCCTTCTCTAGCCCGCTGCTCCCTCTACTTTCTGGCCCTCCGCTTCCTCTCTGCTGCTCTCTAGCAGACCGCTTCCCACTCTGGCCCACTGCGCCTCCTCTTGCCCGCGGCCCCCTATACTTTCCGTCCCTCTGCTCCCTCTCTGCTGCTCTCTTGCAGACCACGTCCAACTCTGGCCCACTGCTCCTTCTCTAGCCCGCTGCTCCCTCTACTTTCTGGCCCTCCGCTCCTTCTCTGCTGCTCTCTTGCAGACTGCGTCCCACTCAGGCCCACTGCGTCTCCTCTTGCCCGCAGCCCCCTCTACTTTCTGTCCCTCTGCTCCCTCTCTTTTGCTCTCTTGCAGACCACGTCCCACTCTGGCCCACTGCTCCTCCTCTCGCCCATAGCCCCCTCTACTTTCTGGCCCTCCGCTCCCTCTCTGCTGCTCTCTTGCAAACCGCGTCCCACTCTGGCCCACTGCTCCTTCTCTGGCCCACTGCTCCCTCTACGTTCTGCCCCTCCGCTTCCTCTCTGCTTCTCTCTTACAGACCCTGTCCCACTCTGGCCCACTGCTCCTCCTCTCGCCCACTGCTCCCTCTACTTTCTGGCCCTCCGCTCGCTCTCTGCTGCTCTCTTGCAGACACCGTCCCACTCGGACCCACTGCTCCTCCTCTCGTGCGCAGCCCCCCTCTACTTTCTGGCCCTCCGCTCCCTCTCTGCTGCTCTCTTGCAGACCCCGTCCCACTCTGGCCCAGTGCTCCTCCTCTCGGCCGTGGCCCCCTCTACTTTCTGGCCCTCTGCTCCCTCTCTGCTGCTCTCTTGCAGACTGCGTCCCACTCTGGCCCACAGCCCCTTCTCTAGCCCGCTGCTCCCTCTAATTTCTGGCCCTCTGCTCCCTCTCTGCTACTCTCTTGCAGACCCATCCCACTCTGGCCCAGTGCTCCTCCTCTCGCCCACGACCCCCTCTACTTTCTGGCCCTCTGCTCCCTCTCTGCTGCTCTCTTGCAGACCGCGTCCCACTCTGGCCCACTGCCCCTTCTCTATCCCGCTGCTCCCTCTACTTTCTGGCCCTCTGCTCCCTCTCTGCTACTCTCTTGCAGACCCCGTCCCACTCTGGCCCACTGCTCCTCCTCTCGCATGGGACCCGCTCTACTTTCTGGCCCGCCGCTCCCTCTCTGCTGCTCTCTTGCAAACCGCGTCCCACTCTGGCCCACTGCTCCTTCTCTAGCCCGCTGCTCCCTCTACTTTCTGGCCCTCCGCTTCCTCTCTGCTGCTCTCTAGCAGACCGCTTCCCACTCTGGCCCACTGCGCCTCCTCTTGCCCGCGGCCCCCTATACTTTCCGTCCCTCTGCTCCCTCTCTGCTGCTCTCTTGCAGACCACGTCCAACTCTGGCGCACTGCTCCTTCTCTAGCCCGCTGCTCCCTCTACTTTCTGGCCCTCCGCTCCTTCTCTGCTGCTCTCTTGCAGACTGCGTCCCACTCAGGCCCACTGCGTCTCCTCTTGCCCGCAGCCCCCTCTACTTTCTGTCCCTCTGCTCCCTCTCTTTTGCTCTCTTGCAGACCACATCCCACTCTGGCCCACTGCCCCTTCTCTAGCCCGCTGCTCCCTCTACTTTCTGGCCCTCCGCTCCCTCTCTGCTACTCTCTTGCAGACCCCGTCCCACTGTGGCCCACTACTCCTCCTCTCACATGGGGCCCCCTCTACTTTCTGGCCGTCCGTTGCCTCTCTGCTGCTCTCTTGCAGACCGCGTCCCACTCTGGCCCACTGCTCCTCCTCTCTCCCACAGCCCCCTCTACTTTCTGGCCCTCCGCTCCCTCTCTGCTGCTCTCTTGCAAACCGCGTCCCACTCTGGCCCACTGCTCCTTCTCTGGCCCACTGCTCCCTCTACGTTCTGCCCCTCCGCTTCCTCTCTGCTTCTCTCTTACAGACCCTGTCCCACTCTGGCCCACTGCTCCTCCTCTCGCCCACTGCTCCCTCTACTTTCTGGCCCTCCGCTCGCTCTCTGCTGCTCTCTTGCAGACCCCGTCCCACTCTGGCCCAGTGCTCCTCCTCTCGGCCGTGGCCCCCTCTACTTTCTGGCCCTCTGCTCCCTCTCTGCTGCTCTCTTGCAGACTGCGTCCCACTCTGGCCCACAGCCCCTTCTCTAGCCCGCTGCTCCCTCTACTTTCTGGCCCTCTGCTCCCTCTCTGCTACTCTCTTGCAGACCCATCCCACTCTGGCCCAGTGCTCCTCCTCTCGCCCACGACCCCCTCTACTTTCTGGCCCTCCGCTCCCTCTCTGCTGCTCTCTTGCAGACCGCGTCCCACTCTGGCCCACTGCCCCTTCTCTATCCCGCTGCTCCCTCTACTTTCTGGCCCTCTGCTCCCTCTCTGCTACTCTCTTGCAGACCCCGTCCCACGCTGGCCCACTGCTCCTCCTCTCGCATGGGGCCCGCTCTACTTTCTGGCCCGCCGCTCCCTCTCTGCTGCTCTCTTGCAAACCGCGTCCCACTCTGGCCCACTGCTCCTTCTCTGGCCCACTGCTCCCTCTACTTTCTGCCCCTCTGCTCCCTCTCTGCTGCTCTGTTGCAGACCGCATCCCACTCTGGCCCACTGCTCCTCCTCTCGACCGTGGCCCCCTCTACTTTCTGGCCCTCTGCTCCCACTCGGCTGCTCTCTTGCAGACCACCTCCCACTCTGGACCACTGCTCCTTCTCTAGCCCGCTGCTCTCTCTACTTTTTGGCCCTCCGCTCCCTCTCTGCTGCTCTCTTGCAGACCGCGTCCCACTCTGGCCCACTGCTCCTTCTCTCGCCCACTGCCCCCTCTACTTTCTGGCCCTCCCCTCCCTCTCTGCTGCTCTCCTGCAGACCGCGTCCCACTCTGGCCTACTGCTCCTTCTCTAGCCTGCGGGCCCCTCTACTTTCTGGCCCTCCCCTCCCTCTCTGCTGCTCTCTTGCAGACCGTGTCCCACTCTGGCCCACTGCTCCTTCTCTAGCCCTCTGCTCCATCTCTGCTGCTCTCTTGCAGACCGTGTCCCACTCTGGCCCACTGCTCCTTCTCTAGCCCTCCGCTCCCTCTCTGCTGCTCTCTTGCAGACCGCGTCCCACTCTGGCCCACTGCTCCTTCTCTAACCCTCCTCTTCCTCTCTGCTGCTCTCTTGCAGACCGCGTCCCACTCTGGCCCACTGCTCCTTCTCTAACCTCCTCTCCCTCTCTGCTGCTCTCTTGCAGACCGCGTCCCACTCTGGCCCACTGCTCCTTCTCTAACCCTCCTCTCCCTCTCTGCTGCTCTCTTGCAGACCGCGTCCCACTCTGGCCCACTGCTCCTTCTCTAACCCTCCTCTCCCTCTCTGCTGCTCTCTTGCAGACCGCGTCCCATTCTGGCCCACTGCTCCTTCTCTAGCCCTCCGCTCCCCCTCTGCTGCTCTCTTGCAGACCGCGTCCCACTCTGGCCCACTGCTCCTTCTCTAACCCTCCTCTCCCTCTCTGCTGCTCTCTTGCAGACCGCGTCCCACTCTGGCCCACTGCTCCTTCTCTAACCCTCCTCTCCCTCTCTGCTGCTCTCTTGCAGACCGCGTCCCACTCTGGCCCACTGCTCCTTCTCTAGCCCTCCTCTCCCTCTCTGCTGCTCTCTTGCAGACCGCGTCCCACTCTGGCCCACTGCTCCTTCTCTAACCCTCCTCTCCCTCTCTGCTGCTCTCTTGCAGACCGCGTCCCACTCTGGCCCACTGCTCCTTCTCTAGCCCTCCTCTCCCTCTCTGCTGCTCTCTTGCAGACCGCGTCCCACTCTGGCCCACTGCTCCTTCTCTAACCCTCCTCTCCCTCTCTGCTGCTCTCTTGCAGACCGCGTCCCATTCTGGCCCACTGCTCCTTCTCTAGCCCTCCGCTCCCCCTCTGCTGCTCTCTTGCAGACCGCGTCCCACTCTGGCCCACTGCTCCTTCTCTAGCCCTCCTCTCCCTCTCTGCTGCTCTCTTGCAGACCGCGTCCCACTCTGGCCCACTGCTCCTTCTCTAACCCTCCTCTCCCTCTCTGCTGCTCTCTTGCAGACCGCGTCCCACTCTGGCCCACTGCTCCTTCTCTAACCTCCTCTCCCTCTCTGCTGCTCTCTTGCAGACCACGTCCCACTCTGGCCCACTGCTCCTTCTCTAGCCCTCCGCTCCCTCTCTGCTGCTCTCTTGCAGACCACCTCCCACTCTGGCTCACTGCTCCTTCTCTAACCTCCTCTCCCTCTCTGCTGCTCTCTTGCAGACCGCGTCCCACTCTGGCCCACTGCTCCTTCTCTAGCCCTCCTCTCCCTCTCTGCTGCTCTCTTGCAGACCGCGTCCCACTCTGGCCCACTGCTCCTTCTCTAACCCTCCTCTCCCTCTCTGCTGCTCTCTTGCAGACCGCGTCCCACTCTGGCCCACTGCTCCTTCTCTAGCCCTCCTCTCCCTCTCTGCTGCTCTCTTGCAGACCGTGTCCCATTCTGGCCCACTGCTCCTTCTCTAGCCCTCCGCTCCCTCTCTGCTGCTCTCTTGCAGACCGCGTCCCACTCTGGCCCACTGCTCCTTCTCTAGCCTCCTCTCCCTCTCTGCTGCTCTCTTGCAGACCACCTCCCACTCTGGCTCACTGCTCTCCCTCTCGACCGTGGCCCCCTCTACTTTCTGGCCCTCTCCTCCCACTCGGCTGCTCTCTTGCAGACCACCTCCCACTCTGGCCCACTGCTCCTTCTCTAACCTCCTCTCCCTCTCTGCTGCTCTCTTGCAGATCGCGTCCCACTCTGGCCCACTGCTCCTTCTCTAACCCTCCTCTCCCTCTCTGCTGCTCTCTTGCAGACCACCTCCCACTCTGGCCCACTGCTCCTTCTCTAACCTCCTCTCCCTCTCTGCTGCTCTCTTGCAGATCGCGTCCCACTCTGGCCCACTGCTCCTTCTCTAACCCTCCTCTCCCTCTCTGCTGCTCTCTTGCAGACCACCTCCCACTCTGGCCCACTGCTCCTTCTCTAACCTCCTCTCCCTCTCTGCTGCTCTCTTGCAGACCGCGTCCCACTCTGGCCCACTGCTCCTTCTCTAGCCCTCCGCTCACTCTCTGCTGCTCTCTTGCAGACCGCGTCCCACTCTGGCCCACTGCTCCTTCTCTAACCCTCCTCTCCCTCTCTGCTGCTCTCTTGCAGACCACATCCCACTCTGGCCCACTGCTCCTTCTCTAACCCTCCTCTCCCTCTCTGCTGCTCTCTTGCAGACCGCGTCCCACTCTGGCCCACTGCTCCTTCTCTAACCCTCCTCTCCCTCTCTGCTGCTCTCTTGCAGACCGCGTCCCACTCTGGCCCACTGCTCCTTCTCTAACCCTCCTCTCCCTCTCTGCTGCTCTCTTGCAGACCGCGTCCCACTCTGGCCCACTGCTCCTTCTCTAACCCTCCTCTCCCTCTCTGCTGCTCTCTTGCAGACCACCCCCCACTCTGGCCCACTGCTCCTTCTCTAACCCTCCTCTCCCTCTCTGCTGCTCTCTTGCAGACCACCTCCCACTCTGGCTCACTGCTCCTTCTCTAACCTCCTCTCCCTCTCTGCTGCTCTCTTGCAGACCGCGTCCCACTCTGGCCCACTGCTCCTTCTCTAACCCTCCTCTCCCTCTCTGCTGCTCTCTTGCAGACCGCATCCCACTCTGGCCCACTGCTCCTTCTCTAACCCTCCTCTCCCTCTCTGCTGCTCTCTTGCAGACCGCGTCCCACTCTGGCCCACTGCTCCTTCTCTAACCCTCCTCTCCCTCTCTGCTGCTCTCTTGCAGACCGCGTCCCACTCTGGCCCACTACTCCTTCTCTAACCCTCCTCTCCCTCTCTGCTGCTCTCTTGCAGACCGCGTCCCACTCTGGCCCACTGCTCCTTCTCTAACCCTCCTCTCCCTCTCTTCTGCTGCTCTCTTGCAGACCGCGTCCCATTCTGGCCCACTGCTCCTTCTCTAGCCCTCCGCTCCCTCTCTGCTGCTCTCTTGCAGACCGCGTCCCACTCTGGCCCACTGCTCCTTCTCTAACCCTCCTCTCCCTCTCTGCTGCTCTCTTGCAGACCGCGTCCCACTCTGGCCCACTGCTCCTCCTCTCGCCCGCAGCCCCCTCTACTTTCTAGCCCTCCTCTCCCTCTCTGCTGCTCTCTTGCAGACCACGTCCCACTCTGGCCCACTGCTCCTTCTCTAACCCTCCTCTCCCTCTCTGCTGCTCTCCTGCAGACCCCGTCCCACTCTGGCCCACTGCTCCTTCTCTAACCCTCCTCTCCCTCTCTGCTGCTCTCCTGCAGACCACCTCCCACTCTGGCCCACTGCTCCTTCTCTAACCCTCCTCTCCCTCTCTGCTGCTCTCTTGCAGACCGCGTCCCACTCTGGCCCACTGCTCCTTCTCTAACCCTCCTCTCCCTCTCTGCTGCTCTCTTGCAGACCGCGTCCCACTCTGGCCCACTACTCCTTCTCTAACCCTCCTCTCCCTCTCTGCTGCTCTCTTGCAGACCGCGTCCCACTCTGGCCCACTGCTCCTTCTCTAACCCTCCTCTCCCTCTCTTCTGCTGCTCTCTTGCAGACCGCGTCCCATTCTGGCCCACTGCTCCTTCTCTAGCCCTCCGCTCCCTCTCTGCTGCTCTCTTGCAGACCGCGTCCCACTCTGGCCCACTGCTCCTTCTCTAACCCTCCTCTCCCTCTCTGCTGCTCTCTTGCAGACCGCGTCCCACTCTGGCCCACTGCTCCTCCTCTCGCCCGCAGCCCCCTCTACTTTCTAGCCCTCCTCTCCCTCTCTGCTGCTCTCTTGCAGACCACGTCCCACTCTGGCCCACTGCTCCTTCTCTAACCCTCCTCTCCCTCTCTTCTGCTGCTCTCTTGCAGACCGCGTCCCATTCTGGCCCACTGCTCCTTCTCTAGCCCTCCGCTCCCTCTCTGCTGCTCTCTTGCAGACCGCGTCCCACTCTGGCCCACTGCTCCTTCTCTAACCCTCCTCTCCCTCTCTGCTGCTCTCTTGCAGACCGCGTCCCACTCTGGCCCACTGCTCCTCCTCTCGCCCGCAGCCCCCTCTACTTTCTAGCCCTCCTCTCCCTCTCTGCTGCTCTCTTGCAGACCACGTCCCACTCTGGCCCACTGCTCCTTCTCTAACCTCCTCTCCCTCTCTGCTGCTCTCTTGCAGATCGCGTCCCACTCTGGCCCAATGCTCCTTCTCTAACCTCCTCTCCCTCTCTGCTGCTCTCTTGCAGACCGCATCCCATTCTGGCCCACTGCTCCTTCTCTAACCTCCTCTCCCTCTCTGCTGCTCTCTTGCAGACCACCTCCCACTCTGGCCCACTGCTCCTTCTCTAACCTCCTCTCCCTCTCTGCTGCTCTCTTGCAGACCGTGTCCCATTCTGGCCCACTGCTCCTTCTCTAACCTTCTCTCCCTCTCTGCTGCTCTCTTGCAGACCGCGTCCCATTCTGGCCCACTGCTCCTTCTCTAGCCCTCCGCTCCCTCTCTGCTGCTTTCTTGCAGACCGCGTCCCATTCTGGCCCACTGCTCCTTCTCTAACCCTCCTCTCCCTCTCTGCTGCTCTCTTGCAGACCGCGTCCCATTCTGGCCCACTGCTCCTTCTCTAACCCTCCTCTCCCTCTCTGCTGCTCTCCTGCAGACCCCGTCCCACTCTGGCCCACTGCTCCTTCTCTAACCCTCCTCTCCCTCTCTGCTGCTCTCCTGCAGACCACCTCCCACTCTGGCTCACTGCTCTCCCTCTTCTTTCTTGCCGCCCATCACTCCCCGCTCCCGGCCATCGCTCTCCCTCTGTCTTCTTTCCTTCTCACAATGTGACAAATCTTTTCCATTTATTGTTAAATGTTGATTTTTGTCCTGATCCTCAAAAAATGGGGCATCTAAAGAATTTAGCAGCACATACACAGGTGGAAAAGGACATCTGAATGAGATGTCCTTTTTAGAATGGGCTCCTCCTTTTTTTGGCACAAGTGATGAGTTGTGCTAGAACATTTCATTACTTGCGCAAAAATATATTTTGAGAGGCTGGCCCTTTGTGTCTTTTTAAAAAAAATATATATCAAAAGAAATTGATTTTTACAAAAACGTTTTAAAACCTTTTTACAGTTGCGCGAATGTTCTTTAAAATGAGGTAAATGCAAATTTAAGATTCGGTTTAGCTGGTTTTTTCAGTACGTTTGCAGCCTTTTTGGACTGTTAAACTCAGTAGAAGTGTAGGAAGAAGCTGTGAGTATCCTGGCGTCAGAGAGAATAAAGATGTCAAAGACTTGACTCTTTATATTTCTGGTACAACCTGGAATTAGGTCAGGATATCCAACGTGGACATTACTTGTTGTAGAATTTTTGATGTTGCCATAAGCCATGTAGGTTTGTCTCCACTGATCATTCTCGACCACCAGAAAGATTCACTGTCCAGCGAGGGGTTGGACGAGAAATGCTGCATGTAAGCTGACCTGATTGATTTAGTTCCTGGGCAGCCTAGTAGGAGATGGCGAACGGACTCTTTTTCGTCTGTGTTTCGGCAGAGTCTACAATGGGCTGTACTTGAGAGACCTCTGATGGCTTTGATTTCATTTGTTGGTAGGAGATTAAGTCTCGCTCTTAGAAGACAATTTCTGGCTTGCCTATTTGGGAATTGTTTAATATATCCCTGAAGTTCATTTAATTTCTTTATGTTGGAAGGCAAGTGGAGCGTTAGCTTGTTTTCCGTGGCTTTTGCCACCAGGGTTGAGATCCAATCTTGTTATTAATATTTAAAACTGCAGTTTTTAAAAACACAGGCATTTTCCTGGGTGTTTCTGCAAAAACGGCTGTTTGCACATTTTTTAAAAACACTGCCCGTTTTGCTGCATTTTACAGGGTCGTGAAATCGCAGTATGCTGGAGGTACTGACTAAGGGCACTAATAGTGCAGTGGTTTGAACAGTTGCCCCTGGAAAGGGAGCGATCAGGAATCTAAGTTCAACTCTTACCTCATCCAATGTCTTTTTTGAACTGGTCTATAATGGCATACAGTCCAATGAAATACGGGAATTAACTGTAGTGTATGTTTCTTTATTTTTTCTGAGAGTAGGTCAACCCACGGCTCAGTAGCAAGAGGATCAGCGGGGCTCTGTATGTGTGCCTGGACGTTTCAAGTCGACATTTTGTTTTTCTATCAACACAGTGTAAAGCCCATGGGCGATTGGCCAATAAAACTGGTTGTGGGACTGACTCATTAATTGAAGCCTGTGCTCTTGTAAAACACATTTTTTTTTAAAGTTACAATAAAGGATTGCTTACAGAGAGGCCCTAAAATGGAGGTTGTAAAAATGACCATCAGCAGTGTGTATTGACCTACTAATACCCATGGATTCTGTGCTCAACGCTCGCCCCCACCCGCTGCTTATCTTTCATGAGGCCAGGCTATGTCCCATGCCATGCTGGGATATCTGTATTCCGCAAATGAGACCGGACATTGTGTAGTGTAGACAGTAGGTGTGCGGACATTTCCTTTACTGTAAGGGGGGCTCAGGGGATAGGGGGCGCGGCTCTCACTGCAACATACTATATATTGCATTGCGCTGTCATTCCACCACTGTTGGGAAAGAGAGAGGGTCTTCCCACCCACCTAGGCAATATCGAATGAGAAACAGACGCTAGAGAGCACACCCAGGGAGCAGGGGGGCGCACACGAAGGAGGGTGCACAATCACGGCAGTGCATGCATTAGAGGCTACATAGTAGATGCAAGTGTGAGCACCATTTTAGGGAGCGGCTGCCATTTTGAAACGCAGGCCCAAGCATGGCAAAAAGCACTGAATGGGTTAGCATTAGATTCCCTGATGAACGCGGGCATCACCCCCACCCTGGGGAGGTTTCAGAGATTCATAATGACCAGTATTATGGCCAAGCTAAAGGGGTTGCCATTGGCGCTAAATTTGCCCCTTTCCTGGCAAACCTTTTTATGGCACAATTTGAGGAGACACATATATCCAAACATGAAATTTGCAGGACTAATTTGATTGCTTGGCGGCGCTTTATACACTGTATACTTATTGTCTGGAAAAGAGATCTGGTATCATTCACTAACTTTGTGCAACATATCAACATGAATGAATTTGGTCTTAACTTTGTGGGTTCTGCCAGTGCAGATACTATTGATTTTTTAGCTCTGCACATTGTTAAAACAGATATCTGAACTCTGTCCTGGAGGGGCAGAGGTTCAGAAGGCCAGCCTAGTTTCTTGGAACAGGGTAACCTCTGGACAAGCCAGACCAATCAGGGTAGCGATCGCGGCAGATCAGATTCTCCACCCTCCTTATCTTTGGACTTTTTCCCTTCCTCCTGCTTACCAGGATGAGTTTTGTCCTTATGGGACACTCGATGTGACACCCATAAATCTGCGGCAATGGCAAGCTTCTTAGGATCTATCTCCTTCGAATCGGCCAAATGCTGCTTAAGCTCCAGGGAAGAAGATGCAAAAATATGTTCCAGCATGACAAGACTTATCATGCCTTCAAAGGTAGAAACCTTATAACCTTCGACCCAGCCAGTCAAGTTTCTTAAGGATTCGGTTACATAAGATACCCAAGTACCACCTTCTTTTTTCTTATACTCTCGGAATCGTTTTAAATATTGGGCAGGAGTCTTTCCAAACTTTAAAATGAGAGTTTGCTTTAACATTGCGAAATCCGCTCGCTCAGCCTTCGACATTTCCATAATGGCACTACAGCCAGAATGGGGCAGTCTGCTGAGTAACCAGGCAATCTTATCAGCATTGTCAACTTGTTGAACTTCACATGCATACTCAAACGTATTCAGTCAGTCCATAATGTCATTCTTTTCCTCATACACACTGAGCAGATCTTTCGGAAATCGTGGATGGGAGGAGGCCCCAGACCCATGTCCAGGACCCTTGGATCCATTTGCAACCTGACGCTTGGCCAGTTCCAACTGGTGATCCCTGTCTTTCTGTTTTTCTGCCTGTTCGATTTTTAGCTTGACCCTATTGAACTCAAGCTCTTCCTGTAGTTTGGCCATATTGAACTCAAGCTCCTTCTGCCTAAACAGCAGCTCTTGCTTCTTGAATTCAAGCATGGCCTCCCCATCGACACTGGCAGAGGAAACATTAGACATCTCATCCTCCCTGTCCTCGTGGTCGCGGTGGATCAGTGCAGTAGCAGAACCGTCAGTTCTACCAGTGAGAGCAGCCCCACCTCCTTCCGCACTGTCCTCAGAAGTTATAGCGTCAAGCTGCGCTTCTTGCCACGCCACGATTCTTTGGATCATATCCAATTTGGTGCCTTGAGAGGAGACACCTCTCTCCGCACACATCTTTTTCAATGTTTCGGATTTAGAAGCATTTAAAGTTAACAAGGTATTTGTTTCCATACTGTTAGATAGGACTATGGCCTTTTAAAGGTTATACTACGACAATTCACTACGTGTCCTGGTAGGAATAACTTGAAATGCCTTCGCTCGTGCGCAACACAGGATACCTTCAGTCGTATCCCACCGCTGTACACCAATTTGTTAAGACGGATTTCTGAACTTTGTCCTGGAGGGGCGAGGTTCAGAAGGCCAGCCTGGTTTCTTGGAACAGGGTAACCTCTGGACAAGCCAGACCAATCAGGGTAGCGATCGCGGCGGTCAAGACTAGGTCTCAAGAGGGGGGAGGGTGACTGAAAGCCTGCAATGAGCACACAAAGCAAGGACACTTACAAATTACTCCAAGCAGGTGTTATATTAAAAATATATACACATTTATTGCAAGGCTTTTCTAACATTGACCGTAGCGAGAAATCACAATAAAACTCAATTAAACCAACACATACCAAACCAATACAATATATATACAAATACAAATGAGTCTAACGAGTTAGACGCACGAAATGTGTAGACCACCTAGATGGAGAGGAAAACAGGCAGTGCGAATAATAATTAGACCCAGTCTGCCTTCAGAGGCACCTAACTAAAAGGAAGTCCAAGCCCTACGAAGAGTGGAGCCTTGTGCTCAAAAGTACCTGCACACGCTGGTGCCAACGGGCAAAAAGGGGAGTCTCTTCGAGGGAATCAGGCAGTTTAGTTCGGTGAACAAATGAAGATGAACAGAGCTCGTGACTCAAGAGCAGCCTCCACTGTGGGCAGAAGCAGAGCGCGAGTACGGAAAGGCATGCTGTTAGACACAGCGGGGAAAAGCTATGGGCTCCTGCAGTAGGGCGACCAGTTCCTAGCGATGCTACTCACCGGTCCCCGATGCAAGCAGACCCAGGCTTCTCTGCGTCAGTTTCAGTGCTGGCAGGTTCAAATACGAGCAGGGGACATCTCGGCATTGTGTAGATTCCGCAGCAGCAGAAGTTGAGTTGAGGATGTCCCAAACGCAGTGAACCCGCACAGTTTGTTACCACAGCAGGACAACGGAGCGGCCGTGAGTATTTCAGCCAAATGTACACTACTCACTTCAGACCTGGGAATGCCAATTGTACGAATCGTGTGAGAGTGACAAGGACTCATAATACAACACAACCTGACGGCGGTTACAGAGCAAGACTCCTGGGTAGGCTGGTCAGTCTGCTGGATGGCCCAGAGACCCTTCCGAAGGCTTAGGTGCAGGAGATGGTGAAGATGCCGAGAATAGTTGTTCCCACTATTCCAAGGGTCGAAGTACCAGTACAGGCCTTCTTGTTCGATCAGAGGTAGAAAGGGTTTCACCAAGCGACAGCAGTGCAGAGGAGCAGTCCTTCAGCGGGTCACCAGCGATTCCTCGGTTCAGCCTCGTGGTTGCAGGATACTTGGCTCCTGTATTCCTTCGTTCGTGAGAACTCAGGAGATCGACCTGGTAGTGGTGTTTCCAGCCCCCTCTTATCCACGGTTCCCTTCGCGCCAAAACAGAGGGGACCCAATGGGAGATCTGCTCACAAAACACTCACACCATACGTGGACTTATCACGGACCACGGAGGTCCCAGGCATTCACACCACCCTAGACTCTCTGGCACCCAGGATGTGTATTGGGACCAGACATCCCAGCCCACATCCTGGAGGCACACACAAGGCCTGTAGAAGCCTGTGAAAGCATCTGTGTTTCGCGGGAAAGTACATGCCCAAATAAGGAAGGCCCCGGGTCGGCTCGACCGGGGGAAGGTGAAGGGGGCAAGACGGTCAGTGTACAGGACAACGAGCCTCGTGGTCTGGCCATTTTGGGAGCCAGGCCACCATTTTGGGCTAAGCGCGAGAAACGCGCTTAAACGTCAAAAGGAGCTCAAAAACACAAAGAAACGATTGCTGCCACCAGTCCCGTCCATGATTCACTTGCACCGTTCGTTAACAATCCCAAGAGAGTATCTAGGGCCTGTAGAAGACCCAAGAGAGCAGTAACTTAGCTTACAGTGCCCTCTTGTGTCACGTTGCGCGGAAGCTGCAACATGATAAAAGAACTACGGAAAACAATGTTTCCCGGTACTGACTGTCTTAAGGGCATGTCAGTTTCCCCGTAAGAATGGAGCGAAAGCCCAGAGGAGTGCGGCAGAAGGCTGCACTTCTCTGGCAAAGTCTAGATCCTGGTGAAAACAACAGCAAAAAGTTTAGGGGTTGCCACATGGAAGGAAAATTAGCCACAATTAAGAAATCTTTCCTAACACACATATTTATTGAACGTGGCAGGCTTCAAACGAAGACTTTTCGTAAACCAACGGAAGTAAATTCCGTACTTCTTGCACAAAGTAGTCCCCAGCAGTCCACAATCAACAATATCCCTTCAGGAGGAATTATACAGGGCTAGAAGAAATTGCAGTATGGATACTGACTATAAAGAAGAAACGAGAATTCTGAGAACGAGGTTTTTGAAAATTCAGCCTGTATTAGTAAAGCTGAGAACAAATATCAGAAATATAAACAATCAGATTTACTTGGTGATCACTCCAGTGTGAAATCTGAATCGAAACACATTGCGATTATCACTCAGTTTTCAAGAGACTCATCCACTCTTAATCGTTTGGTAGAAAAACATTGGAATATTTTGAAATTGGACAGTGATCTGCTACCTTATCTCTCTGACAAACCTAAGTTCACTTATACACGAGCTCAAACAATCAAACAAAAGCTCAGTCCATCCTTTTTGGAAACCAAAGTGGACGACACAGATGGAAATTGGCTTAAGGCATTGTTATCAATATCGATCAATTCATTAATTGTAAAACGTGTAACGTAGTTTACGCCATCATATGTGTCCATGGTAAATTGTACCTAGGTAGTACTATTAGACAACTGAGAGTCCGTATTAGGGAGCACTTGTCAAGACTGAGAAATAATGATCCCAAATCTCCATTGGCCATACATTGGCGGGAATGTCATCAAATGAGCAACAGTAATGACATCCGTTTCATTGGTTTGATAAAAGCTAAGTTAGGGAAAAGAGGAGATAAAGTTAAACTCAAACTGAGACAACAGGAATGCAAACTTATATGTTTTCTGAGACGCACCCAAGTGGGTTTGAACTGCAATCATGAAATGCATGTGTTCCTATGATGATTGTAGATAAATATGGTTGGATACATCCACCTTTGTGAGGTCGTGTTGCATCACACACTGGTAACCCGATAACAGACCTCTCCATGGTTACTTAAGAATTAATAACACTGGTAGAACAGACTAAGGGACCCATTTTGCTCTAAGATAGCCGAACTGTTCCCACATGGCTACTAAATAATTTTCAAATCACCAGGCAAGACTCATTTGTATTTTATTCGAAATATTTCAAACCACCAACCATTATCTGTCATTGTCCCTAAATAATTTTCAATCACTAAGTAAGACGCATTTGTACATTTTTAAATAATAATTCTTATTCGAAATATTCTAAACCATCATTATCTGCCGTTGTCCCTATTGATTGAGCTCTTTGTACTGAACAGTGGCATTGCAAATAACTTGATAACAGGCACCTAAAATGAAACCATACTATATGTTTACCGGTACTAATAATCAGTCAGTACACCAATTACTTTTTAGTTTGGAATTTGGTAAAATTTAAACAGAACCACCTGCAATTGGACCTCTTTAGGATCATGCAAATTAATTTTCTTTGATCTGAAATTGGACATGTTGTTAATCTATATAGGACATGACTACCCTATGATCGACAATGTTATAATAAACATCCTTGAAACTGATCATTACTCAGCATATGAATACACCAATATTTATGTTATGCGGTTCAATCTGAGGGTAATATGCAGTTGGATCATACCAAACACATTGCACGGATCCTACAATGACGTTGCGCTCATTGTTTACATCAATGAAGTCACGCGTCACGTTACGCGCGACATCACCACGTCACGGGCGCCATTTTTGTTTTACTTTTGCCGCAATCGCGGCACATGCAACAAGAGGACTGCTTGCTGCAATGGAAACTGGGATTAGTCCCTAAATATGAAGGTAACTTTAGAATTTCCAGTTTATTCAGGCTTTAAACTTATGCTCAGAGTAGATATTTCTGGGAACTATGGTGCTATCAAGGGAGCAACAGGTCAACATAAAAACAGCGTTTTGGACAGCACTAATTTAATGAACCCTATGGGTACCTTATCATCACAAGCCATATGCTGTGGTTGAAACATGCATTTATATCCCAAACCAAACACTGGTAACACCATTATTAGTTAACTAGTCTAGAGTTTGAAATATGTAGCAATTGTAATTCTTACATCAAAACTTTTTTTTCATTTCCTCACAGGATTTCTAATTATACTATTACCAGAAATGGTTTTCTTGAATTTGAAGTGTCAAACTAATTGTTCGAGACACTCCTTAATACCCACAACATCAACCAATGACATTTAAGGTAAGAGACTTAACCTAACAGGAGTGCACATTAGTGTACCACTATACCAACTGCCTTCTAGTGATTTATCACTACCACTCTTTCCTATTGTAGGTTTAAGATATAGGGGGTATTAACATAGTCACCGTGTCTGAAAGCATTTGTGAAGACAATCGAGATCTATGCAATTCATTATCTGCAAATAGGTTCAATGACCTTGGATTACCCTTAGGGAGAGTCAGATCTAATCTCACTACTTTGTTAGCAATATCTCATCTTGTCCTGACCCACCATTTTAATCACAAACCTCTAACAGTAACAAAACTTTACTGGCTAACAACATTTCACTGGCTAATCTCTTTCCTGCACCTAAGCGGATCACTTCTATTTCAGGCGAACCTAACACAGTCTGTATCGTGTACTGGTGTGTGTGTGTCATACCCCAGCGGAACTGGCGCTTATGGAATAGATGGAGACTTCGCCTCCATTGATTGTTCCGTTACGTTGTTTTCATGTTTTGTTTCAGCGGTCTAGTGTTTTGCAACATAGCCGCCGCCGAGTGCTTTTGTTTACTCAGCCCTCGATGTCTAGCACATTGCAACGTTCTTGGAATTCTCCTTTGTTGTAAGCGCTCCCATTCATTTCTCTTAGCGGTGATCCGCCTTGCTCTGTACCGTGTTATTTCCTCTTTGCTCTCTCTCCCTACCGTTATTTCTTTGCCTTTTTCTCCGCCCTCTCTCCTCTTGCCCGTTTCTCTAGTTTGTCCCCTTCTCCGGTGCATTTCTCCATTCTCATGCCTTTCTGTATTTGGCTCATTCACCATTCTTTGGAGCCTTACTGTATTCTCCGCTCTTGCCTGTTGTTTGGCAGTTTCCAGCTCCTCCTAGATCCTTCCTCCTGGGGTAAGCACCTGTGTATTCTGTGATTCCATCTGCTTTGGTGCTATCTGGTTACCTGAACACTTCTTGTCGTGCTTGCTGTACATCACATCTGCCACGTTCTGATTCCCGCATACCGGCGACTACATAATCAGATTGTTTCCACCATTTGTTTTTTTTTATGCCTGTGGCTTTTTCCCCCACAGAATTTTGGCTACTCTTGGAGAGAGGTCACTGGACCGCCAGAAACTTGGGGTACAGTGGCTTCCTCTCGAGGCAGACCGTATCTGCATTAAAAAAAAGAAGGAGTTACCCATAAGAAGAAGAAAGAAAAGACTGGATTCTTCATCAATTTCCTCAGGTGAGGAGGAAGGGGAGGAAAGGGAATCTTTACTCTCCGAGGTAGAAGAGGATATCACTGACCCACATGATAGCGTGCCTTTCACGATCTCATAAACACGGACAAACAATGTACTGTGGGCACGTGGTGTGATTCATAATGTTCCATTAGGACCTTTTTTGGAAACCACGCCACAACCAAATATTGATGTCAAATTTACATCATTGTTCACAAAACCCATAATATTTCTCAATGAACTTTTCCTTTCTTTTGTTCTCTGAATTTATCTGTTCATCTACTACTGACTCCATCCCTCCAAACCTAGCCCATGTGTGACACAATATGGTATGATTCATGCAATCTTATGTTTTTCCGATATAATTATTATTATGATTTATGTTACGTCTTGAATGCTTAATGATTTGGAATTCACGGCAGATGCATTTATGTTTGATCACTGAATGTACAGCCATGACAACGACCATGGGTCGAAACACGTGTCGGCTGGTTTTCTTTTTTACTGGAGAATAAAAATACTATACTTTGCATGAAGTGGACTTTTGGAATACTTGTTTGGACTATCTCAAAAACTACATTGAATAAGACTGGTTTTGAGCGCGAGATACTCCCCCGAAGCCCAATATTTTCTGTGTATTTATCTACAAACTTTGTGGGAAGTTTGAAGGGGTTGGAATAACCTGCTGCCAAGCATTTACATCAAGCACTCAGGCTCTGAATTTTGGTACTATTTTTTAGGGTGGTCACTAGCGCACCTTCAGAGATCGATCCCACAGATTTAACCCATTATGAGATTCATAAACCCTTCATTGTCTTAGAAGTTACAGGCCTTCGTGCTCTGGGAAGAATGCACCCTGCAAGGTCATGAGAAGTGGGCAGAGCGCTTCTTGGCAGTTACCATCCCACTGAACAGATAGCACGGCTCTCCAACAACCCCCACACGAGAAATACAGCTTTACAATGCTTTTATCTTAAGACCCCCACATACCACAGTACCATAAAACTGTTGCACCCCTCGATCAATCACTAAGATCAGAAAGCAAGGCTACCTTGCCTTCACAATTGGGTCACGTGATTTGTGCAGCGAGGTGCATGGTGGCTTCAAATTATAGCCTAAAACAAAGGTGAAAGGCCTTGGAAATTGCTGACTTGTCTGGGAGCGAGTGTCAGACAAAGGACCAACCTCCCCAACCTCCTCCTCACCAATACTTTCAGAAGAGTTGTCCTTGGAACGGGCGGGGTTCTTCCTGCGCCACTGCCGGTCTTCTGAGGACTGTTCCTTCCTTGACTTCTTCTTCCTGTCGTGTAAATAGGGCCTAGCACCCTCAGAAGCCACCCTGACAGGAAGTGTAACCTATCAAAGGTGAACCCCGAGGAGCTAGACCCCCAAAGTACCAGGGAAAAAGCCTCTCGGGCACCAAAAAACCCTGGGTGAATTGTTAAGATGAATAAGTGGCTGACTTCACAAGCCTTGTCCTTTAGTCTTGAGGCAATTCCGGAAAACAGGATAAATGCAAGCAGAGGTCCAAAAATCAACAGGATACAGGGAATGGCCCCAAAGAGTAAAAACTAAGCATGGGTGAAATGACAGGAACGGGGTAGAATTTGAGACAAGGGAGAGAAAGACAGAAACTGAAGATAGGGTGAACAAACCGGAAATAGTGTCACGGAAGAAAGGTAAGTAATGGATGTTAGAGGAGAAAGGAAATACCCCAAATCCAACAGGGAACAACGGAAACACCTACCGTGAGATGAGACCAAGAAGAAGAAAAATAGTAGTTACCGGAGACGCTAACAAGCGGAACCGGAAACTAAACAGGAGCGTTAGCCAGGCTCCGGACGATAAAAGAAAAGAAACTAAGAAACAAGGAAGAGGAGTATGCGGAGAGCGTCTAAGAAAAGAAACTAGGTAAGGGGAAGCAAGTGGACGGCAAGGGTGCTTCGGAGCGGGATCCAGACACACCGGCAGCAGAACACAGCGTTGCTGGCGTACACAAACATGGACAGATACAACGCGCCGAAGAGGGGGCGTGGTCTCGTCTTATAGTTGCGGTCGCCATCTTGGGTGAGGACTAGACCGGGGGCCATAACTTCCAGGTCCTCCACAAGCTCCACGGGCGAAGTCTGACAGCGAGTGAAGTATGTGAGTTAGCGTGACCTCAGCTCTCCCACCGGGCCCATCGCTGTGCCTGCCAGGTGCCCTGTTACAGCGATAAAATAACATTGTCTCAAGGGTCTCTCCTCCCACTCACTGGAGCACACCCCTCTTCTGGTCTCAAGTGGCTCTCCTCCAACTCACTGGAGCACACACCTCTTCTGGGCCCATGCATCTCTCCTATCGCTCACTGGAGCACACACCTCTTCTGGGCCCATGCATCTCTCCTATCCCTCACTGGAGCACACACCTCTTCTGGGCCCATGCATCTCTCCTATCGCTCACTGGAGCACACACCTCTTCTGGGCCCATGCATCTCTCCTATCGCTCACTGGAGCACACACCTCTTCTGGGCCCATGCATCTCTCCTATCCCTCACTGGAGCACACCCTCTTCTGGGCTCACACGTCTCTCCTACCCCTCACTGGAGCACACCCCTCTTCTGGGCTCGCACGTCTCTCCTACTCCTCACTGGAGCTCCCCCCTCTTCTGGGCTCACAGGTCTCTCCTACCCCTCCCTGGAGCACACCCCTCTTCTAGGCTCACACGTCTCTCCTACCCCTCACTGGAGCACACCCTCTTCTGGGCTGACACGTCTCTCCTACCCCTCACTGGAGCACAACCCTCTTCTGGGCTCACAGGTCTCTCCTACTCCTCACTGGAGCACACGCCCCTTCTGGTCTCAAGAGGCTCTCCTCCCACTAACTGGAGAACACCCCTCTTCTGGGCTCACACGTCTCTCCTACCCCTCACTGGAGCACACCCTCTTCTGGGCTGACACGTCTCTCCTACCCCTCACTGGAGCACAACCCTCTTCTGGGCTCACAGGTCTCTCCTACTCCTCACTGGAGCACACGCCCCTTCTGGTCTCAAGAGGCTCTCCTCCCACTAACTGGAGCACAACCCTCTTCTGGGCTCACACGTCTCTCCTACCCCTCACTGGAGCGGACCCCTCTTCTGGGCTCACACGTCTCTCCTACCCCTCACTGGAGCGGACCCCTCTTCTGGGCTCACAGGTCTCTCCTACTCCTCACTGGAGCACACGCCCCTTCTGGTCTCAAGAGGCTCTCCTCCCACTAACTGGAGCACACCGCTCTTCTGGGCTCACAGGGCTCTCCTACCCTTCATTGAAGTGCGCCCCTCTTCTGGTGTTCAAAGGGCTTTCCTCTTCTATTACCCATACCCTCTTCTGGGGATAGAAATCTCTCTCTTTGTCTCTAGTACTAATTTGCAAACCCCCTCTTTTGGGTCAAGGGTCTCTGGGGTATCTCTTGTGGTATCTAGGAGTTCTCCTCCAACTGACTGCCGCAAACCCCTCTTCTGGCCAGCGCAGGGGCAATGGTGTGTTCATGTTTACCTTTCCATACAGAACTAACTAAAGAAACGTTATCTCCTCTCGTGCTTTCGGTGTAATGTGGTTTGTCATAAGGCCGCCCACTTGGGTGCCATTCCTAGTCCAGACCCGCTGCGTTGTGGCCCTCGCAGACACTCCCAGCTCGGCTCTGCTGGTGACTGGAAGGCCTGGCTCTCATAGACTTTCCCTCCCTCTCCGCACACGTCCTGAGGAGAAGCATTTCACAGACTGGCGGGCCGGACCAGCGGCCCCCCATTAACTGCGTCATGGCCGCACCTCACAGTTTCCAGAGTCTCCTCCATGAAGCCACCTGCTCCGTCTGCCTGGATTATTTCACGGACCCGGTGTCCATTGACTGCGGGCACAACTTCTGCCGGCCCTGCATCACTCTGTGCTGGGAGAGGCCGGGGGCCGACCACCCCTGCCCCCAGTGCAGGATAGTAACTCGAGAGAGAAACCTGCGGCCTAACTGGGAGCTCAGGAACATTGTGGAGATGATTAGAATAAATGCGGCGTCTGAAGCCCTCCAAGAGGAAGACCTGTGCCCGGAGCATGGCGAGAAACTCAAGCTGTTCTGCGAGGATGACCAGAAGCCCATCTGCCTGGTCTGCCGGGAGTCCAGCGATCACACAACTCACACAGTCCGCCCCGTTCCAGAGGCTGCACAGGAGTACAAGGTATGTGTGCTGTAGGCCAGGAACACGGGTGGGTTCTGTTCTCCCCATTCCAGTGGCTGCCCAAGAGTACAAGGTATGTGTGCTGTAGGCCAGGAACATGGGAGGGTTCTGTTCTCCCCATTCCAGTGGCTGTCCAAGAGTACAAGGTATGTGTGCTGTAGGCCAGGAACATGGGGTGGGTTCTGTTCTCCCCATTCCAGTGGCTGCCCAAGAGTACAAGGTATGTGTGCTGTAGGCCAGGAACATGGGGTGGGTTCTGTTCTCCCCATTCCAGTGGCTGCCCAAGAGTACAAGGTATGTGTGCTGTAGGCCAGGAACATGGGGTGGGTTCTGTTCTCCCCATTCCAATGGCTGTCCAAGAGCAGAAGGAATGGGGGCTGTATGCCAGGGACACGAGTGTGTTCTCCAGACTGTGCTCCCCATTCCAGTGGCTGCCCAAGACTAGAAGGTATGTGTGCTGTAGGCCAGGAACATGGCTTGCTTCTTCACACTGTGCTCCCCATTCCAATGGCTGCACAAGAGTAGATGGTATGGGTGCTGTTTGCCAGGGATATGAGTGTGTTCTCCAGACTGTGCTCCCCATTTCAGTGGCTGCCCAAGACTAGAAGGTATGAGTGATGTAGAGCACTGGGAAAGTAGTGTGGCCTCACCCATGGTTCCCTGGTCCAGAGGATGCCTGGGTGTACAAGGGTTGTTCGCTATACGGGTGGGACACAGCTGGCCTCACAGTATACGAATAAAAAAAATACTGAAGTGGTGGGGCGCCACATAACACGGAAGCAGTTCCCCAGAATCCAAAGTATGTGTACTGTTGCCGCGAGGCAGCGGCAGGTCTTCACATAGTACTCCCCATCCCAGAGGGTGCCCAAGAGTGCAAGGTATGTGTGCTATGGCTCTGGGCCAGGTCTGGAGCCTCACACAGGGTGCCGAGTAGTACAGCGTTTGCTTGTTTAGGGGGAGGGCTAGGGCTGTGACTGCTATGTTATCAGCTCTTTCGATTCCAGAGGCTGCCCAGGAGTACAATGTATGTGTGCCATAGGCGTTTGCCGCGACTGGAGCAGGCCTTTCGTCCCACTGAGGAGGTTGGTCAGGTGTGCAGGCAAGTGTGCTGTAGTGGTGGAGCAACAGCAGCACCCCTAAGGCATTGCTGCCCATTCCAGCGGCCTCCTACAAGCACAGGTTCCTAGGTCTGGAGAGTGCTGGGGCACTGGGGCCATCCTCACTCGGGGAGCTGCTGTACTTTGTGAATGGACCAGAACGTATATAGCTACTGTCAGGCCAAAAGCTGAAGCTCTGTGCCTGAGGTGCAAGCAGAGGCCTCGGCGGTTCTGTGATCCCAGGCTCACGCCTTGCCAACCCTTCCACAATAGAGGAAACGGCGCATGTGGTAGGTCTGGCATCAAATGTCGTGCACCGAGTCCCTGGTGGTGGAGGCTGCCCAAGACCACAAGGTGTGTATGTGGCAGCTGTGGGATAGGACCTACATGCTGAACTCAGTAGAGGCAGATACCCGAGAGTACTCTGTGTGTATGTGACCGGTCTGCAATCCCAACCAATGTCCCATATAGAAGGCAGTCCAAGAGCACACGTCATGTATGTGAGAGGTCAGGGGTCAGCAGTCTCACAGTGTGTGCCGAATTAAGATGGCTGACTGACACAGAACACAAAGGGGCTCGTTTTCGAGTTCCCCGTACATTGCACAGAGTGGGCTCCTTCCGTTTGCACTCTGACGCACACAGGTCCCCTCCGCATAATTTCCAACATTTGCACGGCTGTGTGCAAAAGATAAGTGCAAAAATCTGGCATACACGCTTGTTCTCCACCCTTTTGCACTCTGCTGTGCAAAATGAGTAAACGGTGCATGGCAGGAGGAGTTTACAATGGATTCCTATGGAATCCGTCTGCCTTTTACCATAGGAATCCACACCATTTGCGCCGGCATGAACATGCATGCTGGTGCAAATGCTGGAGTATTTGCATGGCTGAGAGGAAGGGCGTGGCGGAATCGTAACTTACGATCCAACCCCCCCCTCCACCATGCAAACTGTTAAAAATGAGCCGTAACATCAATGAAATGCATAAAGGGGCTTTTACCATTTTATTTCCATTGCGGCTCATCGAACATGAGCCCCACAGTGTATATATGACAGACCTGGGTCTGTAAGGCTCCCACCTCATGTCCCTGTGTTTCATTGCTAAAGCTGCTAGAGAACACAAGTGGTGTGCATGTGTGACCGGTCTGGGTACTTAGGGTACACGCCATGGTATACAGGCTTCCCATCGCATACATTTCCATCGAAATTGATTTCCATCAAATTTGTTCCAACGAAAAAATATGCATCGAATGCATATTTTTGGGGAATAAAGGGTTAATTTTGTTTTCGGTATTTTTTAAGGGTTAAAACAGCTTAAAAACGGGAGGTTGGGGGACCCCCCCCCCTAAAAACAAAAAAAAAACATGCATTCGATGCATAGTTTTTCGTTGGAACAAATTCTATAGAACTTACCTTTGATGGTTAAAAATCAATGGAAAGAAAATAAACTGCACACCATATGTCCTTGTGCTTGGAAGTATAAGGTTTTTGAGTGAAAGGGGCACATTTTCCATTGAGCCAAACGTGAATGCAAGACGTAAAAGTCATGCGTAAGGCTTTAACGCCTTGCATTCGCGCCACAGTTCCTTTTCATTCATTTCTATGGTGGAGAGGAGGGGCGGAGCAAACCTTGCTTACTCGGGATAAGGACATCCACCTGGAGAAAAGCCTCATTTTCATCATTTTCTCCCTCCATTGATAGTGGACCTATGTGTTATTGTAAAGCCATGACTGTGACAAATGTAAAACATACTGGGACGAACAAGAACATGAGAAGCATATGGAGTAACCATATGCAAAGTCAGCCAAGTACTGTAACAAGGTGGCTCACTGGAGGCATGAAGAGTGGCAAAGAGACTTTCCAAGATGGTGTTGACATTACACCAGGGCGAAGGCAACAGTATAAAGTAGAAACAGACTCTAAAAATCTCCCTGCAGAAGCCAGGAGTACGCAAACGAAACCCGAGAAGTTCAAACTTGGAAGACTGCAGCTGAAGCAGTTGTGTCTCTCCAGGAGCGTGACAAGAAAGACAGGATGTTACTGCAGTGCCTTGGGTTCCGGCAGGGAACCGACTCACTTGGTGGTGTGTGACCGGCGAAAGGACACTGACACCACCACCCTGCTGCGGAGCTGTAAACGAAGCAAGAAGGAGGAGGAGAGGGCCCCACGACCCTGTGAGGAACCAGAGCTGGGTCCACAAGATATCGCAGGTAACTGGATCAGCAGGAAGACCGGGTGGAGTCCGGCAAGAGGCCCAACTCAAGCAGAGTCCTCCCTCGTCGCAGTGTTCAGCACAATACCACTGCCCAAGCAGAGTGCATCGGGAGTCCTCTCCCTCATCACAGGGATTTATCCAATACCACTGATCAGGCAGACTGTGTCGGGAGTCATCTCCCACATTGCAGTGATTCACCAAATACCTCTGTCGAAACAAAGGGCATCAGGGGTTGCTTCCCTCGTCGCTGTGGCCCAACAAATGTCACTTGAAAGTCTGAGCGCTTTTGGGCAACAATCCCCTCATTACGATATAGAAACCAGTAGAGAGATACAAGAAAGATATAGAGAACCCTGGATCATCAGAGTGTTAAATGGAAGCCAAATAATGCTACAAGTTTTTCTACTAAGTTTTCTGCAAGAGTGCTTAAAGATCATTGAGGATAACCGTTATAAAAAGATCCAGGAGAAGGGAGACATGTCCCTGGTCCCTTTTTGAAGGAGTTACTTCTACTGGAAGACTGAAGCAGCCAGGAGAAGGCAGTCATTCTCCTGGTAAAGGAAACACAAACTTCACTTTATCCTCCTCCCAGGAGCATAGCTCAGCGGCAACGTGTTTGCCTTGGAAGCAAGACAACACGAAGTAACACAGGTTCCATCCCCGGGTCGTGCTTAGAAACCTCTGGGTATTTAAGCACGTTATAAATACGCAACTGAGACAAAAAAAAACAATTACGCAACTAAAAAACAAACAATTCCTGTAACAGCACCTCGATGCCTGCGGCTGTGTGAGTGCTTTAAAAATGCAAATTAAATAAATTAAGCAAATGTTTATAGTGTGAGGGTTAGATTAGTTGGTTTCCTACAGAGGACTGAGAACATTTATTTTTGACAGACATTCTGACAGCTCACAAACATTTTCCTAGGCGGAGGCAGGGCTCTCTGCCGTCAAATTACTAATTTATTGGACATGAGCTCCCAGGGGGTACAGGAGTGGGAGAGTTGCTAGTGGCCTAATACGTGTTCGCTGAGCCCCCACATTGCCCTACTGACTGAGACAAGACAAATAATTTAGTTGAAGTACCCTTATACATTATAAAGTGATAAATCACTCCTTATCTCAAGGCAAAATATGTTGAGTTACCTTGAACGGGATGTTTCAGCAACCCTTTTCACCCTTCAGTGTACTAGTTCCACAAGGTGGCTTCACCTAAGACACCAAGGGGCTCATGTTGGTCAGTGGCGTACCGTGATTGAAAGGCGAAAAAGCCTTGAGTAAGGCTTTAACGCCTTTCAATCACAGCGCGCCACATTTTCATATATTTTTATGGCAGAGAGGAGGGGTGGAATGCCAGTTGTGTTTCTGTCACCTCCTCTCCCATAGGAGTACTTTCATCTATGCACTTACTCTATCAGAATTGTCCCTGGACCTAGTATGATAGCAACCTCGTCTGTCTCCTCCTCCCTCCCCTTACTGGTTTTTTCTCCCCAACCCCCTCCAGCACTATCTGAAATGTCGTCAGGCCTAATATGATAGCCGCTTGTTTTGTTCCTCCACTACCTTTTTGCACCCCTCTCCCTCATCTCTTGTTTTTTTTCCGGCTCTACCAGAAATGTCGTCAGGCCTAGTACGGTAGTCGCCTGTCTGTTTCCATTTCCTTCCCACTCTCCCCTCCCTTACTTATCTATGTTTTAGCTCTTGCACAATCTGAAATGTCGTCAGGCCGAGTACGATAGTTAATTTCACATCCTTACTGTTCATGGCCTGTAAGAATGTCATTGTTTTTTCCCTTGTTCCCTCACTTGCTTTGAAGCGCTTTGAAACACATTGTGTATAGGCGCTATATAAATAAACTATCATATCATATCATATCATAGAAGAGGAAATAAAAAAAGC
This sequence comes from Ambystoma mexicanum, assembly GCF_040938575.1. NCBI lineage: Eukaryota > Metazoa > Chordata > Amphibia > Caudata > Ambystomatidae > Ambystoma > Ambystoma mexicanum. Next base: position 715,872,770 of record NC_090938.1, read on the forward strand.
CATCCCTCTGGATCTCTATAAAAAACAAGTATACCCACTGACTGCAGAAATTACCTCTTTTAAGGAAGATACCTTAAGAGACCGCGTGAGAAGACTTAATAAAGATCTACAAAACTTCACACATGAAAAAGGCTTCTGCTATACCAGTTCGTATAGCCCGCAGATTGACCAATCAAGATTGAGAAACACTCGCTAGGGTGTTCTAATAATCTATGTATTTATTTCAATAACTCGATTCCCCAATATACTAGATTTCCATTGAAAGAAAGTGAGAAGGGAAACTGAAAGATGAGAAGAAGAAAGAGGGTAAAAGGGGAGAGGGGAGACCAGTTACACTAACCACATCAGAATATGAGCAAAGTCCAAACATCCAGATTCCTCAGTTAAGGGAATCCAGAAAAGGGGCTGAAATATTGACACTAAATTGTTGATTCTATAATGAATTTGTTCATGACTCCGAAGGACAGCCAAGTCATCTAGCCACGCTTAAATTCTCTGGCCAGCGGCTTTCTTCCATTCCCAAAGCATACTTTTCTCAGCTATCATCCGGGCGGCGACTACCCATCTACGCCCAGCTTTGTCTAGTTCCCCACGCCCAGTCAAATTATGGAGCATAGCAAAGTTCCTATTCTGAGGCAATATCTTCCCCCGCTGTGCTAACAATTTTCTTCCAAACACCAGACCAAAAACTGGATAAAACCTTGGAGACCCAGAGCATATGAATAATGTCGCACTGTGCATTAGAACATTGCCAAGAAAGATGATTATCCAATAGTCCTGCAGCATTCAGTTTTAAAGGGCAACTGTGCCAATCATGTGTCATTTTTAACTGAATACATATAGTTCCAGATTCCCTTGTCCATTAATATGACTATCAGCAATTCTTGGCCATTGGGTTTCAGAGAATTGTGCGCTTAGTCTAACTTCCTATTTTTTCCTGATAATTGTGGAAAACTGTTTTCCGGTGCAGACTCTATCATTGCAGAATTCAATGTAGAAATCAGGCCCTTAGGACCACTCGAACTGTCCAGCAGCTCTGCCACTGTGGAGGATTGAATCCTACAGCTAAAGGCAGGAGGCGATCTCCTGAAACAGGTTACATCCAAAAATCAATGGCAGTGGCAACGCGCGGATCTCGGAAGCAAGACCACGCTGAGCAACACCGGTTCGAATCCTGGATCTGTGCTTAGAAATCGACCTCAGATATTAAGCGCGTTATAAATACCTGCTCTTGCATTATCCGAATGTACAAGGCCTAGTAGAATCATTCCTCCCTCCCCCCACCCCTTGCCTTGTTGTGCCTTGTTGTGCCTTGTTTTGCCTTGAGACACACACGTGTATAGGCACGTTACAAATGAACAATAAAATAAAATGAATTTTTTAAAAAAAAGGATCCATTAGGGGAATCAATAGAGGCAAAAGCGGCGCAGACCAGGATGATTAAAAGAGGTATGATAAGAAGGGAGCTGGGATTAGGGTGGAGCTGGGGGGAAATCCACCCTTATTCTTAAGGTCCTCAAAGGCTGGCCCTTCTGCCTCAACTTGAAGGCCCTTCCAAAGACTTGCTTCTAAATCAATAACAGCCCAAACAAAATGCTGATCTCTTGGGAATGGCCAGGATGGATTCTCCATCCCGACTCCATTGGGACCAAACACAAGACTTGCCTCCGCACACTTTGGAGGACAGATTTCCCACTCCCAAAGTTCCAGTTTACAGAAAAGGTGTCCACTCTCAAGAGTCTCCTTAAATGATTCATAAGATTTCGGGGCACTTCCTCGTCACTCACTCTCCATATTTATATTATAAGTATATATTATAATTGGGTTTTTATAACACGCTTAATACCCAGAGGTTTCTAAGCGCGGATACAGGGATCGAACCTGTGTTGCTCGTTGTCCCTGAGCTATGATATATGATATGGTATGTATAACGCGCCTGTACACAAGTATCCTCCTGAGCACCTCAAAAGTCATCCAGCTTAGATTCGGTTGCTGCTGGGATATGATCACCCCCACTCTTGGTACAACACCTGTAGTCAGTGCTGTGTCTTTGTCACAAGTTGCTGAAATAGGAGGAGTTTCTTGTTGACTTCATCACAGAGCCAGCCGGGTTTGTTTATCCTAGTTTTCACAGAGGAGTTGAGGAGAGCCTTATCTCCATCCTCTACCGCGGTCCAGATTTCCATTTTCAAGAACACCTCTCTACTACTGCTCTGGACTTGGCTCTCCTCAGCGCCACCTCACATTCTTGTTTCCTCAACCATTGTGGGTTTTCCCCCTTTGGACTGGGGTGTCACGCCTACCCCCTGCCTCGGGCTTAGCGTGCCCTCTTCTTCCTTCCCGCTCTTGCTAGCTACGGGGTCTGCCTTCGGTTTAGGGCTTTAATGTATGTGTTCTTAATAGTATGGCTGTGTGATTGGTTAGCATGTTTTTCAATGTGTTTTTGATGGCACCCCTACAGTTTTTTATTGCTGCTACTGTGGTCCCAAGATGTTGGGGCGTTGTGGTTCTTTTTGTCTGGCATGTTCATATACTGTTTTGACTCTGTTCTGGCAGGCATAATGGCACTATTGCTTGCCTTTCTGACCGGGTGCTTTACTGTTCAGCACTGGTGCGTTGTTAAGAATGTACATCTCCCAGTGTGGAAGCCCAACAAACATGTGATTTTCCTCTGCCCTTCCCCCTAATGACTTTCACCCATTTCCCATCTTCCGTGAAGCCCTCAACTATGAGGGGCCTTCCCCTCCTTGAGACAAGTACCCCAGTCGTACATTGTATACAATTAACCGTTCGTTCATTTATTCACCAAAACAACTCTTTTAGCTCTTCTGGGCAGAGAATATAAGGAGTGTCATTGTAGAGTCTCGAGTGGGGCTGGTACCCTAAAGTGCAAGAGAAGATGGTATACAAGAGACTGTAAGATGGCCAACAAAGGCCCACAAAACTGCCCCCCATCTCTTACTCCTACTTCACCCTAAAGCTTGCATACAGACACACTGTGTTAGCCCACCACAACTAGGGAGACTGTGTAGCTTATCCACCTCTCTCATCTAGGCGAACTGTGTCATAACTGTGCCAGTTAGCAATATCTCACTTCTGGTCCAGACAGGGAGAACAACCATTACTGCTCCCCTTTGGGCTGCCACATGGCTCTTGGTGCGTAGTGGCCTTACTATGATGCACAGGGCCTGCTATTGGGTTGGTGATCATATCCTGCACTAAAGTTTGATATGATATGATAGGTTATTTTTAACACGCTTAATACCCAGAGGTTTCTAAGCGTGGACACAGGGATCGTACCTGTGTTGCTCTGTGTCGTCTTGCTTCCAAGGCGAGCACTTTGACCTTGAGCTATCCTCCTGAGCCATTATGTTAGCTAGCCATTCTGGATAGCCCTCTGACTACCCACCTGCAGCATCACCAATTATCGTACTCCCCCAGGCACTCTGTCTATCAGCCATAGTCAGCATTTACCACACTTGTATGAGGTAGCCATCCTGCAACCAGCCTCGTTGTGTACGTTAACCACACTTTGCATCGTGACAATGATGTTAGCCACCAACAGTTTGCATTCGAGCATGTATGGATGATATAGTATTGTGAATTTACTCACATCTAGATAGAACTATAAAGATAATCTTGAGTCACATCTAGATAGAACTGTGACGATAACCTTGGTTCACATCTAGATAGAACTGTGAAGATAATCTTGCGACACATCTTGATAGAATTGTGAAGATAGCCTTGCTTCACATCTTTATAGAACACTGAAGATTGCCATGCATTGCATCTAGATAGAACTGTGAAGATTGGCATGCGTCACATCTAGATAGAACTGTGCAGATTAGCATGCGTAACATCTAGATTGAACTGTGCAGATTAGCATGTGTCACATCTGGATAGAACTGTGAAGATTAGCATGCGTCACATCTAGATAGAACTGTTGATAATCTTGCATCAATCTAGATAGAACTGTGAAGATTATCTTGTGTCACATCTAGACAGAATTTTGGACATTAGCATGCATCACATCTAGATAGAACTGTAAAGATAATCGTGCGTCACATCTAGATAGAATTATGAAGATAACCTTGCATCACATCTATATAGAATTGTGGAGATTAGCATGTGTCACATCTAGATAGAAGTGTGAAAATAATCCTGCGTCACATCTAGATAGAATTGTGAAGATAACCTTGCATCACATCTATATAGAATTGTGGAGATTAGCATGTGTCACATCTAGATAGAATTGTGGAGATTAGCATGTGTCACATCTAGATAGAAGTGTGAAAATAATCCTGCGTCACATCTAGATAGAATTGTGAAGATAACCTTGCATCACATCTAGATAGAAGTTTGAAGATTAGCATGCGTCACATCTAGATAGAATTGTGGAGATTAGCATGCGTCACATCTAGGTAGAATTGTGGAGATTCTCATGCATCACATCTAAATAGAATTTTGGAGATTAGCATGTGTAATATCTAGATAGAACTGTGAAGATAAACTTGCGTCACAACTAGATAGAACTGTGAAGATAATCTTGCATGAAATCTAGATAGAATTGTGAAGATAACCTTGCATCACATCTAGATAGAATTGTGGAGTTTAGCTTGACTCGCATTTAGATAGAATTTTGGAGATTAGCATGCATCACATCTAGATAGAATTGGGAAATTTAGCATGCACCACATCTAGACAGTGATGCCATTAACCAACCCTACTACAAATCTCACCTCTCTGCCTACACCTCTCATACGCAAACCAAGCACAACCATTTACCCAAGCACAACAAACTGCATGCACTTCAACACCACCGCAACAACAAAACAAACCACACATAGGGCCTCATCACGAGTCTGGCCGTAACCCTTAAATGCGGCGGTAGCGCTATTACCGCTGCATTTAAGGGTCCGCCAGATCATAGCCTTGGCGGATTTCCCACCAGCTCTGAACTGGGGGAAAATCCGTGGTAAATTTGCCGATTTTCACACTATTACTGCCGGCAGGAAATCCACCAGCGGTAATAGCGCGAATTTTCCCCATTGGGCCCAATGGGGAATGAGGAATTCCCGAATGGGCCCAATGGGGAATGGGCACTAACCGTTCCAGCAAACCCGTGATCCAGCGTCAATAACGCCGGGGGGGTTGGCAGTAGGGCTATTAGCGCCGGCGCTAATAGCGCCGGCGTTACCGCCCAACTCGTGATGAGGCCCATAGTCTTGCACAATAGCACATGACGGCAACCAACCGAAAAGCACACCTAAGCTCAGCGAACAGTGTTAACCGAACTGATGCTGCCAACAGCACATCACAGCTCCCTTGCTCTTCTCCCGCTCAGTCCTACTAACCCACCCCACCCGCTTTCCCTTTCAGATCCGCCAGAATCCAGGGGACCACTCTGGTGGTCATAGTGCACAGTATGAATATCCTTTAACATTAACAAGGTCACAGCTGAGAAGCAGGGAGATGCAGTATGGAAGACACGCGGGTTGGAGACCTCTGCCCTTTCTGCAATGCTGGCCCTGAAGATGATGTATGGGGGATCCCCAGAGCCTTCGCTCCATCCAAAGCCTTATGTTTTAAGACCCTCAGAGCTCCCTGAAATTCTCATGATTTAAAAAAATAAGGTATACAATCATAAAGGGAAAAACTGAGGAATCTGAGGAGCCCATCTTGCAAGCTCCCAGTCGGAGGGCTGTGGGAGCTGCATGTCAACATTTGTGGAAGTGAGGGAACGGAATGAGACAATCCCCAGAGCCTGATGCATGGTAGGCTCTGAAAATGAGCCACTCCGATATTGAGGCGAGCTTGTGGTCCTTCGGAAAAGTCTATACAACATACCGACAGAAGAAATAAGAAGTGGCCTACCGGTGTGGCACCATCCAGAGTCAGGCAGGCATAGAGGAGATGCTGCCCAATTCTAAAATGGAGGACGTCCATTTTATGGCCTCAGTGTGCCACAAGTCAGCCCGTAACACAAGTAGAATCACGTGTGGAAACTGTAGTCTGCGTATTCCTGGCCAATATAAAAACCCAGGTGTACACTGAATGGTCTCTGGGCTTCCTACAAAGTCAGTGGAAGCTATGTTTCTGAGCAAATTACTATTACAGTGGCTCTCACAGAATACGCATGGGAAGGAGCGGCATGAGAGGGTCTCTCTGTCTGGGCCTGAACTAGGACTCAGAATTCACATGACTATAGCCCGCATGGGCCTACGGAGAACGCCTGCCGAAACAGGAACTAGCCCACTGTTTCTAAATATGGCACATAGGCGGAACCAAAGGGAAGGGGCAAAGATTACCTGCTCTAGGATCCCAGCAGCCAAACGCTAGAGAAAAGATTTACTTTATTCATTTAAGATCTTTGATAAAGTCCGAACCGTGCACGAGAGCACTCGGAACGCTGTATCATGAATGCTGTTTTATGTGTATAAAGCACATAATAAAACAACAACAAAAAATGAATATATATATACTAAATAGGTAAAAGATAGCAGGAAAAAACACAATAGTTACATCTCGGAAAAAGGAAAAGTTTTCAATTCCCTGTGAAAAAAATAGGTATGCGTAAGACGCAAAGGAACTGAGAGATCATTAGGGATTCCCAGAGCAATGCAGGCCAAGGCTCGATTGACGTAAGAGATTTCTTGAGCAATGGAATCCCCAAATTGGTGAAAGATTGGTTGCGTATTTCACATGTGCCCCCTGGAAATAATTCAAAGGCAAGATGAGAAGTGTGATTGAGTCAACCCGCCTCAAAGGTGATACAACACATTTTAAAATGTATTCAAGAGTCGAGAGGGAGCCCATGAAGAGAAAATAACATTGAGGACATGTGATAAAGGCATCAGCCGGATGAAATGCTGGGCATAGGGGTCTTAAAGTGCATCTATGGCCTCCCATGAAGAGGGTATTTGCTCCATCAATGCGAGATCAAACCAATGCTTGCACTACGGCTCGAAGTAGGTTGGGGGAATAAAGTTTTTGATGTGACGTAAAAGAGCAATCTGGCACAGTGCCAATGGTGTTTTCTTTTTAACATGTGCAGACAAAGAGAGTTTGCTGCCTAACCAGAAACCGAGCGGCCGAGCTGAAGAAAGAAGAGGGGGGGGGGGGGGCATTCAATCTCTATTTACGATCCTTAGCCAAAACCCTGGCACTGGTCGGTAGGGTTACCAGGAGAACAAAGGAGCAATTCAGTCTTGGAAGAATTGAACTTCACATGGGCCACTGACATTGATGACTCAATCCAATTCAGGCAATCGCTCAAATGACAAACATCGTCTTCAGACAAAACTTTCAGATAGAATTGTTTGTCATCTGCATACTGATGTCAGCCTCTAATTGAGCAATCACACCCAGGATGGGAGACAGGATGTAATCCTGAGACACCATACAGGGGACAAGGAACATCGGTGATCAAAAAGAGCCCATCTGGACAGATTATGATCTACCAAGTCAAAAAAAAGAGTGAGATCACTTAAGAACTGAGACCCAAACACCCATGCATTGCGATAAAATCAAAAGGAGTGCCTCATGGGTCCACTGTGTCGAAGTCCATGGAAATGTCGAGAAGGACAAGTAGACAGGAACCACCATTACAGATTCTGGTTGACATCTTCTGGGCTTCTGATAAAGTGGTGGTTTCGGTACTATGCTGGACTCTAAAGCCAGACTGATGTGAAAAAACAGCTGATGTTGCACCTTGTGTACTGGTAACTGTGGTGATACTGCATTCTCTAGATCGTTACCTAAAAAAAGTAAACTAGTAATAGGGCAGAACATTTGCTAGGATGGAGGTCTGCAGAGATGGCTTCTTTAAGAGTGTAGTAATCAAGCTTAACTTCTAATTCTCAGGGGAAAAAATGTGTCTAAGAGAAGAATTAAAAAGTTGAAAAGGGCGAACTCGGAAGGAAGAGATTTTAAAAAGAGGCACAATGCTGCCAAGTGGCTAAGAAATAGATTTCATGGATGACAGAATGTGAGAAAAGTCATTTTCAGGAACTGGAGAAAGTGCCCCAGACAAAAATGTCCTAGTGAGGCCCGACAGAAACTCTAACCTTCACAGAGCAACACAGCAAAAGCAGTGAAAGGCTAACTAAGCACTGAAATTAGTGTGCGTTTCTCACTCTCAACCTGTGCACGGTTTGCTATAACAATGTGACCGCCTTGTAATGAAGACTTCATCAGTAGTAATTGTAGTTGAAAGAGTATTTATTCTCAATGTGTCAGCTGACAAGTGTTTCGGCCAGCGGTGGTCTTCCTCAGGGCTTAAAAAAAAGAGACTTGTTCTCAATGGTACAAATGTTGCGTGCCAGTGCGCTGCTTTATGTGCGAAGAGAAAACTACACCGTCTACAGCGTAATTGCTTCAGTGGCATCTATTTTCCTATATGGCGGCCGGATTAAGGTCTGCAAAACAAGTGTTATGTTCCAAGGCGGTTTCATTACAGGGCGGTCAAATTGTTATAGAAAACCGTGCGCAAGTTGAGTGTGAGAAACGCACACTCATTGCTACATATTCTCTGGAATCACTGGCCGGAGTTCCTGTGAATCACTCTCCCTGCAGCTCTGATTTTTTAATGATCAAAAACAAGAAGGAGAGCTAAGACCTAGGAAAGGCCCTTTTTTAAGTAAGCGTTGATTAAGATAGAGCATAGGACCTTGGGCTAAAGGACAGACTACAGCGTGAGAGAAATAATGAAACCAGGCAAAAGAAAGCTCTGGCTAAGAAAGCTGGGAGCGCAAAGAAAATGGGAGCGCAGTAGCAAACTGATGCAGATTAAGAACAAGGATACTGTGACTAAAACTGCAGACAGGGCACAGTGGGCTGGAAACAAGGAACTACTCTGAATTACATACTGAAACCAAAGACACTAGAAACTAAAACTACAGACCAATATAAAGTAAACTATGGATTAGAATTGACAAAACTACAGACAAACTATAGACGGGCATCAAGGACAGCATTGATTGAAGGGACTGCGAGCACAGTGCCAAGGACTAGTGGGGTGGCAACAAGGGCTCTATAACTCCAACAGGTACTGGCAAAAGTTGGCAGCAGTAACAGGGCTCAGCAGGATACCACTGTGCAAAGCAAGAGTATCTGAAAACATGATCAATGCAAGAACAACGCGCTCCTGCAGCCCGCTGGTCAAAATAGGGAAGCAGCATATGCTGAAACAGGCTCACTGGCTGTACTGGAGCTCCACACTGGGTGATAATCCTCCTCACCCCTTCATTAATACAATTACATCGATCATTATGTCTCTGATATGCCAAGTGGAATTCCTCTTGTCCCTGGACTTGGAGGATGTGTATTTCCACATTCTGGTGAAACTCCCCCACAAGGGCTTTTTTCGGTTTGTGACATTGTCGGTTCCTTTTCAGAGCATTTTCATGTGGCCTCAAATCTTCCCCAAGGGTCTTTACTAATGTCCTTATCTTAAGAATCAGGCTCTAGAGGGCGCTAGTGAGCCGACCAAGATGGCTGCTTCCTAGAAAGCTCCGTGTGGAGCCCCGAAATTCCTGTGAAAATCGTATGCTACCGGGCAACAAAGAGACCATCCACCAAAGGCAGACAAGACCGGTGCTGCCGTGAACAAGTGGATGCCCTGCTGAGGACGCGGCAACCCTCAAACACTGCAATCAAGGAGGCCGAACCACGCCGGCGCCGTCATTTCCCAGGCCCGGCCTCACTACCTCAGCCATACCCAGCAGAATCCCGAGGTCCGGAGACGACTGAACCCCGCCACAACCAGCGGCAGCGAGAAGGTGCTCTTTCCCCCCGTGGGATCCGGCTCCAGCATATAGCCCAGTCAGGCGAGCGCCCAACCACCGCGGCGCGGTGCCGCTGGCCCCAGAGGCTGAGCCCACGGGGGTCGGGCGCTGTGTCTGGACCCCATCGAGGCAGGCCGCACAATCCAACACCTCCCAGAGGCCGGGAGACGGCACCAGAAACTGCGACCGTGCGGGGGAAGAAACGGCAGAGACACGAGGGGCAACATCGCGCACACCCACTTCCTCCCCCGCGGCTCAGAGAGACACCGGCGACGGGCATGGCCAGAGAACCGGACTGCATAACAACAGGCAAAAAGCGCGCGCCCTGCCCTGCTTCCAGCCTGGCAGACAAACAACTAACGTGCCACAGCCCTGAATCGTAGAGGCTCCCCCATGAAATCCCCATCAAGCCTGGCGGCCCCCCAGCCTCTACAACAACATTGGCACACCCCGGACACTGCCTCGATCACCCCCTCATGCCACAGGCCACCCGTAACAGCGCCGAACTGCCTCCATAGCAGGGGGAACTCCCTGACCCCCTGTGCTACGGTCATAGTATCACCTCGCCGAGCGGGTAGAACTCGGCCGCAACGGCCATTCATCCACCCTTCATACCTGCACCTGAAACAGATGATCAGCAGACAGAGCTGACCTGGCTCGACTCTGTTTGAGGAACAGCACGAGGCAAGACAGCCTCTCCAACACAGTCGCTGTTACGTCCAGACCGCAAGCCCTTCTCCAGGCAACCCACCCAGGCACAATACGCTCATAACTTCCCGCTCCAGACCCAGGAATCAATGTAGCACCCCAGGCTAATAAGGTAAGAGAGCCTGACACGTTGGAACAGCACCATACTATCTAGCTGCATGCCTGGGGGTGGCAACGTCCAGTAAAGTACGCCTAACGGAGCACAACCACACACATTGGGACAGACCAGCCTGCTACTCCCGCTGCACCCAAACCCATCACGACTACTGTCGGTGTACTGGGCAACACGTGGAGACAGCCCACTCAGCAGCATAATCACAGGTCAGGGGCCCACAAGTCCAAGAACGCTATCCAACCACGGCACACTAACCTAACCCTACCTCCGACTCCTGCTCCCCTGGAGCGACAGCTACCGCTGGCCAAAACCATCAGCCCGAGCCCCAGCGACCGCGCACACCACGCTCAAAGAACCACCAACTCCTCAGCACGCATCATGGGTAAATCAGATAAGGCACAGAGAAATCTGACATTTGAAACCGATCAACAGTAAAGACTCCCAGGCAAGAGGGCCAACCGGCATCCCAGCCCTCCAACCCAATTTCTGAAGACGACCAAACACCACCTCCAGCCTTCGACATACGTGAAATCCTCCTGGATCTCAAGACTGGGATTGGAAATCTCGACGCCAAGCTGGACACTCTATCATCCAAAGTAAATCTACTACAACAAAGGCTGGACACGCACGGCGAGTGCTTAGACACAGTAGAACAAAGGGTCTCTGATCTGGACGATAATACGTCCACACTAACCACCAAAGTAGTGGCGCTAGAATGACAAATGAGAGAGGTAGTGGCTAAGAACGAAGATTTGGAGGGTCGGGCTCGCCGCAGCAATATCCGCTTAGTGGGCATAAGAGAACAGGCTACGTCAAAGGTGGAGGAATTTGTCGAACAATTGTGCAGGGACCTTTTCGGAACCACAGCTCTCTCCCAGATCTTTGTCGTCAAAAGGGCACACAGGATCCCAGCCATTCACCCGAGCCCTGGAGCACCACACCGCCCCATCATTGCGAAACTTCTGAACCTTAAAGAATGCAACACGATTCTTAAACTGGCCAGGGAGAAGGGCGACCTCCAATATGACGGGGACAAAATCCAATTTTTTCCCGACTTCTCACCCTCGGTCAAAGCGGCAAGAAGAGCATTCACCGGTGTGAAACGCCGCCTGCGTGCAGAGCATATCCCGTACTCCATGCTATTCCCAGCTAAACTGAGGATCCTACATGTAGAAAAGACCCAGTTTTTCACCTCCCCAGAAGATGCAAACTCATTCCTTGACAACATCGGCTGCCAGCCCCTGTGCGATCGGCCGGGTCCAAGAGGGGGAGGATGGGGCAGGAACGAACCCCCGACACCATAGACGCTGCCATTCTCCCAGAACTGCCGCCTTAATTAACATATGGTTCCACACAGCCCATGAATGAAAAGGGGCTCCCGCCCTTGGCAGGCACCTGCACCCCTAGCACAGCACTGTTCAGTTCATAGTTAAAGCCCATCACCAGGGCAAAGTTACACGGGCATGTTGGGGGTTGCCCAGAAAGGGACGTCAAGGAAGGGAAGGGGACCATTAAACAGGGGGGGTTCATCTATGGGTGAGTTGGGGGTTGCCCGTTTGAGGGAGGGGAATTATACATAGTTATGGAGAAGCACAGGAAGCAAGTCCGATCACCCCCGGCCGCCACCTCTGGTTATACGACTCCAGCCCAGGGGAGTTTCTAGGTCTGAAAAGGACCCGGGCTAAGCTGATGTCAGAACTGTTGGGACTCGGGGCTAGCTAGTCTTTTGGCTGTAGCTCCTGAGATTCTATCCGGGGCTACAACCAAAAGATCAGGGGCTATAGCCCCCTTAGCCCCCCCCTAGCAACGCCCCTGCTCCAGCCACTCCAAGCTCCGCCACGAAACTGTCTATCAATCTCCACTGAACAAAAAGACAGAAAGACTGGAGCACTCACAACCACCAAAAAAGCAGGAACAAATCCGGAAGGATGAAACTACCACATATTTATGGTTAATCTAGCTATGTGGAATATCAAAGGGGGCAACCAACCTGATAAAACTCAAAAAGAATCACAGTACCTCTGAAGACACCAGATAGATGTGGCCATGATTCAAGAAACTCATCTCCTTCCCAGCTATGAGAACAATTGGGCCCGCGACTGGGGATGCCACAGGTACTACTCATAATACTCCTCATTCGCGAGGGGAGTCGCTATCCTAATAAGTAAGAGGGTAAAGTTTAGATTCATCTCCTCAGAAAAAGACTCAGAGGGTAGAGCACTTCTCGTACGTGGAATACTGGAAGGAAAAGAAGTCGCCCTTGTCAACTCCTATGGCCAAACACTGATAGCGCTAACAATTTCAACTGGGTTATGACGCACCTCGAGTCCGCGGGGTCGGCCACAATCATCTGGGGAGGCGACCTCAACACACCACTTGACTCCCACAAAGATAAATCACAGAGTGCCAAGGCTCCGCCGTCCAAAGCCAGTCTCCAAATTCGAGCAATCTGTGACGCTTACAATCTGATCGATATCTGGCGACACACCCACTGGGAAACCAGAGACTTCTCTTTCCACTCATGGGTACACAACACAGACTCACGCCTGGACTACTTCGTAGTATCATCCCAGGCACACTTCCAATGGGGCCCATGCCGGATCCTCCCGAGGACCTTATCAGACCACTCTACTGTGACTCTCGAATGCAACCCAGACACCCGCAGGAAAAGCAGACTACAATGGAGATTTAAACCCGGATCCCTACAAGATCAAGTCTTCGCAGATGAATTGCGCAAAGAGCTGACCGCCTTCCTGGAAATAAATCAACCATCAGTCACATCCCCTGGCATACTTTGGGAGACCATGAAATGCTACATTAGAGGGGTATGCCTAGCGAAAGAACAGGGCAAATTGAAACTTATCCGTAGGGAACTAACCTCCAGCGAAACCAAACTGAAAGAATGGGAACTAAAATACATCCAATCGAGAGACCCTAGTTCCCTGGCCGCCCTTAAAAGGGAACTCGACAACTTCAGGGCAACAGCAGAAATAGAAATAAAGTTTCTGTCCCGAGGCCACAAAATCCGGCAATACGGTGAAGGCCAGAAACCTGGCGCCCTAATAGCACGACTAATCGCAGCAGAGAGGAAACCCACCCTAGTGGAAAGGATAAGAAACCAACAAGGAGAATTAGTCCACACAGAAGAAGGAATCATCAAAAAATTTCACACATATTACCAAGAGCTATACTGCACCAAATACACCGCAAACCAGGCAGAACTCTCCCAGTACCTAGACGATATTGAACTATATTGGACAGACAACGAGCTGAGAGAGATATTGAACGCCCCTATCTGCCTTGAGGAAATCCTCACGGCAATTAAAAACCTCCCCAACACGAAGGCTCCTGGACCCGACGGCCTGACTGGCGAATTCTACAAGGCCCATGCTCACCTCCTAGCCCCGCTGCTCCTACAAATGTACAAGGAGGCAATGGAATCCGGAACACTGCCCCCAACCCTGTGGCAATCAACCATGATCCTGCTGCACAAAACAGGAAAGCCACGCAAAGACTGCAGCTCATACAGGTCGATCTCTCTGATAAATTTAGACAATAAAATACTTGCCAAAATTCTAACCGCCAGACTCCTCCCGCTGATGCCAGGCCTAGTCATAGCAGACCAAAATGGCTTCATACCCGGACGCAACACCTCCTTTGGGATTAGGAGAATGTTTGGAGCAATGACGGCACTCGACCCCGAGACGCAGGCAATAGCTGCATTGTTGGACGCAGAAAAAGCGTTCGACTCGATCGAATGGCCCTTCCTATTTGAGGATCTACGCCGCATGGGACTAGGCACCTACTACCTTAAACTCGTAGCACTGCTGTACAAAGACCCGACCTCCATCATCAACATGGGAAACACCAAATCCCTAGAAATACAACTAGAAAGAGGAACCAGACAAGGTTGCCCACTATCAGCAGTCCTCTTTGCGTTAGTGATGGAACCCCTGGCGTCAGACCCCGCCATCTACAGAGAGGCCTCTCAATCAGACCCCATAGGTTGGTGGTCTCCCTCTACGCGGATGATATCGCCCTCTTCGTACACAATCCGGCAGACAACTTAAACCCAATCATGCGAGCAATAATCAAGTTCAGCAATTTTTCAGGACTGAAGATCAACCTCTCCAAATCCATTATATTCCCCCTAACTGAGGCCACAACAACATTTGCAGACGACTTTGGATTCAACTGGCAATCATCGAAAGTCAGATACCTCGGTATCTCACTATCCAGATCCCACGCGGACGTCATGCAGGACAACTACGGAACAACGATGGGAATGCTGCAAAGTAAAGTGGATAGATGGAAACTCCTCCCACTCACACTGTGGGGCCGCGTTTCACTAGTGAAGATGGTGATCCTTCCCAAGCTTTTATACCTCTTCACAAATATCCCTATTCTACTACCACAGCAATTTCTAAAACGCATCCGAAGCTTAATACTCGACTTGGTGTGGGCCGGCAAAGTGGCGAGAGTAGCATACTCTATACTCATACAACCTGTGAGGAAGGGAGGCCTGGCATTACCCTATCCGGAGCGATACTACTGGGCCGCCCAAGCCCAATTCCTGGTACACTGGTATGCTACAGACTTCATCAGACCTCACGTTCAGATCGAACGGGCGCTGGCAATGCCCTTTCTCCTCAGAACGCTAATTCTGGGTAACCTCCACGTGCCCCACAATACGCTTAACATTGTCCAGGTTACATACACTATCTGGAAAAGGATCGCATTAAGAAGCAACATCCAGACGAGGTTTCTCTCTTAATTCCAGCGAGATTCATAACAGGACTCCCCCTAACCACAGAGAGAACCTACCTGAACTGGACAGACAAGCTGCAAAGAAAAACACTCGAAGATCTCTTTGTCGAGAGCACATTCATCACCCCACAACAAGCCAGAGAAAAAGGAGACAATAATGCCCTGGACTTATTCATATACTTTAGACTCCGCCACACACTACAAAGCACGCTGCCCATGTTCACTCGACAGCCACCGACGTGGCAACTGCTCCACAGAGTAATCCAATCACAAGGCAATGGAAGGCTGGTATCGGAAATTTATAGAACACTACTGAATGACATAGCGCCCACCCCCCAAGCACCAAAAAAGAGATTGGAAAGAACCATACAAATCACAATAACAGATGAAGATTGGTCGTACATCGCTCATGAAACACAAAAGGTCTCGCTGAATACACGGTATAGACAAATACACTTCAACTTTATTCACCAAATATACTGCACACCGGCAAAACTACATTTGCAACGGCCAGCGACCCCCAGCAACATGTGACAGATGTAAAGCTCCAGTGGCAGACTTCCTCCACTTAGCATGGACGTGCCCAAGCATAGCGCTCTTCTGGGAACTAGTACTGGAGAAAATCTCTGCAATCCTTGGAACCCGGTTGGAGTTGGACCCGGTCCTGGCACTACTAGGTCTAACTAAACACCTCCTGCCCGTCGGCCGTAAGCTGACAGACCTACTACTAGTCCTAGCAAGAAGAAGAGTCGCAATGAACTGGGGTCGAGGACCACCTCCTAACCTGCAAGACTGGCTGAAAGACGTGACTTATAGTCAGGACGTGGAGACAAACTTCATAAAGACCCTGCCACTCCACGCAAAGCCACCAGACATCTGGGCCCCATACATTGCATATCTGATGTCTACCGCTGACTCTAACTCATCGAGAAGCCCGTCCCCAGAGCCTGCTCCTCAAGAATGCTAAACCAACAGAATCGTGGTCTGAGAAAAATGAACTGAATCGCTCCTTGGCGGAACTGACAGCTACATGACTGGAGAGGAGGTGCCGGGGGTGGCGGGTGGCCAAGGGGGAGCGGGGACGCAACCTATGCATTGTGTTTACTGAGTTGGTGTTATGTAAAAAAACAAAAATAAAGGTTTAAAAATAAAATCAGGCTCTTACATGCAGATGGGATTCCAGTCCACTTCTACTAGGAAGATTGTCTTATCCACTCACAGTCTACTGTCCGGGGCGATAGAGCATCCAGAGAGCCGGTGCTCGGCTCCTGGAGGACGGAGGTTTCTTGAATTACAATAAGTCTTCACTGATTCCTTGTGCACAGCTGGAAAACATCAGGACATACTTCTACACAGGTCGGGGAATGTCTTCCTACCAGATAAGAGGGCCATGAAACTCCAAACCTGCATAAGGGAACGATTGGAGATCTCTTTGAATCCAGGTCAGCAGTGGATACAGGTGCCGCGGTAGATAGTGCCTGTTGTTTTTCTGGTCCCATGGACAAATGCACACCAGGATCCCTTGGTTAGACGCCAGTACTCAGACTTCAGAAACGAATTGGTAAATGTCCCAGTATCACTACAGATCAGTAGAACTGTATGGTGGTGGCTAAGCTCCACCATCCTTCTGAAAGGAGAGGATCTGAGCTCTCCCTTGCCACTGTTATGAACAACAGGTACAAGAACAGTTCCCTCTGGCATTCAGGACTTCTCTGATAGTCGCAGCCTATACGGCTCATCTCGGCTTTGCCTCTAGCAGATGTCACATTGTCCAGGGGCTTCCCTGCTTACGTTCTTCTCTCTCTAGGGTTGTAGGTCAAAGGATCGACAACCAAAGGATCGAATGGTCAAAGGGTCGACACCAAAGGCCCGAAAACAAAAGGATTTAATTTTTTTTTGTTTTTTTTTTACATTTTTTTTGGGGGGGTCCCCTCCAACCCCCGTTTTTTTGTGGTAAAAAACACTTTTTTCCATAAACGAAAACCCCCAAAAAAATGTAATTTAAAAAAAAATGTGATCCTTTTGTTTTCAGTTCTTTGGTGTCGATCCTTTGACCATTCGACCCTTTGTAGTCGACCCTTTGACCGGACACCTCTCTCTACCTGTGCTTCGCCTCTCCTCTGCATGCTTCAGTCTACTCATCTGTCATATGCACATCTCTCCTTAAAGAGACATATCCTTGTCCTTGCACATAATGAGGTATTTTAGTTTTGTCTTCAGCCACTTCTCTGGATCTTATAATGTTCCTCACATTTGATAGTCCCATATATTCTACGATGCTGGATGGTCTGAGGGAGTTCCTCACAGGAACTGGACTACTTGTCCCCAAAGAGGGATTCTATCCCAGTGAGTTGCCCCTAGCCCAGACTCCGGGGGAGGGTCTTGTGGGGTGGGCTCACCTCCCTAGCCTCAAAGGGAGAGACTCCCACTTGGGAAGAAGGGCTGTATACCCTCAATTCGTCACAGATGTCATAAAACATCATCGTAATTTCAAGGACTGGAAGGACTCATTAATTGAGTACCTAGTACCTTTTGGGAACTATAGAACTCTTACATTTAAAAAGAGTCGTTGCATATGTAAATAGTGTGTAGTGGACAATCTCATTAGTTCTGGTCTCATGAAGAATTTCAAATGAAATATGTTGATTGAAGGAATGAAACATGTTAGGTTGTGATATATAATTAATTAATCATTGTTGTTGAGAAACAGATGACAATAATTAACCAATTTCAATGCTTGAGAAAACGTGTTATATAGCTCAAGATAAAATATTGGCTTGTATTGTAAATAGGTCCTGAGTAAAGTAAGACTACTAATTGGATATGTTTACATTGTAAATGTGTTTATAGAAGGTGTGGAAAGAATTAAAAATTATTTTGTGAATAACACAAAAATCAGAGAAAGTTCATTCCAGAAGACTGATATGCTTCGCCTACGCCCACCATCTCATCATTACCAGATTTAGATGCCTCAGACCCGGTGGGGCCAGCTTCTCGGTCATTGACGACAAGCTCTGGAATTCCATGCCACCTGCCCTGCGATTTGCACCTTTGGAAAACACCTGAAAACATGTCTCTTTATTTTGGGCTTTTGCCCCTTGACCTAAAATCTCTGTCTCTGTCGTGCAACCAGTGCCTCGGTGCCTGTGGGCTCAGCGCGCTCCTATACATGTAAAATTAAATACAAATCAATAAAGACATATATTTGTATGAATAATGTATTAGATAGTTAGAGTTCCGTTTAGCTATCGAGTAGTTTCACATAGACCAACTCTATGTATTTTTCTATGAAGGCTTTAATGCGATAAAAACAATAAATGTGTATTTTGTGACTGGGACCTCCTGGGTTGAGCAAATGGATGGGTTGTGTATGTATGTTTTAAGTTATTGTCTAGGGGTAGCCCTTCAATATGAACCCTAGCGTCTCTCCATAATTAATCTTGTTTCTTCTGGAGTTGGACAGGCATTTAAATTGGATGAAACTGACAGAGATAGTGAGGGCGGTCTAACACTTCCATCCCTTACTAGAGGGGTCTGCGGTCTGAATGAAGACACTGTTCTATGTGAATAGACACAGGTGGTACCAGATCCTTCTCCCTTGAAGAGCTAGCCTCATAGCTGATTACCTGGGTGAAATGCCAGGTTCGCTTGATGTGGTACCCCAAATCCCAGGGGTAGAAAACATCCCAGGAGACAACCCAAGCAGGATTTTGACTGAACTGTTCCTTGATCCAAGTTTTTTAGACGTTTTGTGCCCATTTTGGCTTGGCCAAGATAGACTTCCTTTGTGTCGTGCCTTCGACTCAAGTATTCCATCTCGGCTTATATCCCCCATGCAGAGAAATATGCAATCTCCTTCAGAGGGCCTCTATCACTTGCCTTTCCTCTCATTCCTCATCTCATGAAGCTCCTGCAGAAGGTCCATTTGGGAAAAGCAAGGGTGATACTCATCCCTTTGCTGGAGGAAGAGTTTAGTTCTCCTCCTTCACGCCTTGTTTCCCGGAAATAATTGTCCCTCTTTCACACTAGCCACTTACTTGGCCAAATCTGCAGCAACAGATTCGGCTCAGACTCAATTCGTCTGCATGATGTCTGAAGGGAGGGGTCTACAAGAGAGATATTACAGTAGCGGTAGCTTCAAGAGACCTTTCACCATCAGGACATATCCTTGTCACTTGACTTCATTCTCCAGATGCTGTTCCAGGAATGACTTGGTTCCTTTGTCCTGAGATCTACTAATTATTTTCAATTTTCTCCATAATGGTTATAACGTGTACCTGTTGGTTGTCTCCTAAAGGGGTCCAACTAGCTGGTCTTTCAAGAACCCGGGACTAGCATCTTAGGGACTAAGTTATATGCCACCCACCCCGGAAGAGCTTTGAGATTTTTGGACCAAGATCAGGCCACCATTCACTTCCTGGGATCTCCCTTTGGCTAAAAGTGTACATTGTGTTTTGTTGAACATTGTCATACTCTTTGCCTAAAATAACAGTAGTACCCCTGTAAAGCATTGCCATAGGTGACAAACATATGCCAGAATTGCCACTTTAAAACATTTTCTTGCCCTCTTTTCGAAAAGTATGCCAATAAGGTCCCTGCTAAATATGTTCCTGCTTTCTTTGCCCAACACATGCCAGTAATGCTGCTGTAAAACATTGCAGTGCTTTCCTGGCCCAAACTATGCCATTAATGTCCAGAAGTTTCATGCTCTCTGCTCTCTGTGACCAAGATATGCCAGTAATGCCCCAGTACAACTTTGTAATGCTCATCTTGCCCAAAGTATGCCAGTAATGCCTCATCCATATTGAGCAATATATAACAAAACAAAAGAGGTGATTAGATGCAAGGTTTAGAATTAATCTTAACCTCTGGCATTGCTCTGGGCAACCCTCCAGACCATCATTATTTACCTGCCAAGCCATTACAAAAGGGGAAAGACCATTTGCAAATCAAGCTTGATCCCACCCCAAAAGGGGTAGTCCAGCCCGAACTGCTAGGTCACATCCCTTCTGCACAAGACCACAAGCATCCTCAGATATGTTTCAGCCTATTTGGGACTCATCAGTGAGGAGTAGCTTGGGTCTCTAGGCCCAGCAGGGGCGTAACCCACGTCTGCGCATACCCGTCCCACTTGGGTGACTATAGCAAAACAAAAGAGGTGATGGCTGGAAGGTTTAGAATTAGTCTTAACCTCTGGTACTGCTCTGGTCAATACTCCAGACCGTCCTTCTTTACCTGCCAAGCTATTACAAAAGGACAAAGACCCTGTGCAAATCAGACTTGGTCCCACCCCAAAAGTGGCAGTCCAGCATGAACTGCTTAGTCACATACCTTCTGCACAAGACCACACGCACCCCAAGACATGTTTGGGCCTCAAAGAGCAAAATATGACAGACATGACCTGTAAAATGCATCTCCCGGTGCGTGGTGGGCCCCCTCCATTGCCAATTCATTTAACTGTTGGATTCCACATCCATTTTTGTCTGGGGAGTTGTGCCTAAAGGATTTGTTGAACTCATGACCCAGTTGTAATATTTTGGTGGTTTATAAAGTGCTTCATACTAGCTACTTCCAGATGGTAAGCTTTGTAGTAATCGGAGTCCCCTTAATTACCCCTCTACTGGTACTCGATTTATCGACCTCAAGAGGATCAAGGGCTCAGTTGGCTTGACCGAGGCACTTGCCCATGTCTCACAGCATTGGGCACTTTGCCCTTGAGTTGCCCTGTACAGAATATGTCCTGGGAGTCAGGCGTTAGAGATTGTAAACCAGCCTAGTGTGCAGCTAGGAAGAATTGGAAGGCAGTGTTGTGGCCTGTCAACTAGACTAGGGAATGGCTAGGCAGCGAAAGAAAGCTTGTCCATTGGCTGTGAACCAGTCTATGGGAGCGCTTACACCGCCCCAGAGAGCATTAGTTATAAGCTGTGGGAATGCCAATAGACAGACTGAAGAGCCATTCTTTCTTGTTCTTTGAAAGATGAGCACAACATTGATTTGCATTATAGATTTCTGATGCAGGAATTGTCTATATATTTCAGGAACAAATTTACAGACACTTGGGACAACTGACAAACATGCTGGGGAACTTGCAGAAGTGGGCAGCCGAAGAAAACAGGACTGCATCAGAGCTAGTGGTAAGAGGAATGGTGCCTTCTAAATATGTACACAAAGGGGCAGACAGAGGCTGGATGCATGAGATTGATATGTATGTATCCTTCCCCCAACAAAATAGGCCCATGTCCCCGAGGCCTACCGGGGAAAGTCCCGGTGTCCCGCTGGGCCTGTCCAGGCCTGGAAGAGCAACACCAGGGCGTCTTTCCAAGTGCAAGAAGCAACTGGGGGAAGGAGACGTGAAACGCCCTGAGTGACACAAAGAGACATCGAAGGGATCTAATGAGTATAGGGGAGAGGTAAGGTTTGAGGTCTGTCACCACCATCTCAGAGGTGAAAGTGAGAGGTTAAAGAGATCCCAGAAGCGTCAAAGCTGGAGGTGACAGGCACGAGAGATCCCCACAGAGTCATCCCATAGGACAGATCGAGAGGTGAGAGGCATGAAGGTTTCTCTGAGAGTCACAAGGGTCAGAGCTGGAGGTGAGGCATTGTCGGAATCGAAATAATATTATACCTCCTATCGCATTGTTTGAATGTGTGTTGGTCTACGCCAAGTTGTCTAAAATATTGTGTAAATAGATTCCGCAGCAAGGTCTTGACCTTAATGTACTGTGTAAATCGCCATCTTGGATTTAGCCGCCATTTTAGGTTCTCTTGTAGTGTGGAAGTCACCCTGAACATCAAAATGGAGGCCGAATGGTATTTCGAGTGGGATTCTGGCCGTTGTGACCTCTGCACACATGAATAAGTAATACGCCTGCAGGCCACTTGTTGGGGTCGCGAACTGAGACCTTGTCCTATCCCTGACCTATGTGTAAATGAGCAACTGTATCAGCGGAACTGATCAAAATGCATACATTATGGGATCGACCTGGCAACGAACTCTAGGCCTGGTTCTAAGAATGGTTAACCCGCGAGGGGGTTGGCCAGAGCTGGATAAAAAGTATAAAAACCTGAGTATCCCAATGTACGGTCTCTCACACTAATGCAGCGAACTACCGTTGAAAGTTCGTTCTGTTATTCTGAGAGCCGAATAGCTATCCGTTTGTCAATTGACTTTTGGTAATTGTTGTAGCTTTTGAATAAAGCACTTTGTATGTTCTTTGTAACCTGTGTTGGTGTGTTTCCTTTGGGCTTCCCGGCCTCCTATCAATTTCTCTGTTTCCACAGTTGGCGCCCGAATAGGGACCCTCAAGATTGATGGCGGATCATTGAAGGTTGACGCAGACTATCAAACCGGGATCGGACGGTGTGATTCTGCGGGCCCGACCGATCGAGACGCGATACCTCGGCAGCGCTGCACGATCCGAACCTTGGACGATAGTCGTGTGGTCTGACACGGCATCTTGACGAGGGTCCAATTTTGAGGCGGCCAGATTTGCCGAAACCACCAAACACAAGGTAAAATTCTTTAGGTAAGTTCTTTGGTAAACCGTACGGTCCTCCTTAGGTTTGGTCAGGTGCAGTCGTGACCCGGCTCTTAATTTAACCCTGACAATTTGAATTTGGCGTATTGTATCTGCAGACACAATTATTGACCAGGTAACACCAATTTTTTGTGAAATGCCTGGGAAATTGTCTAGCTGCTTTAGGGCTCTGTTCCGCAGCGATCAACAATCCTTGGAATTTAGCCACCGGGCACCACAGGAGGGGTCGCCGGCGTGTACTATTGTGATGCTGGAAATGCATCAGAGGGACAGGGTCTCTGAATCCTTGTCCTTTACTGCTTTTTATCGTGTGTTCTGTCATGTTTTCTGCCCAGGAGTCCATGAGGGACTCCTGGCAGTGCAGCTCTCTCTTTTGGTTTGGTGAACAGACCCATGGGATACCCTTATGGCACCCATGGGTAGGGGTACAACCCTGTGCCCCTAGTGTATGTTTTTGGGCACCTGTGGTTGGCCCACAGAGCAGGGTATGGGCTGGTGGCAGCTCCATGCTGAATTTGACAGGTGCTCTGGGTGTCCTCCATTTTGGGATACCCAGGCCCTGCCATTGGGATCAGTTGATTCCTGATAGGAAACAAGATGGCCCCTGTGGCCTCTTGCTTTCTATTGCCTGTTACCTTGTTTTCCCAAAGTCCTGGGAAGCCCTGACTCTGTCCCTTCCCCCTGACTGGCTGTTGGGTGGAAGTTCCATATATGGTGTTGTTGTGAAGGCCCAGCTAGACTGACTGGAGCCTTCCCAGTGACTGTATGTTGTGGGTACCTCCTCTGGGTGGGACCTGGGTGAATGGAGTGTGTGACCAATATACACTCCTTGTTGTGGTTGTCTGGTTTCTGGCATGAGAGACAAAGACTGAGACAGCCCTGCCCGAAACTGGCCTGAATGCAGTGTGTAGTGTTGAATGGCTGGGTACTTGTCCCAATCCACATTCCTTGTTGTGAGTGTCTGAAAGGGAGGAGTGTGGCCTGAATGCACTGTGTGCCTGATTGGCTGACTGACTGCAGTGTGGATGAGAGACAGAATAGTATATCTGGGGACCTCTCACCACTGGTAATGGGTTCAGGGAACGTTCAGAAGCGTTCAGAAGCATTCTGGAGCTGAGTCTCCACTCTAAGAGTAACTGGAACTGCTGATCCTCGACGTCCAGCTGGAAGAAGAAGAAGACTTGCTGTTGCATTTGCTTCGACCGATCCGAAGGCTGCCGAAATCGTCGAAGACTGACCCGAGAGAGGACCTGGTAAGGCGCCCTCTTCCCGTGCTCCGAGGGACCATCGAGCACCGCTCCATCTTCGCCGAAGCGCCCTGGAAGACAGACCCTCGAAAGGCTGCCGACCCGAGACGGGACCGCCGAGGAGATCGAAGTGAAGCACCCGGACATCGCTGCCGTCGAAGTCCATTGCCGTCGACCAGGGTTCGCAGGTTTGTGTAACCGCTGGAGGCCCGTCGAAGTTGTGTTGCCCAGCCGTGGGAACCACTTGACGCCGTGCCGCCGACGACCGGAGCCGTCCGCTCCTTTGCCTAAGAACATTCGAATCAAAGGACTCCCTCGTCCGCATCGTCGACCGCTTTATCCTGCCGGAGAAAGTCGAGAACGACCAACGCGCTGAGGAGAAACCTGCCGGTGGGTTTCCCGCCACCCGAAAACCACAAAGACTTGAACGACTCGACGCACTTGCTGGGCCTCCGTCTCCACAATCTTTGCGGTCCAGAACTATTGTCACCGAGGTGCCCCGCACGCCTCTGCCTTGCAGGACGCCAACACTGCGACGCCGACGAGCACCGCTCGGACGAAGCTGCCGCCTCATCGACGCCGTTCTACCCTGTTTGTCGACGGACGTTCGACGCCCCGTGTCTCCCGCTTGAAAGGGAAGGCATTCAAGAAGGGCCGTCGATTTCCCGTCGCTGAACACCGAGTTCCTCGACGCTTCTCGATGCCTCTCGACGATCCGTGACTCCCGCTTGAAAGGGGGTCGCTCAAGAAGGATCTGTCGACGCCTCTTCGAAGAACTCGACTCCACCAGGTACATTGGGGGGGTAAAAACATTATAGGAGGGAATAAGACTTGCAGAACAATATATGGACTGGGCTTGTGCTATATCTTTATTTTACAGGTTGCCCAGGTGGGGGGATCTCCACACAGAACTGTGTCTAGTGGTAGGGGCCAGTATTCTGCCTATTGCTCAACCATCTTATTTTCTCTCCTCTCTCTATTGCTGGTTTCACTCTATTGATCTGTGTGACATTGTTACAGTATTGTTGATGCACTTTAATGAGATCTAATACAAAGGGTGGTACCACTTTAGAATTGTATATATTTGCCATTGTTGATTTTCCTAAGTACAAAGTGAGTTATTATGATAAGTGTATATAACCTTGAATATTGATTATATAAAGACTGTGTTCTAACCAATACAGTGTGTGGACATTCCTTTGTGGGGGCTTGGGGACTACACTGTACTTAAGAACCAGCCTGCATCACCTCCTGAGAAGCTAGGCCTTGATTGCTCGTCCATTGCTACCGTAATAGAGAATCTTGGCTGGGGTCTTCTGTGCCTCTCTTCTACCATATAGAGAGCAGAAGTACAGACACCCCCTACCGGTCTTCTTCACAACTATGTACCGTAAGTATGGCATTGGAAGCATAGTATTTAATGATATTTGGCACAGACAGACCAGACATGCCTCCGAATTTCAGTGGCCAATCAACGGTAGTTTTGAGATCCCCCGTATTGAATACTTAGAATCGATCTTGTTAAAGAAAAAGGCTAGACCAGCAGCCTTTGATGTGTTACAGAATTGGAAGAAAGAAGCATTACAGCAGCTTAAAAGTAGGGATAAACATGCACGTCGTCATAAAACAAACGCTGAAAAAGCATTATTATATGATAAAGAAAAGCGATCAGAATCAGTTAAAAATATGGATAGAGCCTTTTCACTCGGGATCCAGAAAATTTACCCCTCTAAAGATTTCCATGTTTCTGAAGAATTTATCGAGAAGTTATTAAATGAACGCAGGCCTGATGCCTCAGCGCCACCTCCGTATGCTCCTATTTTTGGCTCTCTGCCCATTCCTGCTGTTGCTCCTGTTGTTATTCCTGTTCCCCCTATACAACCTATTGTTCCTAGTCCTTTGGTTGTTGTTCCTCCGCCTATTGCACCGCCCCTTCCCTCTGCACCGATAGTTACACCTTTATTAAATTTACCTATACATCCGCTCCCGAGTGGCCCCGTATTGACTGAAGTCGATCCAGGTGCAGGATCAAAGATTGTGACTCGTAGTACTGTTTCTGCAGATAAGAAACAGGAATTGTTTGCATGGGCTAAGCATTGCATGGAGAAAGGTGATCAATCTAATGTTTTTTCCACATTATCTAATTTGAATAGTTTTCCCGAGAAAAATGTTTTTATCGAAGGTTTGGGGACTCATTTGTGTGTGATGTGGGGTAGATTACAAAATTCGGATCTTCCACAAGGGGTGAGAGATCTGAATGCTTTGGCACTTTCGAGGGACATAGAGCAGAAAGTAGATGGGCATGTTGAAAGATTGTTTGAGTTTAGGAAAGACTTCAAAAAATCACGAGATGAGGATGATGAAGACGATAGAATATATGTACAGAAACGGTTCCTTCCGTGCCGTAGATCGGCACCTGAAGAAGTACGAATTTGTACCAAAGATGCGGTTCGATGGATCTCGGATTCATCGATTCCGCCAGATGAAGTATATGACACGTATAGTCAGTATACAGTAGAAATGCAAAGAAAGGTAATTCAGGTGATGGTACAGCACCTGCAAGAAGAATGTGTAAGAAAAAGGGTAAGCTGCCCTATAGAATTATTGGGGATTTGTAAAAGGGTTTTTTTGCCCGATACTTCTACAGCTGCCTTAGCGCTCGACCTGGCCCTGTTGCTTAGTAAGCGGCTGGAGGTACCTATATCTCAGTTGCCTATGAGAGAGGTTCCTCCGACCTTTGTCCCAAAAGTTGAGATCCCCGCCAACCCTGGGACTGGTGCCCCTGCTGTGGATATCCCTGCACATTATGTATCGCAATTTGTTCACGTCCCGTTTTCACGACAGGAAGTGAATACAATTAGACAATCAGTCCCCGATATCAGGAAAAACCCGACGGGGTTTTACAAAGAAATAGAGTCCGTTTTACAGTCCTCTGTGTTCACCTTGAGTGACATTGACTTGTTATTCCCTGTACTCCTACCGGTAGATGTATGGAAACAGGTTCGGACAATAGACGATGTGCCGGGGTTGGGAGATACGTGGGCTAATATGATTAGAATTGATGAAGAAAGGCCAGCTGGTGAGAAACCACCACAGGTAATACTTACTTTGCCTGATAGAATTGTTACAAAACTAAAAACTATAATTCCAGAGAAAAGGATTATTTGGGAAAGCTTACGGCCTGTGTCCAAGGGAAAACTGAAGGCGCCACCCAATTTTTTAATAGATTCGAGCAGGTATTTTCTGACTTCAGTGGACAGGATTTAGATACAGAGTCGGGGAAGAGGTTGTTCGTGGACAAATTTGTACGTGGATTGTTACCTGACATCCAGTCGCAGATTATGTCCTCTGAGAGCGCTTGGCAGGCAAAATCTCAATCTGAGGTTTTGCACATGGCTCAGTATTATGAGAACCGTGTTAATAATGAGAAGGAAAAAAATGAAAAGA
Source organism: Ambystoma mexicanum (assembly GCF_040938575.1). Classification (NCBI taxonomy): domain Eukaryota; kingdom Metazoa; phylum Chordata; class Amphibia; order Caudata; family Ambystomatidae; genus Ambystoma; species Ambystoma mexicanum. The sequence goes on from NC_090938.1 coordinate 715,900,377, forward strand.
GAAAGGGAGATTTGAAAACCAAAGTATTATAACAGCAAATTGTTAGAAACCCCAGAGGTGGCACGACACAGACTAGAGGTCAGTACGTCCCAAAAGGAAATGCTCCTTTGAGTCCTGTGAATATTAATCAATGTGCTTATTGCCGCCAGGAAGGTCATTGGCGAGCACAGTGCCCTGTCCTTCGCCAGAGGTCAAACTTTGCGTTTGGGGGTATGGGTAGACGACCCAGGGGCCGCCCTGGAGCAGGGGGCCCTGACAGAGGTCAGCTTTTAGAAGATTCTCAGCAACCTTTTTCACGGGAAAATCAGACCTCGTGTATGGACTCGAGGAACATATTTGATCACCCTTCTGCTGCCTACCTTTCTGAAGAGCTTCCTTCTGACGAGGCTCTATTTCATTAGGATTGCCCGAAGCAGGGTTTGGAACCTTCACCCATTCCCGTTAATCAGAAAGGCCCCTACGTTGAATTATTAGTAGGGAATAGGAAACACGAGTTTTTGATTGACACTGGAGCACAGAAGTGCTCCATTGATCATTCTCGGGTTCCAAACATCCCACTGTCAGGGCAAACAAATGTTTCCGTAGGGTTTTCTGGTGTACCAACTGTCTGTCCGGTTTCTGCACCGGTATCCGTTTCTTTGGGTCCCTTCACGGACCATTGTCCTTTTCTTCTCACTTCGAACTGTGGAGAGAATTTGCTGGGGTTGAATTTGTTATAGAAATTTAACGCAGTAATTCATTGTTCTTTGGATGGAGTACGGCTAACGGTTTCACCACAGCAACTTCCTAATTCTCAGTTCTTGATTCGATGTTTACCTCCCGAGTTCAGCATTGTCCCGGAATGTTTGTGGGCGGTGGACGACAATGATGTCGGAGTGTTACAGATTGAGCCCGTTAAAATAGTTCTGAAACATGGGGTGAAACTGCCACACATCCCGCAGTATAAAATATCAGTCGAAGGCGAACGTGCTTTGAAATGCATTGTCTCCGATTTTGTACATCGTGGGGTGATCGAGGAGATTACAGGTAGTTTGTGTAACAGTCCGATCTTGCCCGTATATAAGAAAGGCGACAATGCAATTCCACACCGGTTCATAATTCATCTTCGTGCTATTAACCGAGTGGTCGCCCCACAATTTCCAATTGTGCCTGATGTGACGACGATATTGACAATGATCCCTGCTACGGCTACGCACTTCAGCGTTGTGGATTTAAAAAACGCTTTCTTTAGTATCCCTATACATAAAGAAAGCAGATATCTGTTTGCGTTCACCTTGGCGGGACGCTCATTTACATTTACAAGGGCACCTCAAGGGTATACTGAAAGTCCCAGTATTTATAGTAGAGCTTTGAAAGAGCAGCTCGACACCCTTGAATTGCCACCTACTTGTACGCTGCTTCAATATGTTGACGATTTGCTTTTGGCTGCAGACTCTGAGAGTGCCTGTAAAGAAGGCACTGTACTGTTGCTCGTTCATCTAGCTAAAAATGGTCACAAAGCTTCGCTTAAAAAATTTCAATATTGTTGTCAGGAGGTTGCCTATTTAGGCTACCTCCTGTCAAAGGAGGGGAGAAGATTGACACCTGAAAGAATAAAACACATTTCTGGCATGTCTGTTCCAAATACACAGAAGGAAGTCAGAGCCCTGATAGGTATGGCTTCTTACTGTAGGTTGTGGATCCCGAACTTCTCACTAGTGATAAAACCGATGTTGGCTCTGACGAAGAAGGGCATTTCTCTGCCACTGCCATGGGAATCGGAACATCAACGATCATTTGAGCTTCTCAAAACCGCGCTATTTTCGGCACCGGTTCTGGGTACTCCAAATTATGACAAGGCCTTTGTGTTGTTTGTGCATGATAGTGATGGATGTGCTTTGGCTGTGTTAACACAGGAACACGGAGGGAAGAATAGGCCGTGCGGCTACTACTCCTCCGCCCTTGATCCTGTCGCATGCGCTTTGCCAAGATGTTTGCGCGCTGTCGCTGCTGCTGCCGCGTCTGTAAAACAGAGTGAGGGAATGGTCCTAGGCCATGATTTGATTTTGATGGTACCTCTCTCTGTTGATATTCTATTGAACAAAACCCAAACGCAACACCTCACCTCTGCGCGGTTAACAAGGTATGAACTAATTCTGTTTGCCCCTCACATCCAAATTAAGAGGTGTTGTGTTCTTAATCCGGCTGAACTCTTACCTTTCCCGCAAAACACTGTTTGCGGTGACGAAGAATTACATGACTGCCTGTTTGCCACTGAACAAGAAACGAAGGGCAGGATAGATCTCATAGATACTCCTTTGGATAATGCAGAAGGGGAGCTGTTTTGCAATGGCTCCTGCTTCAAACTTTCGGATGGTACATCTACAGCTGCTTATGCAGTTACTACATTGAGTAAAGTTGTCGAAACTAAGAGAATTTCGCATAACTCTGCACAGGCCGCAGAGATTATAGCGTTGACCCGAGCTTGTGAACTTTTCCAAGGGCGTAGAGTAAATATATATACTGATAGTCAGTACCCATTTGGGGTGGCTCACAACTTTGGAAAGCTTTGGTCGGAAAGAGGGTTCCTGACCTCACATGAGACCAAGATCCAGCATGGCCCCTTGATAGTGCAATTACTTTCGGCACTCTCACTCCCTAAACAGTTAGCGATCATGAAATGTGCAGCACATCGCAAGGTCATAGATGATGTGGGCAAAGGAAACGCTTTTGCAGACTTGATAGCCAGACAAACGGCCACAGACCTTAGCACGGACATGTATGCCTCGAGGGAAATGAGAGATGCTTGCATAATGGATGAAGGTATTGGGTCTGTGCGAGATATTCAAACTGATGCCACAATGGAAGAATCTAAAAAGTGGGCTGAAGGAATGGGGAAACTGGATGACGAAGGGTGTTGGGTGGATACATCCGAAGGGAAATGGTTGCTTCCTGATTCTTATGTATTGGCAATGGTTACGATGGCACACGGTCCTACGCATGTGTGTGCCCAGCAGATCACGAAAATGTTAGAACAGGTTTGGGTAAATGACAAGATTCTGGAAACTGCAAAGAGGCACCTCCAGAACTGTATGATCTGCCTACAGCACAATGTGGGTAAGGGGACAGTGACTCCAAGGGGAAGCTTTGGGCCCCCTTCTGTTCCCTTTGAGGTTATTCACTTTGATTTTATTGAGATGGAACGATGTAATAATCTAAAATATGTTCTTGTAATTATTTGTGCCTTCAGTAAATGGGTCGAGGCTTTCCCCGTCAAAGATGCTACCGCCATGACCACTGCAAAGATTATGGTAAAAGAATTCTTTCCTCGATTTGGGCTCCCGAGGATAATCTGGTCGGATAATGGCCCTCACTTTATCGCAGCAGTAATTTTTCAAATATGCACAGCCCTATGTATTGAGAAACGATTTCATTCAGCTAGACATCCTCAAAGCGCTGGGTTGGTGGAAAGACACAATGGTATTTTAAAGAATAAACTTGCAAAAACATGTGCTGATACCAAACTAAAATGGCCAGATGCCTTACCTATTGTGTTATTAGCTATGCGTACCACACCTCAGACTAGAACTGGGCTTTCTCCATTTGAAGTAGTAATGGGGAGACCTGCTAACATTTGGGGTCTCCCGAAACCTAAAGCCCTGAGGAGGTGGAAAATGTATTGCTTGTAGACTACTGTAACCAGTTAACTAAAAACCTGTATTTCATTTATCACCAGGTTTACTCAGCTTTACCTGTACGGTTCACGGGCCCAGGACACGATATACAGCCTGGAAGTTGGGTCCTAATGAAGGCCTACGAGAGGTCTTCCTGTCTCGCGCCTCGCTGGCGGGGACCCCATCAGGTGTTGTTGGTCACCAGGACAGCAGTGCGGGTGGCTGGAAAGAAGAACTGGATTCACGCGACGCACGTCAAGAAACTTCCTCACCCGACGCCACACGTTACAGAAGAAGCAGAACCCCTCGCTGATGCTACAGTCTCTGATCTTGGAGTAGCAAACAGCGCTGTGAGTGCATCGGAGAAGTTCTCTGAGCCTGAGGAGCTTGGGGAACAGTCCATTTCATCTCCGCACTCTCTTGAAAAATCACTTCCGGAAAACACTGTTTCGAGCTCTGCGACTTCCGTCGCCACCGACACGTCGCTTCCCTCAGGAAGTGACGATACTTTGCTTCCGGACCAGACAATTTTGGGTACCATCAGGTACAACCTTCAACCAAGGAAATAGAACTACGGCACGAGTTTCGTGCATCTGGAAAAAGGAAGTGATTGGAAAGTTGTCTTGTTATGAGAAAGTTTTGTTGAACAAAAAGGGATTCTGCTGGCTAGGGTTGGGAAGGACTAAGAAATCACGCGACCGTAGTGTCGCCAGCAACGAACATTGTTTGTTTGTTTGTTTGTTTGTTTATTTGGTATAGCGCAGAGACCAAACCCGCGAGGGTAGCTGGGCGCAGGCAGTACAAGGATACTTGAGAACTTAGTTACAGTACAAGAAACAAGAAACGGTTGTACAGATGAGAAGAAAGCATATACAGGCAGTACAGAAATACAGAAATGCAGATAGAGCAGGTTGTCTAGAGACCAGTAATCTAGTTATACTCATCCGCAGTCTCTAGAATAGGTGGCGGTAAGGTGGTCAGGCTAGGTGTCGATGGAGCGAATCCAGGTGAGGACTTTCCGCCTGAAGCTAGTGTAGGGTAGGTCCATTCTGAGGTCAAGGGGGAGTCTGTTCCAGGTTTGAGCAGCTATGACCGGGAAGCTGGAGCCGCCTGCTGTGCTCTTTTTATATCTGGGCACCACTAACATTTGGGGCCGTCGATTGAGAAACCACAATGCCTGCCACCTTCGCCGCTGCTCCCCGCACTGGACTTGTAAATAAGGGGGTGACCAAATCGAACAATGAACAATGTGCCTGGGCCCCGAAAACGTACTGTTGTGTTTTGATAATGATTATTGTTATTTTTGCAACTGCTGCTGTAGGACTTTGGTATTTCGAAGAAATCTATCCTCTGAAACCTTTATTACCGACGAGATTGTACCAACTGTTTTGACCCCTTCTGTACACCTTCACACTCTGTCCCCTAGAGACTCCCAACATAGACAAAAGTATCATAATAACACTCTGATGATAGTAATGAATGCTACTCATGCCATTTTTAATAAGAGTAATTGTTGCATTTGTACTCATTTACCGCAACATGGGAACAAGGGACTGGGATGGTATATACATCCTCTACCTTTAACGACTGCTTGCTATGCCTCTCTTAGAGCATTATTCTTTGGCCGATGGAATGATAGCATCTCAGGGAACTTTGATGGAACTAATCTGAATGATTTCGAGAAATGCGAATTGACTCCCCTGGGATGCTCGCTTTTTGCAAATAGAAGTAAACCTAACGTCGCTTCTATTAGGCCGTCTGACAAACTATCTCTTCCTTTTCAAACTCTGATTTCCTTTAAAATGGCTCCGATAGGCAATAAGGATGCTGTACCTCCTTCTTATTCTATAAATCACAGTCCTGACTCGGTTCCCTTATGTGTACAGAGAAATGGCACTAGGCCAATGGGAGATTTTGAAGCTTGTAAAAACGTTGTAAATTTGACTGGGGAAAACAGGCCTCTGTATGTAGGGGGGCCTGTTTATTTTGTTTGTGGTAGTTTAGCATTTCCCTGGTTGCCTAAGGATTGGCAGGGAACCTGTTATTTAGGAATATTGTTACCCAGGGTATTTGTAGCTAGTACATTGGAGGTTTCAAAGGCTCGCCCACGGCGAGACGAGAACGGAGATACCCCTGGGCAAGTATTGGGAGACATAGCGAAATAAGTTGTGCCCTTTTGGGGACAAATAACAAATTCAGAGAACATTAGGGGATTAGCAAGGGTACTGGAGAGAACGATCAACCGGACCACGGACATACTCTACAATATGACCTTAGAGCAAAAAGCAATAAGATTGGTAGCACTTCAAAATCGGATGGCATTAGATGTCATTTTGGCGGAACGAGGTGGAGTATGCAAATTAGTGTGGTCGTCTTGTTGTGTTTTCGCACCAGACTCCTCACCAACAATTTTTAAAGCAATTCAGAACTTACATACTCTCAGTTCTGAAGTACATATCCCTGTAGGAGACTGGAATCTTAGCACTTGGTTCTGGGATTCCTTACGATCTTGGGGTTGGAAAGTGCTTTCCGTTATTCTGGTTATTTTAGGGATCTTGCTATTCCTTTGTTGCTGTTTTCAATGCCTCCCAAGTATATGTGGAATGTTAGGGGGATGTTGTGCCCAAGCAGTGAGCACAATAGGGCATAAAATATATGCCCCAGATACAGCATCTAAAGAATTCATGTTATAAGAGGTTTTTATGAACGACCTTATGGCTATAGACATAACAGACAATGATGCGGAATCTATGGACGATAGCACATGGAGCTATTTTCAAAGGTATTAGGAATAATGTTTAGCACTTGGCATAGGCCAAAAGGAGGGTCTGTCGGAATCGAAATAATATTATACCTCCTATCGCATTGTTTGAATGTGTGTTGGCCTACGCCAAGTTGTCTAAAACATTGTGTAAATAGATTCCGCGGCAAGGTCTTGACCTTAATGTACTGTGTAAATCGCCATCTTGGATTTAGCCGCCATTTTAGGTTCTCTTGTAGTCTGGAAGTCACCCTGAACATCAAAATGGAGGCCGAATGACGTTTCGAGTGGGATTCTGGCCGTTGTGACCTCCGCACACATGAATAAGTAATATGCCTGCAGGCCACTTGTTGGGGTCGCGAACTGAGACCTTGTCCCATCCCTGACCTATGTGTAAATGAACAACTGTATCAGCGGAACTGATCAAAATGCATACATTATGGGATAGACCTGGCAACGAACTCTAAGCCGGGTTCTAAGAATGGTTAACCCGCGAGGGGGTTGGCCAGAGCTGGATAAAAAGTATAAAAACCTGAGTATCCCAATGTACGGTCTCTCACACTAATGCAGCGAACTACCATTGAAAGTTCGTTCTGTTATTCTGAGAGCCGAATAGCTATCCGTTTGTGAATTGAGTTTTGGTAATTGTTGTAGCTTTTGAATAAAGCACTTTGTATGTTCTTTGTAACCTGTGTTGGTGTGTTTCCTTTGGGCTTCCCGGCCTCATATCAATTTCTCTGTTTCCACAGCATAAGGGATCCTCTGAGTGTCAAAAGAAACTCCAATGTGGAGGTGAGTGACACATGAGCTATATTCTGTGGCGGGCTCATGCAGATAAAAGGGGCATGGATTAGCCCACTATTTACACCTCCACGGAGGGGAAGACCGGGCCAGATTGGCCAGGGAAAGTGCAAGTGCACCAATGGCAGGAGGAGTGGAGTGGGAGTGTAAAGAGGGTAACAGGAAGCAAGAAGTTGTGGGTTGTTCGGGTGAGGTCGGAGAAGGAGGAGGTGGCAGACCAAAAGACAAGCAGGAGGAAGTACGGAGAAGCAGAGTGTGGAGGCAATTTCTGGAGAAGGTGGGGTATTGGTAATGAGTGTAAGGGTGCTCCGTTGTGAGTGTGTGAGAGAAACAAGTCTGACTAGGAAAGAAAGTGTAGAGTGTGTATGTGAAGTTGTGAGTGTAGAAGGCGGTTGTCTGAAAAAGCGTGGGAAGGGTAGTGTTGTGGAGGGGGTATGGGAGTGTGGAGGTGGGAGTAGTGTGGTGGAGGGGTAGAAGTGTGGAAGAGGAAATAAGAGTGTGGACGAGGGAGTGCTAGTCTGAAGGAGAGAGTAGTAGAGTAGTGATGGGAGTGGTAACATCAAAGGGTGGAGGTGAAACCTAGAAGGAACGAGAGACATCAGAAGGACAGAAGAGAAGGGAGAATGGAGTAGAGGTGGGTGGATTTGGAGGGGGAGTAGTGAGCGGTAGAAAGAGGGAAGGGAAAATGTCGGCATGATAGAAAGGAGACTGAGTGGAGTAAAGTGGCTGTAAGGCACAGTATCATATCCCTTTAGAAAACTAAGCACTGGATAGAGTTGGGGCAGAGAGACGGCGGCCATAGGACCCATAGCCATCTCAATAAAAACCCTTGAGCCATCTCAGAGCATTGGAGTATTCTTTGGCCATCTCAGAGCATTGGAGTATTCTTTGGCCATCTCAGAGCATTCGAGTATTCTTTGGGCCATCCCAGAGCATTGGAGTATTCTTTGAGCCATCTCAGAGCATTGGAGTATTCTTTGGACCATCTCAGAGCATTCGAGTATTCTTTGGGCCATCCCAGAGCATTGGAGTATTCTTTGAGCCATCTCAGAGCATTGGAGTATTCTTTGGACCATCTCAGAGTATTGGACTATTCTTTGGGACATCTCAGAGCATTGGAGTATTCTTTGAGCCATCTGTGACAATGTTTGGGAAATTACATACACCCCAAAAAGAAAGAAAAAGGTAGAGGGGTCTTAAGCCAAAGATTCAACCCCAGGTTGCAGCACGAAAACGTAATGTCAGTACAGATTACGGTGCCAAAATTACAAGTCCAATGGGAACAGGTGGTTACGTACCTTAAGCAGTAGTCCAGGCAGCCTCCCTAGAAGAGGAAACGGGGTCAGGTGCTCTGCTTACAGTTTGGTGAAGCGGCACATTGTGGGATGTTGAGGAAGTAGAACATGGAAATCCCCGCTCCGAGCCTCCGCAGGGCTGAAGGCTGCCATCCTCCACCCCCCACTGGGATTCAGATAAGTGGTTTTGCTACTCCCGCCCCCACCCGCCCAAACAATCCCCTCCTCGCCCTCCCAACCTCACTTACCTTGTTTTTGTTCAGTTTTTGAGAGCGGAAGCGGAAAGGGAAAATGGACTCCGTTTTCCCTTATCCGGCGGCCATTTTTTTGACATTTTGTTTCTGTTCCGAAACACTGCAGCATTTCGGAACAGAAAAAACATGCTATTAGTACCCCTGTCTTGCAGGCGGGGGTACTAATAGCAATAAGCCTCTCGCCGCGGGTCTCGCCCCAGTCCTTCGTTAAGGCCCTCGCTTCTCTCGGGCTTCGCTCGGGCCTCCGACTATGGGCCGCGGGGCATTACATGACTCGGTAATGGCCCGCGGCTCGGGGCTTATTGCTTAAGTACACAAAGGGGCATCTGAGGTACACAACAGATCACAGCAATGAAGGTCATATGAGGAGAGCATTAACCTTCCACTGGATAAACAGTGCCATTGTGTCAAATCCCCGTTGGTTGGCTTTATACTTCTGAGTATATGATTGAGCGGGAAACAGTGTTACATGTAAGTGATTGCATGCTGCTGTAGTGTAATAATGAAAGTCAATGGGCTTTTTTTGTTTAAATCTCATTTCAAGGCAAACGTCAAGAACCAGACAGAGAAAATTCTAAGTACATTTGAGCACCTGAAGCAGTTTCTGGAGGAGGAGAAACAGCAGCTGCTCAGCAGACTGGAGAAGGAGCAAGAGGAGAACATGAAGAAGATGAAGAGGAAACTGACCCAACTGGAGAGAGATCAATCCAGCCACATAGACCTGATCACAGAGCTGGAGAGGAAGTGTCAGCAGCAGGATGTTGAGTTACTGACGGTGAGTGGAGATCAGAAACCTAAATAACTAGAGCAGCAATCCACCCTCAGGGGCCTGATCATAGATAGAGAGGAAGGTTCAGCAGCAGGATGTGGACCTACTGAAGGAGAGCGGGGATCTGGGATCTATAGAACTAGAGCAGCAATCTGCCCACAGGGGCCTGATCACATAGGAAGTCCCAGCAGTAGGATGTGGGTCTACCGAAAGAGAGAGGGGATCAGAAACCTATAGAACTAGATCAGCAATCCACCCACAGGAGCCTGATTGCAAAAGTATCAGAGAAGTGCCAGCAGCATGACAGGGAGTTACTGAAGGTAAGCAGGGATGAGAAGTCCATAGGTCTAGTGTCGTATTCCACCCACAGGGACCTGATCACAGAACTAGGGAGGAGGTGTCCGCAGCAGGATGTGGATCTACTGAAGGTGAGATGGGAATTAGTGATCTACAGACCTGTAAGAGGAGCAGTCCACCCAAATGTACCTGATCAGAGTTGGAGAAAAGTGTCAGCAGCAGGACGTGGAGTTAAAAAGGGTGAGGAGACTCTTGAAGAGATAACAAGAAGGAGGTGCACCCCCTCTAACTTGTTTAAACACATTGGACCTCATTACAAGTACAGCAGTGCGGTAAGAAAATGGCAATAACGTGGCAGTAGTTCAGTTACTGCTGCATTACCGCAACGCGGTACTACAGGTTTGGCGGCGGTGTGGAGGATTTTCCTCCTGCAAAAACCTGCACGGAAATCTGCTAAGTAACTGCTAAAAGTCGGCGGAATTTTTGCTGGAGGTAAATCTGCTTAAAATCCCCATGGAGTCCTATAGTCTTCACAAAATGCGGATTTACACCGTCTACTACCACCTGTAATCCCGCTGGACCTAGTGGCAGTAACAGTAAATCCGTTTGGCAGTATTTTGATGGATTTACTGCAAAATACCTTCAAACTTGTATTGAGGACCATTCTTTCCACAGGAGAGAAGAGCGATGAGGTATAATTGCAGCACGCGGACTCCAGGTGTCCACCACCGTTCTCCAGGTTTCTTCTCCTACATGTCCTCTTTTCCCTTTCGTTTACTCCTCCAAGTCTTTCCATTATCTCTCCTTTACTTTTGTGTTCCTTCTCTCTCCTCCCTAGTCCTCTTTTTGCTCCCCTCTCTCCTTGCTCCTCAATCCGTGGCTATTTCATGCAGCAGTGTTGCTCCGTCCCCACCCTCATTTGCTACTATGGTGTGTTTGTTGTCCAATCGAAATGCTTCTTCCATCACAAATGAGAGAAATAAGCCTTTTCCTGACCTTCCGGCAAAAGATATACACATGAAAGGGGATCGCCCCAAAAGTGGTAGAGCTAATGAGGGGGTCTCAAATATTCATACAACAGAGGGTTTCAAAAGCTGTAAAAACTCAATTTAGAAAATTATAGTTGCAATTCACATGGTATCCGATACAGGATATCCTGATTATTCTGACTTAAAGTAGCCCAAGGTAGCCATGAGAAGCATAGAGCAATGTAATGCCACAATGAAAATGTCTTTTTTCAAGAATTGTACTCACTAATTTTTATTTCACAAAAGTGAGTATATTTGACAAATGCATTAAATTAATTGCTTTTAACAAATACATGAATTTAGCAAAAAACACAAGAAACTATTTCATTTAATAAATCTGCTGGTTGACTGTTTGAATGAAGACCAGAAACGTTGTATAAAGCAAAAAGAAGAAGGAAAAAAAGAGAAAGAACTATTCAGTTCAGTTAATTAATTAAACAAAATGTAAATCCATTTGTACAAGTCTGCCAGAACTATTCAGTTCAGTTAATTAATTAAACAAAATGTAAATCCATTTGTACAGGTCTGCCAGAACTATTCAGTTCAGTTAATTAAACAACATGTAAATCCATTTGTACAAGTCTGCCAGAACTATTCAGTTCAGTTAATTAATTAAACAAAATGTAAATGCATTTGTACAGGTCTGCCAGAACTATTCAGTTCAGTTAATTAAACAACATGTAAATCCATTTGTACAAGTCTGCCAGAACTATTCAGTTCAGTTAATTAATTAAACAAAATGTAAATGCATTTGTACAGGTCTGCCAGAACTATTCAGTTCAGTTAATTAAACAACATGTAAATCCATTTGTACAGGTCGGCAAAAGATGCCAGCAGCCATTTCCTTCGTCCTCTCAAGGCTGGACTATGCAAACAAACGTTATCATTCTGGGACTGCTCCCATACGTCTTGAGATGGCTTCAGAGAGTACAAAGCGCTGGAGCAAAGCTGGTGCACGCCCTGGCGTCCATGCACATGCAGGATTCAGTCCAAAGCATCATGTAGAGCCCGAGGTGTCATCCAGGATGATGAGTGGAATTCCATCTAGAAGAAAATCCAGCTCTAAGAACCAATGACACTGAGGTGTGCCAAGGCTGCCCGACACAAGAAAGCATCACGCAGGATCCCGTGGGGCTGTCATGGTGCCTAAACCCTAGCAACGCTCCACATATGTGAGCTTCTGAGCACTGCAGAAGCACCTTCTGCTTCAGAAAAGCCTTAAACCCCGGTCTATTTACAAGAGCAGTCGAAGGCTAGAATCCCGGGCAACCCAGAGATGCAATAGCAGCCTAGCTCTCTGAAAAGTCGATACTAAGACAACAGCACAGGGGCAACGCGCTGGTCTTGGAAGCAAGACCACGCGGAGCAACAGAGGTCCGAATCCTGGATCCGCGCTTAGAAACCGAACACAGGTACTGTATTAGGCGAGTTATTAACATTAAATAAATGGAAATCTGGGGCAAACGTGCAATTATCTACAAGAGACTTAACAGAGCAGAAACTGGGTAGAAAAACCTGCCCAGGATGAGGACGAGCGCACCAAATTAATCTTCACATCTGACACCAAAGACCGCAAAGTACTCCCCAATGATGTACCCACCAGCCCCTCGGCAATGCACACAAATGCACCTGACACTGCTCGGATTGTGGAGAGTTGCTCAGTGAAACTCTCACTGAGCATGCAGACGCCTGATCCGAAGTAAATACGGCTTCAAAAATGGTCAATAGTTAGTCATTGTGTTTTTAGTTGAAGAAATGAAACTGCAATAGTCTTCAAATTATCCAAAATCATAAACGATTAGATTGTCTTTATTCAAAAAGTGATTAGCAGAAGCCCTGGCCAATGCATTTCCGACTCTGGATCCTTCTTCAGGGCGGGTTCTCAAACAAATAACAGACATAAAGCTGTAGAACAACAACAACCTCTGCTAACAGTATACTGATCCGTGTTATAATTCACAAAATAGATTCTTTGCACCTATGCCAATCACCCTCTGCACACCATGCCCTGCACTGTTCATACACCCTGTAAACCAGAGGTGCTCAACATGCGGCCTGTGGGCCAGATGCAGCCCCTCAGAGCATTGTTTATGGCCCCCCTCCCCCAAGTCACACGAGTTCCATGATGAAGTGAGGCCTGGCCTCTTTCCATCCTGATACCTGCTGTTTTAATTCTATTTAACACATGAATTCAGTCTCACAATGCAAATAAATCAAAGTGCTAAGGTTACAGTTAAAAATAGAGCAATACCTACAAATGACCCTTCAAAACACGTTTTACTTGGCTGTCAAAGTCATGCACCGACGCCACTACCACCCCCAGTCCCGCCCTGAGTTATGGGACTTGTGTAGTCCTCCAGCAATATCAGCTGTGCACCCCTATCCAAACCAAACTGCTCCAGCTAGGCTGCTTCACCCCTGATAACAACGCACACTCTCACTCATCGCTCAACTAATACCTCTCACATCCCCCCCACCCCCATAATATAATTCTATAGGCAACAGGTTTACCATGTTATTCTCGCTTATCCTGCCCCAGGCTTTGGTATGATCTGCCATGACTCCCCTTTGATGCATGACGTAACATGCAACCACCTGATACAAATCATGTCACCATTTCAAGCTGCTTTTCATCCAGCCTTCTGCGCCCATTGTTTTGTGTTGTATTGGAAAATAAAGCACTTTTTTAAGACGATATAATCTGGCACGTATGATCTGGGATGCTCGTGCAAAGTCATTTCAGACTTTTGCCACGAGATGGCAGTAAAGTAGCACCACAACACCAGCCTTCTGCGCCCAATCGGTACACCACTTTTTGGTGCCGCCGATTCAGCGCGGGCCGGTTTGGCGTGACCACTTTGGTGCGGTGGCCCGTTTGGCGCGCCCATTTCGGCGCAGAAGCCTTTCTGGAGACGCCGATTTGGCGCGAGGGACATTGCAGTCACGTCTAAACTCCCTCATGCCAAATTCAAAAGCATAATTCTTTTCAAATGCATTTTGACAGGTACTGTGCCCGTTCACGCGTTGCATTCGGATAGAATTGTGCGTGTGGATTTGGTTTAAACTTTGTACTCCCCCCTTTATCTTTTTCCCCTTGTCTACCCGTAATGGCGGCGTGCTGTGCAAGGGTTGCCTGCTACTGCCCTCCTTCACTCCCACCCGCGGCGAAGAGCCTGCGACTGTAAGTGCTATACACAGCCGCAAAGATCCTTGTAGGCTCTTTTCTCTCTGAGATAATGTTGTTGTGGTCTGCGGGCTTCCTTGTGTAGCAAACACTGCAATCCCAGTCACCTCAGGTGCGCGGATTCGGTTCGGGTCAGGACTTGGCAGATAGGAGCTTGAAGTCCCCAATGGCACCGCCAGCTTCCCGCATGGCCGACATTGCCATTAGTTTCTCTCTGCTCAGTCGTCCCAGCGCATCTACCCTGGCAGCTTTGCGCTCTGCCCATCAGTGTTGGCGTCTCTTGCTGCTCACCGATGACCATTCCCTGCACCGACCACCGCGCACACAAACTCGCAACTCACCTCTTCTTCAGCACTTCCAGAGCCCTTGCACTCTCCTCCATGCTGCGCACCGACCCGTACCCCTATACTGGCACTGGTTCAAGCTTTACACGCGTGACGCAGCGCCTGATCCCAGGGTCGGACTGGGTATCAAATTGTCTCGCGAACCAATGAAAAACTGGCCCAGAGTTTCAAATGGCTATTAATTCTTTTTGTGACAGAACTGTTTGAGTAGTACCCCAGGGGACGTTTTTGATCAAATGTGATGCAAATTGTGGATTATAAAGAATATTTATTTGGTAACACTTGCCAGAACTGCGTTTTTGGTTTGGGTATTGCCCTATAGGCCAGTCCAAGCCCGCTGCTCCCCAGCTCTTGGCGTCCTGCTCTCCAAAGTCTGCACAGTCCCTCCTGCGCCTGGCAGTGGGCAGTAACTCTCAGACGACATAGTGGGGGGTGCCCATTCCCACTGGCTCCCCCGGAGGGCCTGCTAACAGAACCAATATTGGCCGGTTACATTGCAGTGACACATGGAGGGAAAGGGCATTCATGGCTGCGGGGGATGGGGCCAGGAGGGAGTATGCAAGGTTTCAGATGTGCCAAAGTCTGGGGGCAGCATCATTGTGCTGGGTGGGGGGGCTGCCTGCCACTCCCTTATGCATCGCCTATTCGGCTCGCCCCCACTGGCGTGGATAAGAGGGGCAGGACCTGATTAGAGGCCTCAAATGTTTAATCTACCACACATCGTACACAACCTTTGCATCCCGATTTGGGGCTTCTCGGGTGCATGCCTCGCTGTATTTGTTTTAGTTGTTGGGGTGTACGATGCAGCTGTGTGCTTTATCCGCTGCATGGCAGGCACACGCATCGTGCATAGAAGCTATGACATGGCGGGTGACAGCCTGGCTCTAACCCTGCACAGCCCATGACCATGCTGCGTGTGTACATGAAGTGCATTCAGCGTGACTGCCATCACGTCTGGTCGTGTATGTGTGTCCAATCTATCTTGACGGTTGGTTCATGCTGCGTGAGCAGAATATTGTGTGGTCGTTATTTCTGTGTAAGTTATGTGCACACACACATACACACACGATGTTTGAAGTCATGTTCCTGTGCAATGCTGCCATGCGTGTAAAGTGTATTGTACTTAACACAGAGTCAGGAGATTTGCGTGCAAGAAATTGATGCAGCATATGTTTTCACATAGTTCTCTTAAACGGGTGCATTACCCCACTGAGCTATCACACTTTCTCGAAGAATAACAGCAGCATATAGATGATTCAAGAATTAAGCCTTGTTTTCTGCTGCCTGTTCCAATGCACACACTATTGACATCCACCACTGGGTGGTTTTTTTGTTTCATGGCTTATAAGCCATCTGTTGCTTCTCTTATTCGGTTGCAGTGAGAAGGCTCCCAGCAGCGATGTTGCTCTGGTCTTGGGACGTTGCATGTACTGCGTGCTTCTAGTGCTGAAGGATTTATCTGCCCATCTCAAGTCACTGGGTCAAAAAATAATGACACTATCCCTCCCTCGCGCCAAAAGATCCCTCGCGTCTAAACGTCCCAACGCCGAACTGGGCGCGCCAAAATGGGCGTGCCAATTGTCTCCTGCGCGGAAGCGGGCGCGGCGAATCGGCCCGTGCCGAAATGGCCGCGCCAAATCGTCCTGCTCCGACGCCCATTGTCCTGTGTTGTATTGGAAAATAAGGCACTTTCTAAGACGATATAATCTTGTACTTATGATCTGGGATGTTCGTGCAAAGTCATTTCAGACTTTTGCCACTAGATGGCAACAAAGTAGCACCACAACACCAGCCTTCTGCGCCCATTGTCCTGTGTTGTATTGGAAAATAAGGCACCTTCTAAGACGATATCATCTTGTATATATGATGTGGGATGTTCGTGCAAAGTCATTTCAGACGTTTGTCACTAGATGGCAGCAAAGTAGCACCACAACACCAGCCTTCTGCGCCCATTGTCCTGTGTTGTATCGGAAAATAAGGCACCTTCTAAGACAATATCATCTTGTGCATATGTTATGTTATGTTATGTTATGTTATGTTATGTTATGTTATGTTATGTTATGTTATGTTATGTTATGTTATGTTAAAGGTACTTATATAGCGCACCGTCACCAATGGAATTGGTCCCCAGGCGCTCTGGCGGATCTGTAAACGAGAAGGTGGGATGGGTTAGTAAGGTGAAGAGGGAGTAGGATAGTGAGAGGAGTGGTGTACTGTTGGCAGCTTCAACTCGGTAGACACCGGGTGCACAGCTTTGGTGCAAGTATTGTCTCGGTGTCAGTCCGCGTGTGCTGTTGATGAGGCTTATGTGTTCTTGCAGTGTGGTGAAGTGTGTGCTGCTTGTTGTGCGAGAGATGGTTGTGTGAGTTTTTTTTAGATGAATATGCAGGGAGTTTGAGTTTATATTGGTTAGTGGATTATATGACATTTAACATTTAAGCATTCACAGTTCTGTCTAAGTGTGGCACTCGCTAACCTTCACAATCCTATCTAGGTACGGCGCAGGCTAATGTTCTCAATTCTAAGTGTGACACATGCTAACATTTACAGTTTCATCCAAGTATGGTGCTTTCTAACATTCACAGTTCTATCTAGATGTGGCGCAGGCCAAAGTTAGGAACTCTGTCTAACTGTTGCACATGCTAAAATTTACAGTTTCATCTAAGTGTGGTGCTTGCTAACATTCACAATTCTATCTAGATGTGGCGCACATGATCTGGGATGTTCGTGCAAAGTCATTTCAGACTTTTGCCACTAGATGGCAGCAAAGTAGCAGCACAACTCCAGCCTTCTGCACCCATTTTCCTGTGTTGTATTGGAAAATAAGGCACCTTCTAAAACGATATAATCTTGTACATATGATCTGGGATGTTCGTGCAAAGTCATTTCAGACTTTTGCCACTAGATGGCAACAAAGTAGCACCACAACACCAGCCTTCTGAGCCCATTGTCCTGTGTTGTATTGGAAAATAAGGCACCTTCTAAGACAATATCATCTTGTACATATGTTGTGTTATGTTATGTTATGTTATGTTATGTTATGTTATGTTATGTTATGTTATGTTATGTTAAAGGTAATTATATAGCGCACCGTCACCATTGGAATTGGTCCCCAGGCGCTCTGGCGGATCTGTAAACGAGAAGGTGGGATGGGTTAGTAAGGTGAAGAGGGAGTAGGATAGTGAGAGGAGTGGTGTACTGTTGGCAGCTTCAACTCGGTGGACACCGGGTGCACAGCTTTGGTGCAAGTATTGTCTTGGTGTCAGTCTGCGTGTGCTGTTGATGAGGCTTATGTGTTCTTGCAGTGTGGTGAAGTGTGTGCTGCTTGTTGTGCGAGAGATGGTTGTGTGAGTTTTTTTTTTTTAGATGAATATGCAGGGAGTTTGAGTTTATATTGGTTAGTGGATTATATGACATTTAACATTTGAGCATTCACAGTTCTGTCTAAGTGTGGCACTCGCTAACCTTCACAATCCTATCTAGGTACGGCGCAGGCTAATGTTCTCAATTCTAAGTGTGGCACATGCTAACATTCAAGTTCCATCTAGGTGTGGCATATGCTAACATTCACAATTCTATCTAGATGAGACGCAGGCTAAAGTTAGGAATTCCGTCTAAGTGTGGCTCACGCTAACATTCATAATCCTATCTAGATACGGCACAGGCTAATGTTCTCAATTCTAAGTGTGGCACATGCTAACATTTACAGTTTCATCCAAGTATGGTGCTTTCTAACATTCACAGTTCTATCTAGATGTGGCGCAGGCCAAAGTTAGGAACTCTGTCTAACTGTTGCACATGCTAAAATTTACAGTTTCATCTAAGTATGCTGCTTGCTAACATTCACAATTCTATCTAGATGTGGCGCACATGATCTGGGATGTTCGTGCAAAGTCATTTCAGACTTTTGCCACTAGATGGCAGCAAAGTAGCAGCACAACTCCAGCCTTCTGCACCCATTGTCCTGTGCTGTATTGGAAAATAAGGCACCTTCTAAGACATATAATCTTGTACATATGATCTGGGATGTTCGTGCAAAGTCATTTCAGACTTTTGCCACTAGATGGCAGAAAAGTAGCATCACAATGCCAGCCTTCAATCTTCGCCCATTTTCCTGTGTTGTATTGGAAAATAAGGCACCTTCTAAAACGATATCATCTTGTACATATGATCTGGGATTTTTGTGCAAAGTCATTTCAGACTTTTGCCACTAGATGGCAGAAAAGTAGCATCACAACGCCAGCCTTCAATCTTCGCCCATTTTCCTGTGTTGTATTGGAAAATAAGGCACCTTCTAAAACGATATCATCTTGTACATATGATCTGGGATGTTCGTGCAAAGTCATTTCAGACTTTTGCCACTAGATGGCAACAAAGTAGCACCACAACACCAGCCTTCTGTGCCCATTGTCCTGTGTTGTATTGGAAAATAAGGCACCTTCTAAGACGATATCATCTTGTATATATGATGTGGGATGTTCGTGCAAAGTCATTTCAGACGTTTGTCACTAGATGGCAGCAAAGTAGCACCACAACACTAGCCTTCTGCGCCCATTGTCCTGTGTTGTATTGGAAAATAAGGCACCTTCTAAGACAATATCATCTTGTACATATGTTATGTTATGTTATGTTATGTTATGTTATGTTATGTTAAAGGTACTTATATAGCGCACCGTCACCAATGGAATTGGTCCCCAGGCGCTCTGGCGGATCTGTAAACGAGAAGGTGGGATGGGTTAGTAAGGTGAAGAGGGAGTAGGATAGTGAGAGGAGTGGTGTACTGTTGGCAGCTTCAACTCGGTAGACACCGGGTGCACAGCTTTGGTGCAAGTATTGTCTCGGTGTCAGTCCGCGTGTGCTGTTGATGAGGCTTATGTGTCCTTGTAGTGTGGTGAAGTGTGTGCTGCTTGTTGTGCGAGAAATGGTTGTGTGAGTTTTGTTTTTTAGATGAATATGCAGGGAGTTTGAGTTTATATTGGTTAGTGGATTATATGACATTGAACATTTAAGCATTCACAGTTTTGTCTAAGTGTGGCACTCGCTAACCTTCACAATCCTATCTAGGTACGGCGCAGGCTAATGTTCTCAATTCTAAGTGTGGCACATGCTAACATTCAAGTTCCATCTAGGTGTGGCATATGCTAACATTCACAATTCTATCTAGATGAGACGCAGGCTAAAGTTAGGAATTCCGTCTAAGTGTGGCTCACGCTAACATTCATAATCCTATCTAGATACGGCACAGGCTAATGTTCTCAATTCTAAGTGTGGCACATGCTAACATTTACAGTTTCATCCAAGTATGGTGCTTTCTAACATTCACAGTTCTATCTAGATGTGGCGCAGGCCAAAGTTAGGAACTCTGTCTAACTGTTGCACGTGCTAAAATTTACAGTTTCATCTAAGTATGCTGCTTGCTAACATTCACAATTCTATCTAGATGTGCCGCACATGATCTGGGATGTTCGTACAAAGTCATTTCAGACTTTTGCCACTAGATGGCAGCAAAGTAGCAGCACAACTCCAGCCTTCTGCACCCATTGTCCTGTGCTGTATTGGAAAATAAGGCACCTTCTAAGACATATAATCTTGTACATATGATCTGGGATGTTCGTGCAAAGTCATTTCAGACTTTTGCCACTAGATGGCAGAAAAGTAGCATCACAACACCAGCCTTCAATCTTCGCCCATTTTCCTGTGTTGTATTGGAAAATAAGGCACCTTCTAAAATGATATCATCTTGTACATATGATCTGGGATGTTCGTGCAAAGTCATTTCAGACTTTTGCCACTAGATGGCAACAAAGTAGCACCACAACACCAGCCTTCTGCGCCCATTGTCCTGTGTTGTATTGGAAAATAAGGCACCTTCTAAGACGATATCATCTTGTATATATGATGTGGGATGTTCGTGCAAAGTCATTTCAGACGTTTGTCACTAGATGGCAGCAAAGTAGCACCACAACACTAGCCTTCTGCGCCCATTGTCCTGTGTTGTATTGGAAAATAAGGCACCTTCTAAGACAATATCATCTTGTACATATGTTATGTTATGTTATGTTATGTTATGTTATGTTATGTTATGTTATGTTATGTTATGTTATGTTATGTTATGTTAAAGGTACTTATATAGCGCACCGTCACCAATGGAATTGGTCCCCAGGCGCTCTGGCGGATCTGTAAACGAGAAGGTGGGATGGGTTAGTAAGGTGAAGAGGGAGTAGGATAGTGAGAGGAGTGGTGTACTGTTGGCAGCTTCAACTCGGTAGACACCGGGTGCACAGCTTTGGTGCAAGTATTGTCTCGGTGTCAGATCGCGTGTGCTGTTGATGAGGCTTATGTGTTCTTGCAGTGTGGTGAAGTGTGTGCTGCTTGTTGTGCGAGAGATGGTTGTGTGAGTTTTTTTTTTTAGATGAATATGCAGGGAGTTTGAGTTTATATTGGTTAGTGGATTATATGACATTTAACATTTAAGCATTCACAGTTCTGTCTAAGCGTGGCACTCGCTAACCTTCACAATCCTATCTAGGTACGGCGCAGGCTAATGTTCTCAATTCTAAGTGGGGCACATGCTAACATTCAAGTTCCATCTAGGTGTGGCATATGCTAACATTCACAATTCTATCTAGATGAGACGCAGGCTAAAGTTAGGAATTCCGTCTAAGTGTGGCTCACGCTAACATTCATAATTCTATCTAGATACGGCACAGGCTAATGTTCTCAATTCTAAGTGTGGCACATGCTAACATTTACAGTTTCATCCAAGTATGGTGCTTTCTAACATTCACAGTTCTATCTAGATGTGGCGCAGGCCAAAGTTAGGAACTCTGTCTAACTGTTGCACGTGCTAAAATTTACAGTTTCATCTAAGTATGCTGCTTGCTAACATTCACAATTCTATCTAGATGTGGCGCACATGATCTGGGATGTTCGTGCAAAGTAATTTCAGACTTTTGCCACTAGATGGCAGCAAAGTAGCAGCACAACTCCAGCCTTCTGCACCCATTGTCCTGTGCTGTATTGGAAAATAAGGCACCTTCTAAGACATATAATCTTGTACATATGATCTGGGATGTTCGTGCAAAGTCATTTCAGACTTTTGCCACTAGATGGCAGAAAAGTAGCATCACAACGCCAGCCTTCAATCTTCGCCCATTTTCCTGTGTTGTATTGGAAAATAAGGCACCTTCTAAAACGATATCATCTTGTACATATGATCTTGGATGTTCGTGCAAAGTCATTTCAGACTTTTGCCACTAGATGGCAGAAAAGTAGCATCACAACGCCAGCCTTCAATCTTCGCCCATTTTCCTGTGTTGTATTGGAAAATAAGGCACCTTCTAAAACGATATCATCTTGTACATATGATCTGGGATGTTCGTGCAAAGTCATTTCAGACTTTTGCCACTAGATGGCAACAAAGTAGCACCACAACACCAGCCTTCTGCGCCCATTGTCCTGTGTTGTATTGGAAAATAAGGCACCTTCTAAGACAATATCATCTTGTATATATGATGTGGGATGTTCGTGCAAAGTCATTTCAGACGTTTGTCACTAGATGGCAGCAAAGTAGCACCACAACACTAGCCTTCTGCGCCCATTGTCCTGTGTTGTATTGGAAAATAAGGCACCTTCTAAGACAATATCATCTTGTACATATGTTATGTTATGTTATGTTATGTTATGTTATGTTATGTTATGTTAAAGGTACTTATATAGCGCACCGTCACCAATGGAATTGGTCCCCAGGCGCTCTGGCGGATCTGTAAACGAGAAGGTGGGATGGGTTAGTAAGGTGAAGAGGGAGTAGGATAGTGAGAGGAGTGGTGTACTGTTGGCAGCTTCAACTCGGTAGACACCGGGTGCACAGCTTTGGTGCAAGTATTGTCTCGGTGTCAGTCCGCGTGTGCTGTTGATGAGGCTTATGTGTTCTTGCAGTGTGGTGAAGTGTGTGCTGCTTGTTGTGCGAGAGATGGTTGTGTGAGTTTTGTTTTTTAGATGAATATGCAGGGAGTTTGAGTTTATATTGGTTAGTGGATTATATGACATTTAACATTTAAGCATTCACAGTTCTGTCTAAGTGTGGCACTCGCTAACCTTCACAATCCTATCTAGGTACAGCGCAGGCTAATGTTCTCAATTCTAAGTGTGGCACATGCTAACATTCAAGTTCCATCTAGGTGTGGCATATGCTAACATTCACAATTCTATCTAGATGAGACGCAGGCTAAAGTTAGGAATTCCGTCTAAGTGTGGCTCATGCTAACATTCATAATCCTATCTAGATACGGCACAGGCTAATGTTCTCAATTCTAAGTGTGGCACATGCTAACATTTACAGTTTCATCCAAGTATGATGCTTTCTAACATTCACAGTTCTATCTAGATGTGGCGCAGGCCAAAGTTAGGAACTCTGTCTAACTGTTGCATGTGCTAAAATTTACAGTTTCATCTAAGTATGCTGCTTGCTAACATTCACAATTCTATCTAGATGTGGCGCACATGATCTGGGATGTTCGTGCAAAGTAATTTCAGACTTTTGCCACTAGATGGCAGCAAAGTAGCAGCACAACTCCAGCCTTCTGCACCCATTGTCCTGTGCTGTATTGGAAAATAAGGCACCTTCTAAGACATATAATCTTGTACATATGATCTGGGATGTTCGTGCAAAGTCATTTCAGACTTTTGCCACTAGATGGCAGAAAAGTAGCATCACAACGCCAGCCTTCAATCTTCGCCCATTTTCCTGTGTTGTATTGGAAAATAAGGCACCTTCTAAAACGATATCATCTTGTACATATGATCTGGGATGTTCGTGCAAAGTCATTTCAGACTTTTGCCACTAGATGGCAGAAAAGTAGCATCACAACGCCAGCCTTCAATCTTCGCCCATTTTCCTGTGTTGTATTGGAAAATAAGGCACCTTCTAAAACGATATCATCTTGTACATATGATCTGGGATGTTCGTGCAAAGTCATTTCAGACTTTTGCCACTAGATGGCAACAAAGTAGCACCACAACACCAGCCTTCTGCGCCCATTGTCCTGTGTTGTATTGGAAAATAAGGCACCTTCTAAGACGATATCATCTTGTATATATGATGTGGGATGTTCGTGCAAAGTCATTTCAGACGTTTGTCACTAGATGGCAGCAAAGTAGCACCACAACACTAGCCTTCTGCGCCCATTGTCCTGTGTTGTATTGGAAAATAAGGCACCTTCTAAGACAATATCATCTTGTACATATGTTATGTTATGTTATGTTATGTTATGTTATGTTATGTTATGTTAAAGGTACTTATATAGCGCACCGTCACCAATGCAATTGGTCCCCAGGCGCTCTGGCGGATCTGTAAACGAGAAGGTGGAATGGGTTAGTAAGGTGAAGAGGGAGTAGGATAGTGAGAGGAGTGGTGTACTGTTGGCAGCTTCAACTCGGTAGACACCGGGTGCACAGCTTTGGTGCAAGTATTGTCTCGGTGTCAGTCCGCGTGTGCTGTTGATGAGGCTTATGTGTTCTTGCAGTGTGGTGAAGTGTGTGCTGCTTGTTGTGCGAGAGATGGTTGTGTGAGTTTTTTTTTTTAGATGAATATGCAGGGAGTTTGAGTTTATATTGGTTAGTGGATTATATGACATTTAACATTTAAGCATTCACAGTTTTGTCTAAGTGTGGCACTCGCTAACCTTCACAATCCTATCTAGGTACGGCGCAGGCTAATGTTCTCAATTCTAAGTGTGGCACATGCTAACATTCA
Organism: Ambystoma mexicanum; assembly: GCF_040938575.1. Lineage (NCBI taxonomy): Eukaryota > Metazoa > Chordata > Amphibia > Caudata > Ambystomatidae > Ambystoma > Ambystoma mexicanum. The sequence continues at coordinate 715,924,517 of NC_090938.1, forward strand.
AGTTCCATCTAGGTGTGGCATATGCTAACATTCACAATTCTATCTAGATGAGACGCAGGCTAAAGTTAGGAATTCCGTCTAAGTGTGGCTCACGCTAACATTCATAATCCTATCTAGATACGGCACAGGCTAATGTTCTCAATTCTAAGTGTGGCACATGCTAACATTTACAGTTTCATCCAAGCATGGTGCTTTCTAACATTCACAGTTCTATCTAGATGTGGCGCAGGCCAAAGTTAGGAACTCTGTCTAACTGTTGCACGTGCTAAAATTTACAGTTTCATCTAAGTATGCTGCTTGCTAACATTCACAATTCTATCTAGATGTGGCGCACATGATCTGGGATGTTCGTGCAAAGTCATTTCAGACTTTTGCCACTAGATGGCAGCAAAGTAGCAGCACAACTCCAGCCTTCTGCACCCATTGTCCTGTGCTGTATTGGAAAATAAGGCACCTTCTAAGATATATAATCTTGTACATATGATCTGGGATGTTCGTGCAAAGTCATTTCAGACTTTTGCCACTAGATGGCAGAAAAGTAGCATCACAACGCCAGCCTTCAATCTTCGCCCATTTTCCTGTGTTGTATTGGAAAATAAGGCACCTTCTAAAACAATATCATCTTGTACATATGATCTGGGATGTTCGTGCAATGTCATTTCAGACTTTTGCCACTAGATGGCAGAAAAGTAGCATCACAACGCCAGCCTTCAATCTTCGCCCATTTTCCTGTGTTGTATTGGAAAATAAGGCACCTTCTAAAACGATATCATCTTGTACATATGATCTGGGATGTTCGTGCAAAGTCATTTCAGACTTTTGCCACTAGATGGCAACAAAGTAGCACCACAACACCAGCCTTCTGTGCCCATTGTCCTGTGTTGTATTGGAAAATAAGGCACCTTCTAAGACGATATCATCTTGTATATATGATGTGGGATGTTCGTGCAAAGTCATTTCAGACGTTTGTCACTAGATGGCAGCAAAGTAGCACCACAACACTAGCCTTCTGCGCCCATTGTCCTGTGTTGTATTGGAAAATAAGAAACCTTCTAAGACAATATCATCTTGTACATATGTTATGTTATGTTATGTTATGTTATGTTATGTTATGTTATGTTAAAGGTACTTACATAGCGCACCGTCACCAATGGAATTGGTCCCCAGGCGCTCTGGCGGATCTGTAAACGAGAAGGTGGGATGGGTTAGTAAGGTGAAGAGGGAGTAGGATAGTGAGAGGAGTGGTGTACTGTTGGCAGCTTCAACTCGGTAGACACCGGGTGCACAGCTTTGGTGCAAGTATTGTCTCGGTGTCAGTCCGCGTGTGCTGTTGATGAGGCTTATGTGTTCTTGCAGTGTGGTGAAGTGTGTGCTGCTTGTTGTGCGAGAGATGGTTGTGTGAGTTTTGTTTTTTAGATGAATATGCAGGGAGTTTGAGTTTATATTGGTTAGTGGATTATATGACATTGAACATTTAAGCATTCACAGTTTTGTCTAAGTGTGGCACTCGCTAACCTTCACAATCCTATCTAGGTACGGCGCAGGCTAATGTTCTCAATTCTAAGTGTGGCACATGCTAACATTCAAGTTCCATCTAGGTGTGGCATATGCTAACATTCACAATTCTATCTAGATGAGACGCAGGCTAAAGTTAGGAATTCCGTCTAAGTGTGGCTCACGCTAACATTCATAATCCTATCTAGATACGGCACAGGCTAATGTTCTCAATTCTAAGTGTGGCACATGCTAACATTTACAGTTTCATCCAAGTATGGTGCTTTCTAACATTCACAGTTCTATCTAGATGTGGCGCAGGCCAAAGTTAGGAACTCTGTCTAACTGTTGCACGTGCTAAAATTTACAGTTTCATCTAAGTATGCTGCTTGCTAACATTCACAATTCTATCTAGATGTGGCGCACATGATCTGGGATGTTCGTGCAAAGTAATTTCAGACTTTTGCCACTAGATGGCAGCAAAGTAGCAGCACAACTCCAGCCTTCTGCACCCATTGTCCTGTGCTGTATTGGAAAATAAGGCACCTTCTAAGACATATAATCTTGTACATATGATCTGGGATGTTCGTGCAAAGTCATTTCAGACTTTTGCCACTAGATGGCAGAAAAGTAGCATCACAACGCCAGCCTTCAATCTTCGCCCATTTTCCTGTGTTGTATTGGAAAATAAGGCACCTTCTAAAACGATATCATCTTGTACATATGATCTTGGATGTTCGTGCAAAGTCATTTCAGACTTTTGCCACTAGATGGCAGAAAAGTAGCATCACAACGCCAGCCTTCAATCTTCGCCCATTTTCCTGTGTTGTATTGGAAAATAAGGCACCTTCTAAAACGATATCATCTTGTACATATGATCTGGGATGTTCGTGCAAAGTCATTTCAGACTTTTGCCACTAGATGGCAACAAAGTAGCACCACAACACCAGCCTTCTGCGCCCATTGTCCTGTGTTGTATTGGAAAATAAGGCACCTTCTAAGACGATATCATCTTGTATATATGATGTGGGATGTTCGTGCAAAGTCATTTCAGACGTTTGTCACTAGATGGCAGCAAAGTAGCACCACAACACTAGCCTTCTGCGCCCATTGTCCTGTGTTGTATTGGAAAATAAGGCACCTTCTAAGACAATATCATCTTGCACATATGTTATGTTATGTTATGTTATGTTAAAGGTACTTATATAGCGCACCGTCACCAATGGAATTGGTCCCCAGGCGCTCTGGCGGATCTGTAAACGAGAAGGTGGGATGGGTTAGTAAGTTGAAGAGGGAGTAGGATAGTGAGAGGAGTGGTGTACTGTTGGCAGCTTCAACTCGGTAGACACCGGGTGCACAGCTTTGGTGCAACTATTGTCTCGGTGTCAGTCCGCGTGTGCTGTTGATGAGGTTTATGTGTTCTTGCAGTGTGGTGAAGTGTGTGCTGCTTGTTGTGCGAGAGATGGTTGTGTGAGTTTTTTTTTTTAGATGAATATGCAGGGAGTTTGAGTTTATATTGGTTAGTGGATTACGTGACATTTAACATTTAAGCATGCACAGTTCTGTCTAAGTGTGGCACTCGCTAACCTTCACAATCCTATCTAGGTACGGCGCAGGCTAATGTTCTTAATTCTAAGTGTGGCACATGCTAACATTCAAGTTCCATCTAGGTGTGGCATATGCTAACATTCACAATTCTATCTAGATGAGACGCAGGCTAAAGTTAGGAATTCCGTCTAAGTGTGGCTCACGCTAACATTCATAATCCTATCTAGATACGGCACAGGCTAATGTTCTCAATTCTAAGTGTGGCACATGCTAACATTTACAGTTTCATCCAAGTATGGTGCTTTCTAACATTCACAGTTCTATCTAGATGTGGCGCAGGCCAAAGTTAGGAACTCTGTCTAACTGTTGCATGTGCTAAAATTTACAGTTTCATCTAAGTATGCTGCTTGCTAACATTCACAATTCTATCTAGATGTGGCGCACATGATCTGGGATGTTCGTGCAAAGTAATTTCAGACTTTTGCCACTAGATGGCAGCAAAGTAGCAGCACAACTCCAGCCTTCTGCACCCATTGTCCTGTGCTGTATTGGAAAATAAGGCACCTTCTAAGACATATAATCTTGTACATATGATCTGGGATGTTCGTGCAAAGTCATTTCAGACTTTTGCCACTAGATGGCAGAAAAGTAGCATCACAACGCCAGCCTTCAATCTTCGCCCATTTTCCTGTGTTGTATTGGAAAATAAGGCACCTTCTAAAACGATATCATCTTGTACATATGATCTGGGATGTTCGTGCAAAGTCATTTCAGACTTTTGCCACTAGATGGCAGAAAAGTAGCATCACAACGCCAGCCTTCAATCTTCGCCCATTTTCCTGTGTTGTATTGGAAAATAAGGCACCTTCTAAAACGATATCATCTTGTACATATGATCTGGGATGTTCGTGCAAAGTCATTTCAGACTTTTGCCACTAGATGGCAACAAAGTAGCACCACAACACCAGCCTTCTGCGCCCATTGTCCTGTGTTGTATTGGAAAATAAGGCACCTTCTAAGACGATATCATCTTGTATATATGATGTGGGATGTTCGTGCAAAGTCATTTCAGACGTTTGTCACTAGATGGCAGCAAAGTAGCACCACAACACTAGCCTTCTGCGCCCATTGTCCTGTGTTGTATTGGAAAATAAGGCACCTTCTAAGACAATATCATCTTGTACATATGTTATGTTATGTTATGTTATGTTATGTTATGTTATGTTAAAGGTACTTATATAGCGCACCGTCACCAATGCAATTGGTCCCCAGGCGCTCTGGCGGATCTGTAAACGAGAAGGTGGAATGGGTTAGTAAGGTGAAGAGGGAGTAGGATAGTGAGAGGAGTGGTGTACTGTTGGCAGCTTCAACTCGGTAGACACCGGGTGCACAGCTTTGGTGCAAGTATTGTCTCGGTGTCAGTCCGCGTGTGCTGTTGATGAGGCTTATGTGTTCTTGCAGTGTGGTGAAGTGTGTGCTGCTTGTTGTGCGAGAGATGGTTGTGTGAGTTTTTATTTTTAGATGAATATGCAGGGAGTTTGAGTTTATATTGGTTAGTGGATTATATGACATTTAACATTTAAGCATTCACAGTTTTGTCTAAGTGTGGCACTCGCTAACCTTCACAATCCTATCTAGGTACGGCGCAGGCTAATGTTCTCAATTCTAAGTGTGGCACATGCTAACATTCAAGTTCCATCTAGGTGTGGCATATGCTAACATTCACAATTCTATCTAGATGAGACGCAGGCTAAAGTTAGGAATTCTGTCTAAGTGTGGCTCACGCTAACATTCATAATCCTATCTAGATACGGCACAGGCTAATGTTCTCAATTCTAAGTGTGGCACATGCTAACATTTACAGTTTCATCCAAGTATGGTGCTTTCTAACATTCACAGTTCTATCTAGATGTGGCGCAGGCCAAAGTTAGGAACTCTGTCTAACTGTTGCACGTGCTAAAATTTACAGTTTCATCTAAGTATGCTGCTTGCTAACATTCACAATTCTATCTAGATGTGGCGCACATGATCTGGGATGTTCGTGCAAAGTCATTTCAGACTTTTGCCACTAGATGGCAGCAAAGTAGCAGCACAACTCCAGCCTTCTGCACCCATTGTCCTGTGCTGTATTGGAAAATAAGGCACCTTCTAAGACATATAATCTTGTACATATGATCTGGGATGTTCGTGCAAAGTCATTTCAGACTTTTGCCACTAGATGGCAGAAAAGTAGCATCACAACGCCAGCCTTCAATCTTCGCCCATTTTCCTGTGTTGTATTGGAAAATAAGGCACCTTCTAAAACGATATCATCTTGTACATATGATCTGGGATGTTCGTGCAATGTCATTTCAGACTTTTGCCACTAGATGGCAGAAAAGTAGCATCACAACGCCAGCCTTCAATCTTCGCCCATTTTCCTGTGTTGTATTGGAAAATAAGGCACCTTCTAAAACGATATCATCTTGTACATATGATCTGGGATGTTCGTGCAAAGTCATTTCAGACTTTTGCCACTAGATGGCAACAAAGTAGCACCACAACACCAGCCTTCTGTGCCCATTGTCCTGTGTTGTATTGGAAAATAAGGCACCTTCTAAGACGATATCATCTTGTATATATGATGTGGGATGTTCGTGCAAAGTCATTTCAGACGTTTGTCACTAGATGGCAGCAAAGTAGCACCACAACACTAGCCTTCTGCGCCCATTGTCCTGTGTTGTATTGGAAAATAAGAAACCTTCTAAGACAATATCATCTTGTACATATGTTATGTTATGTTATGTTATGTTATGTTATGTTATGTTAAAGGTACTTATATAGCGCACCGTCACCAATGGAATTGGTCTCCAGGCGCTCTGGCGGATCTGTAAACGAGAAGGTGGGATGGGTTAGTAAGGTGAAGAGGGAGTAGGATAGTGAGAGGAGTGGTGTACTGTTGGCAGCTTCAACTCGGTAGACACCGGGTGCACAGCTTTGGTGCAAGTATTGTCTCGGTGTCAGTCCGCGTGTGCTGTTGATGAGGCTTATGTGTTCTTGCAGTGTGGTGAAGTGTGTGCTGCTTGTTGTGCGAGAGATGGTTGTGTGAGTTTTGTTTTTTAGATGAATATGCAGGGAGTTTGAGTTTATATTGGTTAGTGGATTATATGACATTGAACATTTAAGCATTCACAGTTTTGTCTAAGTCTGGCACACGCTAACCTTCACAATCCTATCTAGGTACGGCGCAGGCTAATGTTCTCAATTCTAAGTGTGGCACATGCTAACATTCAAGTTCCATCTAGGTGTGGCATATGCTAACATTCACAATTCTATCTAGATGAGACGCAGGCTAAAGTTAGGAATTCCGTCTAAGTGTGGCTCAGGCTAACATTCATAATCCTATCTAGATACGGCACAGGCTAATGTTCTCAATTCTAAGTGTGGCACATGCTAACATTTACAGTTTCATCCAAGTATGGTGCTTTCTAACATTCACAGTTCTATCTAGATGTGGCGCAGGCCAAAGTTAGGAACTCTGTCTAACTGTTGCACGTGCTAAAATTTACAGTTTCATCTAAGTATGCTGCTTGCTAACATTCACAATTCTATCTAGATGTGGCGCACATGATCTGGGATGTTCGTGCAAAGTAATTTCAGACTTTTGCCACTAGATGGCAGCAAAGTAGCAGCACAACTCCAGCCTTCTGCACCCATTGTCCTGTGCTGTATTGGAAAATAAGGCACCTTCTAAGACATATAATCTTGTACATATGATCTGGGATGTTCGTGCAAAGTCATTTCAGACTTTTGCCACTAGATGGCAGAAAAGTAGCATCACAACGCCAGCCTTCAATCTTCGCCCATTTTCCTGTGTTGTATTGGAAAATAAGGCACCTTCTAAAACGATATCATCTTGTACATATGATCTGGGATGTTCGTGCAAAGTCATTTCAGACTTTTGCCACTAGATGGCAGAAAAGTAGCATCACAACGCCAGCCTTCAATCTTTGCCCATTTACCTGTGTTGTATTGGAAAATAAGGCACCTTCTAAAACGATATCATCTTGTACATATGATCTGGGATGTTCGTGCAAAGTCATTTCAGACTTTTGCCACTAGATGGCAACAAAGTAGCACCACAACACCAGCCTTCTGCGCCCATTGTCCTGTGTTGTATTGGAAAATAAGGCACCTTCTAAGACGATATCATCTTGTATATATGATGTGGGATGTTCGTGCAAAGTCATTTCAGACGTTTGTCACTAGATGGCAGCAAAGTAGCACCACAACACTAGCCTTCTGCGCCCATTGTCCTGTGTTGTATTGGAAAATAAGGCACCTTCTAAGACAATATCATCTTGTACATATGTTATGTTATGTTATGTTATGTTATGTTATGTTATGTTATGTTAAAGGTACTTATATAGCGCACCGTCACCAATGGAATTGGTCCCCAGGCGCTCTGGCGGATCTGTAAACGAGAAGGTGGGATGGGTTAGTAAGGTGAAGAGGGAGTAGGATAGTGAGAGGAGTGGTGTACTGTTGGCAGCTTCAACTCGGTAGACACCGGGTGCACAGCTTTGGTGCAACTATTGTCTCGGTGTCAGTCCGCGTGTGCTGTTGATGAGGCTTATGTGTTCTTGCAGTGTGGTGAAGTGTGTGCTGCTTGTTGTGCGAGAGATGGTTGTGTGAGGTTTTTTTTTTTAGATGAATATGCAGGGAGTTTGAGTTTATATTGGTTAGTGGATTATGTGACATTTAACATTTAAGCATGCACAGTTCTGTCTAAGTGTGGCACTCGCTAACCTTCACAATCCTATCTAGGTACGGCGCAGGCTAATGTTCTTAATTCTAAGTGTGGCACATGCTAACATTCAAGTTCCATCTAGGTGTGGCATATGCTAACATTCACAATTCTATCTAGATGAGACGCAGGCTAAAGTTAGGAATTCCGTCTAAGTGTGGCTCACGCTAACATTCATAATCCTATCTAGATACGGCACAGGCTAATGTTCTCAATTCTAAGTGTGGCACATGCTAACATTTACAGTTTCATCCAAGTATGGTGCTTTCTAACATTCACAGTTCTATCTAGATGTGGCGCAGGCCAAAGTTAGGAACTCTGTCTAACTGTTGCACGTGCTAAAATTTACAGTTTCATCTAAGTATGCTGCTTGCTAACATTAACAATTCTATCTAGATGTGGCGCACATGATCTGGGATGTTCGTGCAAAGTCATTTCAGACTTTTGCCACTAGATTGCAGCAAAGTAGCAGCACAACTCCAGCCTTCTGCACCCATTGTCCTGTGCTGTATTGGAAAATAAGGCACCTTCTAAGACATATAATCTTGTACATATGATCTGGGATGTTCGTGCAAAGTCATTTCAGACTTTTGCCACTAGATGGCAGAAAAGTAGCATCACAACGCCAGCCTTCAATCTTCGCCCATTTTCCTGTGTTGTATTGGAAAATAAGGCACCTTCTAAAACGATATCATCTTGTACATATGATCTGGGATGTTCGTGCAAAGTCATTTCAGACTTTTGCCACTAGATGGCAGAAAAGTAGCATCACAACGCCAGCCTTCAATCTTCGCCCATTTTCCTGTGTTGTATTGGAAAATAAGGCACCTTCTAAAACGATATCATCTTGTACATATGATCTGGGATGTTTGTGCAAAGTCATTTCAGACTTTTGCCACTAGATGGCAACAAAGTAGCACCACAACACCAGCCTTCTGCGCCCATTGTCCTGTGTTGTATTGGAAAATAAGGCACCTTCTAAGACGATATCATCTTGTATATATGATGGGGGATGTTCGTGCAAAGTCATTTCAGACGTTTGTCACTAGATGGCAGCAAAGTAGCACCACAACACTAGCCTTCTGCGCCCATTGTCCTGTGTTGTATTGGAAAATAAGGCACCTTCTAAGACAATATCATCTTGTACATATGTTATGTTATGTTATGTTATGTTATGTTATGTTATGTTAAAGGTACTTATATAGCGCACCGTCACCAATGCAATTGGTCCCCAGGCGCTCTGGCGGATCTGTAAACGAGAAGGTGGGATGGGTTAGTAAGGTGAAGAGGGAGTAGGATAGTGAGAGGAGTGGTGTACTGTTGGCAGCTTCAACTCGGTAGACACCGGGTGCACAGCTTTGGTGCAAGTATTGTCTCGGTGTCAGTCCGCGTGTGCTGTTGATGAGGCTTATGTGTTCTTGCAGTGTGGTGAAGTGTGTGCTGCTTGTTGTGCGAGAGATGGTTGTGTGAGGTTTTTTTTTTGGATGAATATGCAGGGAGTTTGAGTTTATATTGGTTAGTGGATTATATGACATTTAACATTTAAGCATTCACAGTTCTGTCTAAGTGTGGCACTCGCTAACCTTCACAATCCTATCTAGGTACGGCGCAGGCTAATGTTCTCAATTCTAAGTGTGGCACATGCTAACATTCAAGTTCCATCTAGGTGTGGCATATGCTAACATTCACAATTCTATCTAGATGAGACGCAGGCTAAAGTTAGGAATTCCATCTAAGTGTGGCTCACGCTAACATTCATAATCCTATCTAGATACGGCACAGGCTAATGTTCTCAATTCTAAGTGTGGCACATGCTAACATTTACAGTTTCATCCAAGTATGGTGCTTTCTAACATTCACAGTTCTATCTAGATGTGGCGCAGGCCAAAGTTAGGAACTCTGTCTAACTGTTGCACGTGCTAAAATTTACAGTTTCATCTAAGTATGCTGCTTGCTAACATTCACAATTCTATCTAGATGTGGCGCACATGATCTGGGATGTTCGTGCAAAGTCATTTCAGACTTTTGCCACTAGATGGCAGCAAAGTAGCAGCACAACTCCAGCCTTCTGCACCCATTGTCCTGTGCTGTATTGGAAAATAAGGCACCTTCTAAGACATATAATCTTGTACATATGATCTGGGATGTTCGTGCAAAGTCATTTCAGACTTTTGCCACTAGATGGCAGAAAAGTAGCATCACAACGCCAGCCTTCAATCTTCGCCCATTTTCCTGTGTTGTATTGGAAAATAAGGCACCTTCTAAAACGATATCATCTTGTACATATGATCTGGGATGTTCGTGCAAAGTCATTTCAGACTTTTGCCACTAGATGGCAGAAAAGTAGCATCACAACGCCAGCCTTCAATCTTCGCCCATTTTCCTGTGTTGTATTGGAAAATAAGGCACCTTCTAAAACGATATCATCTTGTACATATGATCTGGGATGTTCGTGCAAAGTTATTTCAGACTTTTGCCACTAGATGGCAACAAAGTAGCACCACAACACCAGCCTTCTGTGCCCATTGTCCTGTGTTGTATTGGAAAATAAGGCACCTTCTAAGACGATATCATCTTGTATATATGATGTGGGATGTTCGTGCAAAGTCATTTCAGACGTTTGTCACTAGATGGCAGCAAAGTAGCACCACAACACTAGCCTTCTGCGCCCATTGTCCTGTGTTGTATTGGAAAATAAGGCACCTTCTAAGACAATATCATCTTGTACATATGTTATGTTATGTTATGTTATGTTATGTTATGTTATGTTATGTAATGTTATGTTATGTTAAAGGTACTTATATAGCGCACCGTCACCAATGGAATTGGTCCCCAGGCGCTCTGGCGGATCTGTAAACGAGAAGGTGGGATGGGTTAGTAAGGTGAAGAGGGAGTAGGATAGTGAGAGGAGTGGTGTACTGTTGGCAGCTTCAACTCGGTAGACACCGGGTGCACAGCTTTGGTGCAAGTATTGTCTCGGTGTCAGTCCGCGTGTGCTGTTGATGAGGCTTATGTGTTCTTGCAGTGTGGTGAAGTGTGTGCTGCTTGTTGTGCGAGAGATGGTTGTGTGAGTTTTGTTTTTTAGATGAATATGCAGGGAGTTTGAGTTTATATTGGTTAGTGGATTATATGACATTTAACATTTAAGCATTCACAGTTTTGTCTAAGTGTGGCACTCGCTAACCTTCACAATCCTATCTAGGTACGGCGCAGGCTAATGTTCTCAATTCTAAGTGTGGCACATGCTAACATTCAAGTTCCATCTAGGTGTGGCATATGCTAACATTCACAATTCTATCTAGATGAGACGCAGGCTAAAGTTAGGAATTCCGTCTAAGTGTGGCTCACGCTAACATTCATAATCCTATCTAGATACGGCACAGGCTAATGTTCTCAATTCTAAGTGTGGCACATGCTAACATTTACAGTTTCATCCAAGTATGGTGCTTTCTAACATTCACAGTTCTATCTAGATGTGGTGCAGGCCAAAGTTAGGAACTCTGTCTAACTGTTGCACGTGCTAAAATGTACAGTTTCATCTAAGTATGCTGCTTGCTAACATTCACAATTCTATCTAGATGTGGCGCACATGATCTGGGATGTTCGTGCAAAGTAATTTCAGACTTTTGCTACTAGATGGCAGCAAAGTAGCAGCACAACTCCAGCCTTCTGCACCCATTGTCCCGTGCTGTATTGGAAAATAAGGCACCTTCTAAGACATATAATCTTGTACATATGATCTGGGATGTTCGTGCAAAGTCATTTCAGACTTTTGCCACTAGATGGCAGAAAAGTAGCATCACAACGCCAGCCTTCAATCTTCGCCCATTTTCCTGTGTTGTATTGGAAAATAAGGCACCTTCTAAAACGATATCATCTTGTACATATGATCTGGGATGTTCGTGCAAAGTCATTTCAGACTTTTGCCACTAGATGGCAGAAAAGTAGCATCACAACGCCAGCCTTCAATCTTCGCCCATTTTCCTGTGTTGTATTGGAAAATAAGGCACCTTCTAAAACGATATCATCTTGTACATATGATCTGGGATGTTCGTGCAAAGTCATTTCAGACTTTTGCCACTAGATGGCAACAAAGTAGCACCACAACACCAGCCTTCTGTGCCCATTGTCCTGTGTTGTATTGGAAAATAAGGCACCTTCTAAGATGATATCATCTTGTATATATGATGTGGGATGTTCGTGCAAAGTCATTTCAGACGTTTGTCACTAGATAGCAGCAAAGTAGCACCACAACACTAGCCTTCTGCGCCCATTGTCCTGTGTTGTATTGGAAAATAAGGCACCTTCTAAACAATATCATCTTGTACATATGTTATGTTATGTTATGTTATGTTATGTTATGTTATGTTATGTTAAAGGTACTTATATAGCGCACCGTCACCAATGGAATTGGTCCCCAGGCGCTCTGGCGGATCTGTAAACGAGAAGGTGGGATGGGTTAGTAAGGTGAAGAGGGAGTAGGATAGTGAGAGGAGTGGTGTACTGTTGGCAGCTTCAACTCGGTAGACACCGGGTGCACAGCTTTGGTGCAAGTATTGTCTCGGTGTCAGTCCGCGTGTGCTGTTGATGAGGCTTATGTGTTCTTGCAGTGTGGTGAAGTGTGTGCTGCTTGTTGTGCGAGAGATGGTTGTGTGAGTTTTGTCTTTTAGATGAATATGCAGGGAGTTTGAGTTTATATTGGTTAGTGGATTATATGACATTTAACATTTAAGCATTCACAGTTTTGTCTAAGTGTGGCACTCGCTAACCTTCACAATCCTATCTAGGTACGGCGCAGGCTAATGTTCTCAATTCTAAGTGTGGCACATGCTAACATTCAAGTTCCATCTAGGTGTGGCATATGCTAACATTCACAATTCTATCTAGATGAGACGCAGGCTAAAGTTAGGAATTCCGTCTAAGTGTGGCTCACGCTAACATTCATAATCCTATCTAGATACGGCACAGGCTAATGTTCTCAATTCTAAGTGTGGCACATGCTAACATTTACAGTTTCATCCAAGTATGGTGCTTTCTAACATTCACAGTTCTATCTAGATGTGGCGCAGGCCAATGTTAGGATGTTGTGTCTAACTGTTGCACGTGCTAAAATTTACAGTTTCATCTAAGTATGCTGCTTGCTAACATTCACAATTCTATCTAGATGTGGCGCACATGATCTGGGATGTTCGTGCAAAGTCATTTCAGACTTTTGCCACTAGATGGCAGCAAAGTAGCAGCACAACTCCAGCCTTCTGCACCCATTGTCCTGTGCTGTATTGGAAAATAAGGCACCTTCTAAGACATATAATCTTGTACATATGATCTGGGATGTTCGTGCAAAGTCATTTCAGACTTTTGCCACTAGATGGCAACAAAGTAGCACCACAACACTAGCCTTCTGCGCCCATTGTCCTGTGTTGTATTGGAAAATAAGGCACCTTCTAAGACAATATCATCTTGTACATATGTTATGTTATGTTATGTTATGTTATGTTATGTTATGTTATGTTATGTTATGTTATGTTAAAGGTACTTATATAGCGCACCGTCACCAATGGAATTGGTCCCCAGGCGCTCTGGCAGATCTGTAAACGAGAAGGTGGGATGGGTTAGTAAGGTGAAGAGGGAGTAGGATAGTGAGAGGAGTGGTGTACTGTTGGCAGCTTCAACTCGGTAGACACCGGGTGCACAGCTTTGGTGCAAGTATTGTCTCGGTGTCAGTCCGCGTGTGCTGTTGATGAGGCTTATGTGTTCTTGCAGTGTGGTGAAGTGTGTGCTGCTTGTTGTGCGAGAGATGGTTGTGTGAGTTTTGTTTTTTAGATGAATATGCAGGGAGTTTGAGTTTATATTGGTTAGTGGATTATATGACATTTAACATTTAAGCATTCACAGTTCTGTCTAAGTGTGGCACTCGCTAACCTTCACAATCCTATCTAGGTACGGTGCAGGCTAATGTTCTCAATTCTAAGTGTGGCACATGCTAACATTCAAGTTCCATCTAGGTGTGGCATATGCTAACATTCACAATTCTATCTAGATGAGACGCAGGCTAAAGTTAGGAATTCCGTCTAAGTGTGGCTCACGCTAACATTCATAATCCTATCTAGATACGGCACAGGCTAATGTTCTCAATTCTAAGTGTGGCACATGCTAACATTCAAGTTCCATCTAGGTGTGGCATATGCTAACATTCACAATTCTATCTAGATGAGACGCAGGCTAAAGTTAGGAATTCCGTCTAAGTGTGGCTCACGCTAACATTCATAATCCTATCTAGATACGGCACAGGCTAATGTTCTCAATTCTAAGTGTGGCACATGCTAACATTTACAGTTTCATCCAAGTATGGTGCTTTCTAACATTCACAGTTCTATCTAGATGTGGCGCACATGATCTGGGATGTTCGTGCAAAGTAATTTCAGACTTTTGCCACTAGATGGCAGCAAAGTAGCAGCACAACTCCAGCCTTCTGCACCCATTGTCCTGTGCTGTATTGGAAAATAAGGCACCTTCTAAGACATATAATCTTGTACATATGATCTGGGATGTTCGTGCAAAGTCATTTCAGACTTTTGCCACTAGATGGCAGAAAAGTAGCATCACAACGCCAGCCTTCAATCTTCGCCCATTTTCCTGTGTTGTATTGGAAAATAAGGCACCTTCTAAAACGATATCATCTTGTACATATGATCTGGGATGTTCGTGCAAAGTCATTTCAGACTTTTGCCACTAGATGGCAGAAAAGTAGCATCACAACGCCAGCCTTCAATCTTCGCCCATTTTCCTGTGTTGTATTGGAAAATAAGGCACCTTCTAAAACCATATAATCTTGTACATATGATCTGGGATGTTCGTGCAAAGTCATTTCAGACTTTTGCCACTAGATGGCAGAAAAGTAGCATCACAACGCCAGCCTTCAATCTTCGCCCATTTTCCTGTGTTGTATTGGAAAATAAGGCACCTTCTAAAACGATATCATCTTGTACATATGATCTGGGATGTTCGTGCAAAGTCATTTCAGACTTTTGCCACTAGATGGCAGAAAAGTAGCATCACAACGCCAGCCTTCAATCTTCGCCCATTGTCCTGTGTTGTATTGGAAAATAAGGCACCTTCTAAGACGATATCATCTTGTATATATGATGTGGGATGTTCGTGCAAAGTCATTTCAGATGTTTGTCACTAGATGGCAGCAAAGTAGCACCACAACACTAGCCTTCTGCGCCCATTGTCCTGTGTTGTATTCGAAAATAAGGCACCTTCTAAGACAATATCATCAAGTACATATGTTATGTTATGTTATGTTATGTTATGTTATGTTATGTTATGTTATGTTATGTTATGTTAAAGGTACTTATATAGCGCACCGTCACCAATGGAATTGGTCCCCAGGCGCTCTGGCGGATCTGTAAACGAGAAGGTGGGATGGGTTAGTAAGGTGAAGAGGGAGTAGGATAGTGAGAGGAGTGGTGTACTGTTGGCAGCTTCAACTCGGTAGACACCGGGTGCACAGCTTTGGTGCAAGTATTGTCTCGGTGTCAGTCCGCGTGTGCTGTTGATGAGGCTTATGTGTTCTTGCAGTGTGGTGAAGTGTGTGCTGCTTGTTGTGCGAGAGATGGTTGTGTGAGTTTTGTTTTTTAGATGAATATGCAGGGAGTTTGAGTTTATATTGGTTAGTGGATTATATGACATTTAACATTTAAGCATTCACAGTTTTGTCTAAGTGTGGCACTCGCTAACCTTCACAATCCTATCTAGGTACGGCGCAGACTAATGTTCTCAATTCTAAGTGTGGCACATGCTAACATTCAAGTTCCATCTAGGTATGGCATATGCTAACATTCACAATTCTATCTAGATGAGACGCAGGCTAAAGTTAGGAATTCCGTCTAAGTGTGGCTCACGCTAACATTCATAATCCTATCTAGATACGGCACAGGCTAATGTTCTCAATTCTAAGTGTGGCACATGCTAACATTCAAGTTCCATCTAGGTGTGGCATATGCTAACATTCACAATTCTATCTAGATGAGACGCAGGCTAAAGTTAGGAATTCCGTCTAAGTGTGGCTCACGCTAACATTCATAATCCTATCTAGATACGGCACAGGCTAATGTTCTCAATTCTAAGTGTGGCACATGCTAACATTTACAGTTTCATCCAAGTATGGTGCTTTCTAACATTCACAGTTCTATCTAGATGTGGCGCACATGATCTGGGATGTTCGTGCAAAGTAATTTCAGACTTTTGCCACTAGATGGCAGCAAAGTAGCAGCACAACTCCAGCCTTCTGCACCCATTGTCCTGTGCTGTATTGGAAAATAAGGCACCTTCTAAGACATATAATCTTGTACATATGATCTGGGATGTTCGTGCAAAGTCATTTCAGACTTTTGCCACTAGATGGCAGAAAAGTAGCATCACAACGCCAGCCTTCAATCTTCGCCCATTTTCCTGTGTTGTATTGGAAAATAAGGCACCTTCTAAAACGATATCATCTTGTACATATGATCTGGGATGTTCGTGCAAAGTCATTTCAGACTTTTGCCACTAGATGGCAGAAAAGTAGCATCACAACGCCAGCCTTCAATCTTCGCCCATTTTCCTGTGTTGTATTGGAAAATAAGGCACCTTCTAAAACCATATAATCTTGTACATATGATCTGGGATGTTCGTGCAAAGTCATTTCAGACTTTTGCCACTAGATGGCAGAAAAGTAGCATCACAACGCCAGCCTTCAATCTTCGCCCATTTTCCTGTGTTGTATTGGAAAATAAGGCACCTTCTAAAACGATATCATCTTGTACATATGATCTGGGATGTTCGTGCAAAGTCATTTCAGACTTTTGCCACTAGATGGCAGAAAAGTAGCATCACAACGCCAGCCTTCAATCTTCGCCCATTGTCCTGTGTTGTATTGGAAAATAAGGCACCTTCTAAGACGATATCATCTTGTATATATGATGTGGGATGTTCGTGCAAAGTCATTTCAGACGTTTGTCACTAGATGGCAGCAAAGTAGCACCACAACACTAGCCTTCTGCGCCCATTGTCCTGTGTTGTATTCGAAAATAAGGCACCTTCTAAGACAATATCATCAAGTACATATGTTATGTTATGTTATGTTATGTTATGTTATGTTATGTTATGTTATGTTATGTTATGTTATGTTATGTTAAAAGTACTTATATAGCGCACCGTCACCAATGGAATTGGTCCCCAGGCGCTCTGGCGGATCTGTAAACGAGAAGGTGGGATGGGTTAGTAAGGTGAAGAGGGAGTAGGATAGTGAGAGGAGTGGTGTACTGTTGGCAGCTTCAACTCGGTAGACACCGGGTGCACAGCTTTGGTGCAAGTATTGTCTCGGTGTCAGTCCGCGTGTGCTGTTGATGAGGCTTATGTGTTCTTGCAGTGTGGTGAAGTGTGTGCTGCTTGTTGTGCGAGAGATGGTTGTGTGAGTTTTGTTTTTTAGATGAATATGCAGGGAGTTTGAGTTTATATTGGTTAGTGGATTATATGACATTTAACATTTAAGCATTCACAGTTTTGTCTAAGTGTGGCACTCGCTAACCTTCACAATCCTATCTAGGTACGGCGCAGACTAATGTTCTCAATTCTAAGTGTGGCACATGCTAACATTCAAGTTCCATCTAGGTATGGCATATGCTAACATTCACAATTCTATCTAGATGAGACGCAGGCTAAAGTTAGGAATTCCGTCTAAGTGTGGCTCACGCTAACATTCATAATCCTATCTAGATACGGCACAGGCTAATGTTCTCAATTCTAAGTGTGGCACATGCTAACATTCAAGTTCCATCTAGGTGTGGCATATGCTAACATTCACAATTCTATCTAGATGAGACGCAGGCTAAAGTTAGGAATTCCGTCTAAGTGTGGCTCACGCTAACATTCATAATCCTATCTAGATACGGCACAGGCTAATGTTCTCAATTCTAAGTGTGACACATGCTAACATTTACAGTTTCATCCAAGTATGGTGCTTTCTAACATTCACAGTTCTATCTAGATGTGGCGCAGGCCAAAGTTAGGAACTCTGTCTAACTGTTGCACATGCTAAAATTTACAGTTTCATCTAAGTATGCTGCTTGCTAACATTCACAATTCTATCTAGATGTGGCGCAAATGATCTGGGATGTTCGTGCAAAGTAATTTCAGACTTTTGCCACTAGATGGCAGCAAAGTAGCAGCACAACTCCAGCCTTCTGCACCCATTGTCCTGTGCTGTATTGGAAAATAAGGCACCTTCTAAGACATATAATCTTGTACATATGATCTGGGATGTTCGTGCAAAGTCATTTCAGACTTTTGCCACTAGATGGCAGAAAAGTAGCATCACAACGCCAGCCTTCAATCTTCGCCCATTTTCCTGTGTTGTATTGGAAAATAAGGCACCGTCTAAAACGATATCATCTTGTACATATGATCTGGGATGTTCGTGCAAAGTCATTTCAGACTTTTGCCACTAGATGGCAGAAAAGTAGCATCACAACGCCAGCCTTCAATCTTCGCCCATTTTCCTGTGTTGTATTGGAAAATAAGGCACCTTCTAAAACGATATCATCTTGTACATATGATCTGGGATGTTCGTGCAAAGTCATTTCAGACTTTTGCCACTAGATGGCAACAAAGTAGCACCACAACACCAGCCTTCTGCGCCCATTGTCCTGTGTTGTATTGGAAAATAAGGCACCTTCTAAGACGATATCATCTTGTATATATGATGTGGGATGTTCGTGCAAAGTCATTTCAGATGTTTGTCACTAGATGGCAGCAAAGTAGCACCACAACACTAGCCTTCTGCGCCCATTGTCCTGTGTTGTATTGGAAAATAAGGCACCTTCTAAGACAATATCATCTTGTACATATGTTATGTTATGTTATGTTATGTTATGTTATGTTATGTTATGTTATGTTAAAGGTACTTATATAGCGCACCATCACCAATGGAATTGGTCCCCAGGCGCTCTGGCGGATCTGTAAACGAGAAGGTGGGATGGGTTAGTAAGGTGAAGAGGGAGTAGGATAGTGAGAGGAGTGGTGTACTGTTGGCAGCTTCAACTCGGTAGACACCGGGTGCACAGCTTTGGTGCAAGTATTGTCTCGGTGTCAGTCCGCGTGTGCTGTTGATGAGGCTTATGTGTTCTTGCAGTGTGGTGAAGTGTGTGCTGCTTGTTGTGCGAGAGATGGTTGTGTGAGTTTTGTTTTTTAGATGAATATGCAGGGAGTTTGAGTTTATATTGGTTAGTGGATTATATGACATTTAACATTTAAGCATTCACAGTTTTGTCTAAGTGTGGCACTCGCTAACCTTCACAATCCTATCTAGGTACGGCGCAGGCTAATGTTCTCAATTCTAAGTGTGGCACATGCTAACATTCAAGTTCCATCTAGGTGTGGCATATGCTAACATTCACAATTCTATCTAGATGAGACGCAGGCTAAAGTTAGGAATTCCGTCTAAGTGTGGCTCACGCTAACATTCATAATCCTATCTAGATACGGCACAGGCTAATGTTCTCAATTCTAAGTGTGGCACATGCTAACATTTACAGTTTCATCCAAGTATGGTGCTTTCTAACATTCACAGTTCTATCTAGATGTGGCGCAGGCCAAAGTTAGGAACTCTGTCTAACTGTTGCATGTGCTAAAATTTACAGTTTCATCTAAGTATGCTGCTTGCTAACATTCACAATTCTATCTAGATGTGGCGCACATGATCTGGGATGTTCGTGCAAAGTAATTTCAGACTTTTGCCACTAGATGGCAGCAAAGTAGCAGCACAACTCCAGCCTTCTGCACCCATTGTCCTGTGCTGTATTGGAAAATAAGGCACCTTCTAAGACATATAATCTTGTACATATGATCTGGGATGTTCGTGCAAAGTCATTTCAGACTTTTGCCACTAGATGGCAGAAAAGTAGCATCACAACGCCAGCCTTCAATCTTCGCCCATTTTCCTGTGTTGTATTGGAAAATAAGGCACCTTCTAAAACGATATCATCTTGTACATATGATCTGGGATGTTCGTGCAAAGTCATTTCAGACTTTTGCCACTAGATGGCAGAAAAGTAGCATCACAACGCCAGCCTTCAATCTTCGCCCATTTTCCTGTGTTGTATTGGAAAATAAGGCACCTTCTAAAACGATATCATCTTGTACATATGATCTGGGATGTTCGTGCAAAGTCATTTCAGACTTTTGCCACTAGATGGCAACAAAGTAGCACCACAACACCAGCCTTCTGCGCCCATTGTCCTGTGTTGTATTGGAAAATAAGGCACCTTCTAAGACGATATCATCTTGTATATATGATGTGGGATGTTCGTGCAAAGTCATTTCAGACGTTTGTCACTAGATGGCAGCAAAGTAGCACCACAACACTAGCCTTCTGCGCCCATTGTCCTGTGTTGTATTGGAAAATAAGGCACCTTCTAAGACAATATCATCTTGTACATATGTTATGTTATGTTATGTTATGTTATGTTAAAGGTACTTATATAGCGCACCGTCACCAATGCAATTGGTCCCCAGGCGCTCTGGCGGATCTGTAAACGAGAAGGTGGAATGGGTTAGTAAGGTGAAGAGGGAGTAGGATAGTGAGAGGAGTGGTGTACTGTTGGCAGCTTCAACTCGGTAGACACCGGGTGCACAGCTTTGGTGCAAGTATTGTCTCGGTGTCAGTCCGCGTGTGCTGTTGATGAGGCTTATGTGTTCTTGCAGTGTGGTGAAGTGTGTGCTGCTTGTTGTGCGAGAGATGGTTGTGTGAGTTTTTATTTTTAGATGAATATGCAGGGAGTTTGAGTTTATATTGGTTAGTGGATTATATGACATTTAACATTTAAGCATTCACAGTTTTGTCTAAGTGTGGCACTCGCTAACCTTCACAATCCTATCTAGGTACGGCGCAGGCTAATGTTCTCAATTCTAAGTGTGGCACATGCTAACATTCAAGTTCCATCTAGGTGTGGCATATGCTAACATTCACAATTCTATCTAGATGAGACGCAGGCTAAAGTTAGGAATTCCGTCTAAGTGTGGCTCACGCTAACATTCATAATCCTATCTAGATACGGCACAGGCTAATGTTCTCAATTCTAAGTGTGGCACATGCTAACATTTACAGTTTCATCCAAGTATGGTGCTTTCTAACATTCACAGTTCTATCTAGATGTGGCGCAGGCCAAAGTTAGGAACTCTGTCTAACTGTTGCACGTGCTAAAATTTACAGTTTCATCTAAGTATGCTGCTTGCTAACATTCACAATTCTATCTAGATGTGGCGCACATGATCTGGGATGTTCGTGCAAAGTCATTTCAGACTTTTGCCACTAGATGGCAGCAAAGTAGCAGCACAACTCCAGCCTTCTGCACCCATTGTCCTGTGCTGTATTGGAAAATAAGGCACCTTCTAAGACATATAATCTTGTACATATGATCTGGGATGTTCGTGCAAAGTCATTTCAGACTTTTGCCACTAGATGGCAGAAAAGTAGCATCACAACGCCAGCCTTCAATCTTCGCCCATTTTCCTGTGTTGTATTGGAAAATAAGGCACCTTCTAAAACGATATCATCTTGTACATATGATCTGGGATGTTCGTGCAATGTCATTTCAGACTTTTGCCACTAGATGGCAGAAAAGTAGCATCACAACGCAAGCCTTCAATCTTCGCCCATTTTCCTGTGTTGTATTGGAAAATAAGGCACCTTCTAAAACGATATCATCTTGTACATATGATCTGGGATGTTCGTGCAAAGTCATTTCAGACTTTTGCCACTAGATGGCAACAAAGTAGCACCACAACACCAGCCTTCTGTGCCCATTGTCCTGTGTTGTATTGGAAAATAAGGCACCTTCTAAGACGATATCATCTTGTATATATGATGTGGGATGTTCGTGCAAAGTCATTTCAGACGTTTGTCACTAGATGGCAGCAAAGTAGCACCACAACACTAGCCTTCTGCGCCCATTGTCCTGTGTTGTATTGGAAAATAAGAAACCTTCTAAGACAATATCATCTTGTACATATGTTATGTTATGTTATGTTATGTTATGTTATGTTATGTTATGTTATGTTATGTTAAAGGTACTTATATAGCGCACCGTCACCAATGGAATTGGTCCCCAGGCGCTCTGGCGGATCTGTAAACGAGAAGGTGGGATGGGTTAGTAAGGTGAAGAGGGAGTAGGATAGTGAGAGGAGTGGTGTACTGTTGGCAGCTTCAACTCGGTAGACACCGGGTGCACAGCTTTGGTGCAAGTATTGTCTCGGTGTCAGTCCGCGTGTGCTGTTGATGAGGCTTATGTGTTCTTGCAGTGTGGTGAAGTGTGTGCTGCTTGTTGTGCGAGAGATGGTTGTGTGAGTTTTGTTTTTTAGATGAATATGCAGGGAGTTTGAGTTTATATTGGTTAGTGGATTATATGACATTGAACATTTAAGCATTCACAGTTTTGTCTAAGTGTGGCACTCGCTAACCTTCACAATCCTATCTAGGTACGGCGCAGGCTAATGTTCTCAATTCTAAGTGTGGCACATGCTAACATTCAAGTTCCATCTAGGTGTGGCATATGCTAACATTCACAATTCTATCTAGATGAGACGCAGGCTAAAGTTAGGAATTCCGTCTAAGTGTGGCTCAGGCTAACATTCATAATCCTATCTAGATACGGCACAGGCTAATGTTCTCAATTCTAAGTGTGGCACATGCTAACATTTACAGTTTCATCCAAGTATGGTGCTTTCTAACATTCACAGTTCTATCTAGATGTGGCGCAGGCCAAAGTTAGGAACTCTGTCTAACTGTTGCACGTGCTAAAATTTACAGTTTCATCTAAGTATGCTGCTTGCTAACATTCACAATTCTATCTAGATGTGGCGCACATGATCTGGGATGTTCGTGCAAAGTAATTTCAGACTTTTGCCACTAGATGGCAGCAAAGTAGCAGCACAACTCCAGCCTTCTGCACCCATTGTCCTGTGCTGTATTGGAAAATAAGGCACCTTCTAAGACATATAATCTTGTACATATGATCTGGGATGTTCGTGCAAAGTCATTTCAGACTTTTGCCACTAGATGGCAGAAAAGTAGCATCACAACGCCAGCCTTCAATCTTCGCCCATTTTCCTGTGTTGTATTGGAAAATAAGGCACCTTCTAAAACGATATCATCTTGTACATATGATCTGGGATGTTCGTGCAAAGTCATTTCAGACTTTTGCCACTAGATGGCAGAAAAGTAGCATCACAACGCCAGCCTTCAATCTTTGCCCATTTTCCTGTGTTGTATTGGAAAATAAGGCACCTTCTAAAACGATATCATCTTGTACATATGATCTGGGATGTTCGTGCAAAGTCATTTCAGACTTTTGCCACTAGATGGCAACAAAGTAGCACCACAACACCAGCCTTCTGCGCCCATTGTCCTGTGTTGTATTGGAAAATAAGGCACCTTCTAAGACGATATCATCTTGTATATATGATGTGGGATGTTCGTGCAAAGTCATTTCAGACGTTTGTCACTAGATGGCAGCAAAGTAGCACCACAACACTAGCCTTCTGCGCCCATTGTCCTGTGTTGTATTGGAAAATAAGGCACCTTCTAAGACAATATCATCTTGTACATATGTTATGTTATGTTATGTTATGTTATGTTATGTTATGTTATGTTAAAGGTACTTATATAGCGCACCGTCACCAATGGAATTGGTCCCCAGGCGCTCTGGCGGATCTGTAAACGAGAAGGTGGGATGGGTTAGTAAGGTGAAGAGGGAGTAGGATAGTGAGAGGAGTGGTGTACTGTTGGCAGCTTCAACTCGGTAGACACCGGGTGCACAGCTTTGGTGCAACTATTGTCTCGGTGTCAGTCCGCGTGTGCTGTTGATGAGGCTTATGTGTTCTTGCAGTGTGGTGAAGTGTGTGCTGCTTGTTGTGCGAGAGATGGTTGTGTGAGTTTTTTTTTTTAGATGAATATGCAGGGAGTTTGAGTTTATATTGGTTAGTGGATTATGTGACATTTAACATTTAAGCATGCACAGTTCTGTCTAAGTGTGGCACTCGCTAACCTTCACAATCCTATCTAGGTACGGCGCAGGCTAATGTTCTTAATTCTAAGTGTGGCACATGCTAACATTCAAGTTCCATCTAGGTGTGGCATATGCTAACATTCACAATTCTATCTAGATGAGACGCAGGCTAAAGTTAGGAATTCCGTCTAAGTGTGGCTCACGCTAACATTCATAATCCTATCTAGATACGGCACAGGCTAATGTTCTCAATTCTAAGTGTGGCACATGCTAACATTTACAGTTTCATCCAAGTATGGTGCTTTCTAACATTCACAGTTCTATCTAGATGTGGCGCAGGCCAAAGTTAGGAACTCTGTCTAACTGTTGCACGTGCTAAAATTTACAGTTTCATCTAAGTATGCTGCTTGCTAACATTAACAATTCTATCTAGATGTGGCGCACATGATCTGGGATGTTCGTGCAAAGTCATTTCAGACTTTTGCCACTAGATTGCAGCAAAGTAGCAGCACAACTCCAGCCTTCTGCACCCATTGTCCTGTGCTGTATTGGAAAATAAGGCACCTTCTAAGACATATAATCTTGTACATATGATCTGGGATGTTCGTGCAAAGTCATTTCAGACTTTTGCCACTAGATGGCAGAAAAGTAGCATCACAACGCCAGCCTTCAATCTTCGCCCATTTTCCTGTGTTGTATTGGAAAATAAGGCACCTTCTAAAACGATATCATCTTGTACATATGATCTGGGATGTTCGTGCAAAGTCATTTCAGACTTTTGCCACTAGATGGCAGAAAAGTAGCATCACAACGCCAGCCTTCAATCTTCGCCCATTTTCCTGTGTTGTATTGGAAAATAAGGCACCTTCTAAAACGATATCATCTTGTACATATGATCTGGGATGTTCGTGCAAAGTCATTTCAGACTTTTGCCACTAGATGGCAACAAAGTAGCACCACAACACCAGCCTTCTGCGCCCATTGTCCTGTGTTGTATTGGAAAATAAGGCACCTTCTAAGACGATATCATCTTGTATATATGATGGGGGATGTTCGTGCAAAGTCATTTCAGACGTTTGTCACTAGATGGCAGCAAAGTAGCACCACAACACTAGCCTTCTGCGCCCATTGTCCTGTGTTGTATTGGAAAATAAGGCACCTTCTAAGACAATATCATCTTGTACATATGTTATGTTATGTTATGTTATGTTATGTTATGTTATGTTATGTTATGTTATGTTAAAGGTACTTATATAGCGCACCGTCACCAATGCAATTGGTCCCCAGGCGCTCTGGCGGATCTGTAAACGAGAAGGTGGGATGGGTTAGTAAGGTGAAGAGGGAGTAGGATAGTGAGAGGAGTGGTGTACTGTTGGCAGCTTCAACTCGGTAGACACCGGGTGCACAGCTTTGGTGCAAGTATTGTCTCGGTGTCAGTCCGCGTGTGCTGTTGATGAGGCTTATGTGTTCTTGCAGTGTGGTGAAGTGTGTGCTGCTTGTTGTGCGAGAGATGGTTGTGTGAGGTTTTTTTTTTGGATGAATATGCAGGGAGTTTGAGTTTATATTGGTTAGTGGATTATATGACATTTAACATTTAAGCATTCACAGTTCTGTCTAAGTGTGGCACTCGCTAACCTTCACAATCCTATCTAGGTACGGCGCAGGCTAATGTTCTCAATTCTAAGTGTGGCACATGCTAACATTCAAGTTCCATCTAGGTGTGGCATATGCTAACATTCACAATTCTATCTAGATGAGACGCAGGCTAAAGTTAGGAATTCCATCTAAGTGTGGCTCACGCTAACATTCATAATCCTATCTAGATACGGCACAGGCTAATGTTCTCAATTCTAAGTGTGGCACATGCTAACATTTACAGTTTCATCCAAGTATGGTGCTTTCTAACATTCACAGTTCTATCTAGATGTGGCGCAGGCCAAAGTTAGGAACTCTGTCTAACTGTTGCACGTGCTAAAATTTACAGTTTCATCTAAGTATGCTGCTTGCTAACATTCACAATTCTATCTAGATGTGGCGCACATGATCTGGGATGTTCGTGCAAAGTCATTTCAGACTTTTGCCACTAGATGGCAGCAAAGTAGCAGCACAACTCCAGCCTTCTGCACCCATTGTCCTGTGCTGTATTGGAAAATAAGGCACCTTCTAAGACATATAATCTTGTACATATGATCTGGGATGTTCGTGCAAAGTCATTTCAGACTTTTGCCACTAGATGGCAGAAAAGTAGCATCACAACGCCAGCCTTCAATCTTCGCCCATTTTCCTGTGTTGTATTGGAAAATAAGGCACCTTCTAAAACGATATCATCTTGTACATATGATCTGGGATGTTCGTGCAAAGTCATTTCAGACTTTTGCCACTAGATGGCAGAAAAGTAGCATCACAACGCCAGCCTTCAATCTTCGCCCATTTTCCTGTGTTGTATTGGAAAATAAGGCACCTTCTAAAACGATATCATCTTGTACATATGATCTGGGATGTTCGTGCAAAGTTATTTCAGACTTTTGCCACTAGATGGCAACAAAGTAGCACCACAACACCAGCCTTCTGTGCCCATTGTCCTGTGTTGTATTGGAAAATAAGGCACCTTCTAAGACGATATCATCTTGTATATATGATGTGGGATGTTCGTGCAAAGTCATTTCAGACGTTTGTCACTAGATGGCAGCAAAGTAGCACCACAACACTAGCCTTCTGCGCCCATTGTCCTGTGTTGTATTGGAAAATAAGGCACCTTCTAAGACAATATCATCTTGTACATATGTTATGTTATGTTATGTTATGTTATGTTATGTTATGTTATGTTATGTTATGTTATGTTATGTAATGTTATGTTATGTTAAAGGTACTTATATAGCGCACCGTCACCAATGGAATTGGTCCCCAGGCGCTCTGGCGGATCTGTAAACGAGAAGGTGGGATGGGTTAGTAAGGTGAAGAGGGAGTAGGATAGTGAGAGGAGTGGTGTACTGTTGGCAGCTTCAACTCGGTAGACACCGGGTGCACAGCTTTGGTGCAAGTATTGTCTCGGTGTCAGTCCGCGTGTGCTGTTGATGAGGCTTATGTGTTCTTGCAGTGTGGTGAAGTGTGTGCTGCTTGTTGTGCGAGAGATGGTTGTGTGAGTTTTGTTTTTTAGATGAATATGCAGGGAGTTTGCGTTTATATTGGTTAGTGGATTATATGACATTTAACATTTAAGCATTCACAGTTTTGTCTAAGTGTGGCACTCGCTAACCTTCACAATCCTATCTAGGTACGGCGCAGGCTAATGTTCTCAATTCTAAGTGTGGCACATGCTAACATTCAAGTTCCATCTAGGTGTGGCATATGCTAACATTCACAATTCTATCTAGATGAGACGCAGGCTAAAGTTAGGAATTCCGTCTAAGTGTGGCTCACGCTAACATTCATAATCCTATCTAGATACGGCACAGGCTAATGTTCTCAATTCTAAGTGTGGCACATGCTAACATTTACAGTTTCATCCAAGTATGGTGCTTTCTAACATTCACAGTTCTATCTAGATGTGGTGCAGGCCAAAGTTAGGAACTCTGTCTAACTGTTGCACGTGCTAAAATGTACAGTTTCATCTAAGTATGCTGCTTGCTAACATTCACAATTCTATCTAGATGTGGCGCACATGATCTGGGATGTTCGTGCAAAGTAATTTCAGACTTTTGCTACTAGATGGCAGCAAAGTAGCAGCACAACTCCAGCCTTCTGCACCCATTGTCCCGTGCTGTATTGGAAAATAAGGCACCTTCTAAGACATATAATCTTGTACATATGATCTGGGATGTTCGTGCAAAGTCATTTCAGACTTTTGCCACTAGATGGCAGAAAAGTAGCATCACAACGCCAGCCTTCAATCTTCGCCCATTTTCCTGTGTTGTATTGGAAAATAAGGCACCTTCTAAAACGATATCATCTTGTACATATGATCTGGGATGTTCGTGCAAAGTCATTTCAGACTTTTGCCACTAGATGGCAGAAAAGTAGCATCACAACGCCAGCCTTCAATCTTCGCCCATTTTCCTGTGTTGTATTGGAAAATAAGGCACCTTCTAAAACGATATCATCTTGTACATATGATCTGGGATGTTCGTGCAAAGTCATTTCAGACTTTTGCCACTAGATGGCAACAAAGTAGCACCACAACACCAGCCTTCTGTGCCCATTGTCCTGTGTTGTATTGGAAAATAAGGCACCTTCTAAGATGATATCATCTTGTATATATGATGTGGGATGTTCGTGCAAAGTCATTTCAGACGTTTGTCACTAGATAGCAGCAAAGTAGCACCACAACACTAGCCTTCTGCGCCCATTGTCCTGTGTTGTATTGGAAAATAAGGCACCTTCTAAGACAATATCATCTTGTACATATGTTATGTTATGTTATGTTATGTTATGTTATGTTAAAGGTACTTATATAGCGCACCGTCACGAATGGAATTGGTCCCCAGGCGCTCTGGCGGATCTGTAAACGAGAAGGTGGGATGGGTTAGTAAGGTGAAGAGGGAGTAGGATAGTGAGAGGAGTGGTGTACTGTTGGCAGCTTCAACTCGGTAGACACCGGGTGCACAGCTTTGGTGCAAGTATTGTCTCGGTGTCAGTCCGCGTGTGCTGTTGATGAGGCTTATGTGTTCTTGCAGTGTGGTGAAGTGTGTGCTGCTTGTTGTGCGAGAGATGGTTGTGTGAGTTTTGTTTTTTAGATGAATATGCAGGGAGTTTGAGTTTATATTGGTTAGTGGATTATACGACATTTAACATTTAAGCATTCACAGTTTTGTCTAAGTGTGGCACTCGCTAACCTTCACAATCCTATCTAGGTACGGCGCAGGCTAATGTTCTCAATTCTAAGTGTGGCACATGCTAACATTCAAGTTCCATCTAGGTGTGGCATATGCTAACATTCACAATTCTATCTAGATGAGACGCAGGCTAAAGTTAGGAATTCCGTCTAAGTGTGGCTCACGCTAACATTCATAATCCTATCTAGATACGGCACAGGCTAATGTTCTCAATTCTAAGTGTGGCACATGCTAACATTTACAGTTTCATCCAAGTATGGTGCTTTCTAACATTCACAGTTCTATCTAGATGTGGCGCAGGCCAATGTTAGGAACTCTGTCTAACTGTTGCACGTGCTAAAATTTACAGTTTCATCTAAGTATGCTGCTTGCTAACATTCACAATTCTATCTAGATGTGGCGCACATGATCTGGGATGTTCGTGCAAAGTCATTTCAGACTTTTGCCACTAGATGGCAGCAAAGTAGCAGCACAACTCCAGCCTTCTGCACCCATTGTCCTGTGCTGTATTGGAAAATAAGGCACCTTCTAAGACATATAATCTTGTACATATGATCTGGGATGTTCGTGCAAAGTCATTTCAGACTTTTGCCACTAGATGGCAACAAAGTAGCACCACAACACTAGCCTTCTGCGCCCATTGTCCTGTGTTGTATTGGAAAATAAGGCACCTTCTAAGACAATATCATCTTGTACATATGTTATGTTATGTTATGTTATGTTATGTTATGTTATGTTATGTTATGTTATGTTATGTTATGTTATGTTATGTTATGTTATGTTATGTTATGTTATGTTATGTTAAAGGTACTTATATAGCGCACCGTCACCAATGGAATTGGTCCCCAGGCGCTCTGGCAGATCTGTAAACGAGAAGGTGGGATGGGTTAGTAAGGTGAAGAGGGAGTAGGATAGTGAGAGGAGTGGTGTACTGTTGGCAGCTTCAACTCGGTAGACACCGGGTGCACAGCTTTGGTGCAAGTATTGTCTCGGTGTCAGTCCGCGTGTGCTGTTGATGAGGCTTATGTGTTCTTGCAGTGTGGTGAAGTGTGTGCTGCTTGTTGTGCGAGAGATGGTTGTGTGAGTTTTGTTTTTTAGATGAATATGCAGGGAGTTTGAGTTTATATTGGTTAGTGGATTATATGACATTTAACATTTAAGCATTCACAGTTCTGTCTAAGTGTGGCACTCGCTAACCTTCACAATCCTATCTAGGTACGGTGCAGGCTAATGTTCTCAATTCTAAGTGTGGCACATGCTAACATTCAAGTTCCATCTAGGTGTGGCATATGCTAACATTCACAATTCTATCTAGATGAGACGCAGGCTAAAGTTAGGAATTCCGTCTAAGCGTGGCTCACGCTAACATTCATAATCCTATCTAGATACGGCACAGGCTAATGTTCTCAATTCTAAGTGTGGCACATGCTAACATTCAAGTTCCATCTAGGTGTGGCATATGCTAACATTCACAATTCTATCTAGATGAGACGCAGGCTAAAGTTAGGAATTCCGTCTAAGTGTGGCTCACGCTAACATTCATAATCCTATCTAGATACGGCACAGGCTAATGTTCTCAATTCTAAGTGTGGCACATGCTAACATTTACAGTTTCATCCAAGTATGGTGCTTTCTAACATTCACAGTTCTATCTAGATGTGGCGCACATGATCTGGGATGTTCGTGCAAAGTAATTTCAGACTTTTGCCACTAGATGGCAGCAAAGTAGCAGCACAACTCCAGCCTTCTGCACCCATTGTCCTGTGCTGTATTGGAAAATAAGGCACCTTCTAAGACATATAATCTTGTACATATGATCTGGGATGTTCGTGCAAAGTCATTTCAGACTTTTGCCACTAGATGGCAGAAAAGTAGCATCACAACGCCAGCCTTCAATCTTCGCCCATTTTCCTGTGTTGTATTGGAAAATAAGGCACCTTCTAAAACGATATCATCTTGTACATATGATCTGGGATGTTCGTGCAAAGTCATTTCAGACTTTTGCCACTAGATGGCAGAAAAGTAGCATCACAACGCCAGCCTTCAATCTTCGCCCATTTTCCTGTGTTGTATTGGAAAATAAGGCACCTTCTAAAACCATATAATCTTGTACATATGATCTGGGATGTTCGTGCAAAGTCATTTCAGACTTTTGCCACTAGATGGCAGAAAAGTAGCATCACAACGCCAGCCTTCAATCTTCGCCCATTTTCCTGTGTTGTATTGGAAAATAAGGCACCTTCTAAAACGATATCATCTTGTACATATGATCTGGGATGTTCGTGCAAAGTCATTTCAGACTTTTGCCACTAGATGGCAGAAAAGTAGCATCACAACGCCAGCCTTCAATCTTCGCCCATTGTCCTGTGTTGTATTGGAAAATAAGGCACCTTCTAAGACGATATCATCTTGTATATATGATGTGGGATGTTCGTGCAAAGTAATTTCAGATGTTTGTCACTAGATGGCAGCAAAGTAGCACCACAACACTAGCCTTCTGCGCCCATTGTCCTGTGTTGTATTCGAAAATAAGGCACCTTCTAAGACAATATCATCAAGTACATATGTTATGTTATGTTATGTTATGTTATGTTATGTTATGTTATGTTATGTTATGTTATGTTAAAGGTACTTATATAGCGCACCGTCACCAATGGAATTGGTCCCCAGGCGCTCTGGCGGATCTGTAAACGAGAAGGTGGGATGGGTTAGTAAGGTGAAGAGGGAGTAGGATAGTGAGAGGAGTGGTGTACTGTTGGCAGCTTCAACTCGGTAGACACCGGGTGCACAGCTTTGGTGCAAGTATTGTCTCGGTGTCAGTCCGCGTGTGCTGTTGATGAGGCTTATGTGTTCTTGCAGTGTGGTGAAGTGTGTGCTGCTTGTTGTGCGAGAGATGGTTGTGTGAGTTTTGTTTTTTAGATGAATATGCAGGGAGTTTGAGTTTATATTGGTTAGTGGATTATATGACATTTAACATTTAAGCATTCACAGTTTTGTCTAAGTGTGTCACTCGCTAACCTTCACAATCCTATCTAGGTACGGCGCAGACTAATGTTCTCAATTCTAAGTGTGGCACATGCTAACATTCAAGTTCCATCTAGGTATGGCATATGCTAACATTCACAATTCTATCTAGATGAGACGCAGGCTAAAGTTAGGAATTCCGTCTAAGTGTGGCTCACGCTAACATTCATAATCCTATCTAGATACGGCACAGGCTAATGTTCTCAATTCTAAGTGTGGCACATGCTAACATTCAAGTTCCATCTAGGTGTGGCATATGCTAACATTCACAATTCTATCTAGATGAGACGCAGGCTAAAGTTAGGAATTCCGTCTAAGTGTGGCTCACGCTAACATTCATAATCCTATCTAGATACGGCACAGGCTAATGTTCTCAATTCTAAGTGTGGCACATGCTAACATTTACAGTTTCATCCAAGTATGGTGCTTTCTAACATTCACAGTTCTATCTAGATGTGGCGCACATGATCTGGGATGTTCGTGCAAAGTAATTTCAGACTTTTGCCACTAGATGGCAGCAAAGTAGCAGCACAACTCCAGCCTTCTGCACCCATTGTCCTGTGCTGTATTGGAAAATAAGGCACCTTCTAAGACATATAATCTTGTACATATGATCTGGGATGTTCGTGCAAAGTCATTTCAGACTTTTGCCACTAGATGGCAGAAAAGTAGCATCACAACGCCAGCCTTCAATCTTCGCCCATTTTCCTGTGTTGTATTGGAAAATAAGGCACCTTCTAAAACGATATCATCTTGTACATATGATCTGGGATGTTCGTGCAAAGTCATTTCAGACTTTTGCCACTAGATGGCAGAAAAGTAGCATCACAACGCCAGCCTTCAATCTTCGCCCATTTTCCTGTGTTGTATTGGAAAATAAGGCACCTTCTAAAACCATATAATCTTGTACATATGATCTGGGATGTTCGTGCAAAGTCATTTCAGACTTTTGCCACTAGATGGCAGAAAAGTAGCATCACAACGCCAGCCTTCAATCTTCGCCCATTGTCCTGTGTTGTATTGGAAAATAAGGCACCTTCTAAGACGATATCATCTTGTATATATGATGTGGGATGTTCGTGCAAAGTCATTTCAGACGTTTGTCACTAGATGGCAGCAAAGTAGCACCACAACACTAGCCTTCTGCGCCCATTGTCCTGTGTTGTATTCGAAAATAAGGCACCTTCTAAGACAATATCATCAAGTACATATGTTATGTTATGTTATGTTATGTTATGTTATGTTATGTTATGTTATGTTATGTTATGTTATGTTATGTTAAAAGTACTTATATAGCGCACCGTCACCAATGGAATTGGTCCCCAGGCGCTCTGGCGGATCTGTAAACGAGAAGGTGGGATGGGTTAGTAAGGTGAAGAGGGAGTAGGATAGTGAGAGGAGTGGTGTACTGTTGGCAGCTTCAACTCGGTAGACACCGGGTGCACAGCTTTGGTGCAAGTATTGTCTCGGTGTCAGTCCGCGTGTGCTGTTGATGCGGCTTATGTGTTCTTGCAGTGTGGTGAAGTGTGTGCTGCTTGTTGTGCGAGAGATGGTTGTGTGAGTTTTGTTTTTTAGATGAATATGCAGGGAGTTTGAGTTTATATTGGTTAGTGGATTATATGACATTTAACATTTAAGCATTCACAGTTTTGTCTAAGTGTGGCACTCGCTAACCTTCACAATCCTATCTAGGTACGGCGCAGACTAATGTTCTCAATTCTAAGTGTGGCACATGCTAACATTCAAGTTCCATCTAGGTATGGCATATGCTAACATTCACAATTCTATCTAGATGAGACGCAGGCTAAAGTTAGGAATTCCGTCTAAGTGTGGCTCACGCTAACATTCATAATCCTATCTAGATACGGCACAGGCTAATGTTCTCAATTCTAAGTGTGGCACATGCTAACATTCAAGTTCCATCTAGGTGTGGCATATGCTAACATTCACAATTCTATCTAGATGAGACGCAGGCTAAAGTTAGGAATTCCGTCTAAGTGTGGCTCACGCTAACATTCATAATCCTATCTAGATATGGCACAGGCTAATGTCCTCAATTCTAAGTGTGACACATGCTAACATTTACAGTTTCATCCAAGTATGGTGCGTGCTAACATTCACAATTCTATCTAGATGTGGCGCAAATGATCTGGGATGTTCGTGCAACGTAATTTCAGACTTTTGCCACTAGATGGCAGCAAAGTAGCAGCACAACTCCAGCCTTCTGCACCCATTGTCCTGTGCTGTATTGGAAAATAAGGCACCTTCTAAGACATATAATCTTGTACATATGATCTGGGATGTTCGTGCAAAGTCATTTCAGACTTTTGCCACTAGATGGCAGAAAAGTAGCATCACAACGCCAGCCTTCAATCTTCGCCCATTTTCCTGTGTTGTATTGGAAAATAAGGCACCTTCTAAAACGATATCATCTTGTACATATGATCTGGGATGTTCGTGCAAAGTCATTTCAGACTTTTGCCACTAGATGGCAACAAAGTAGCACCACAACACCAGCCTTCTGCGCCCATTGTCCTGTGTTGTATTGGAAAATAAGGCACCTTCTAAGACGATATCATCTTGTATATATGATGTGGGATGTTCGTGCAAAGTCATTTCAGATGTTTGTCACTAGATGGCAGCAAAGTAGCACCACAACACTAGCCTTCTGCGCCCATTGTCCTGTGTTGTATTGGAAAATAAGGCACCTTCTAAGACAATATCATCTTGTACATATGTTATGTTATGTTATGTTATGTTATGTTATGTTATGTTATGTTATGTTATGTTATGTTATGTTATGTTATGTTAAAGGTACTTATATAGCGCACCATCACCAATGGAATTGGTCCCCAGGCGCTCTGGCGGATCTGTAAACGAGAAGGTGGGATGGGTTAGTAAGGTGAAGAGGGAGTAGGATAGTGAGAGGAGTGGTGTACTGTTGGCAGCTTCAACTCGGTAGACACCGGGTGCACAGCTTTGGTGCAAGTATTGTCTCGGTGTCAGTCCGCGTGTGCTGTTGATGAGGCTTATGTGTTCTTGCAGTGTGGTGAAGTGTGTGCTGCTTGTTGTGCGAGAGATGGTTGTGTGAGTTTTGTTTTTTAGATGAATATGCAGGGAGTTTGAGTTTATATTGGTTAGTGGATTATATGACATTTAACATTTAAGCATTCACAGTTTTGTCTAAGTGTGGCACTCGCTAACCTTCACAATCCTATCTAGGTACGGCGCAGGCTAATGTTCTCAATTCTAAGTGTGGCACATGCTAACATTCAAGTTCCATCTAGGTGTGGCATATGCTAACATTCACAATTCTATCTAGATGAGACGCAGGCTAAAGTTAGGAATTCCGTCTAAGTGTGGCTCACGCTAACATTCATAATCCTATCTAGATACGGCACAGGCTAATGTTCTCAATTCTAAGTGTGGCACATGCTAACATTTACAGTTTCATCCAAGTATGGTGCTTTCTAACATTCACAGTTCTATCTAGATGTGGCGCAGGCCAAAGTTAGGAACTCTGTCTAACTGTTGCACGTGCTAAAATTTACAGTTTCATCTAAGTATGCTGCTTGCTAACATTCACAATTCTATCTAGATGTGGCGCACATGATCTGGGATGTTCGTGCAAAGTCATTTCAGACTTTTGCCACTAGATGGCAGCAAAGTAGCAGCACAACTCCAGCCTTCTGCACCCATTGTCCTGTGCTGTATTGGAAAATAAGGCACCTTCTAAGACATATAATCTTGTACATATGATCTGGGATGTTCGTGCAAAGTCATTTCAGACTTTTGCCACTAGATGGCAACAAAGTAGCACCACAACACTAGCCTTCTGCGCCCATTGTCCTGTGTTGTATTGGAAAATAAGGCACCTTCTAAGACAATATCATCTTGTACATATGTTATGTTATGTTATGTTATGTTATGTTATGTTATGTTATGTTATGTTATGTTATGTTAAAGGTACTTATATAGCGCACCGTCACCAATGGAATTGGTCCCCAGGCGCTCTGGCAGATCTGTAAACGAGAAGGTGGGATGGGTTAGTAAGGTGAAGAGGGAGTAGGATAGTGAGAGGAGTGGTGTACTGTTGGCAGCTTCAACTCGGTAGACACCGGGTGCACAGCTTTGGTGCATATATTGTCTCGGTGTCAGTCCGCGTGTGCTGTTGATGAGGCTTATGTGTTCTTGCAGTGTGGTGAAGTGTGTGCTGCTTGTTGTGCGAGAGATGGTTTGTGAGTTTTGTTTTTTAGATGAATATGCAGGGAGTTTGAGTTTATATTGGTTAGTGGATTATATGACATTTAACATTTAAGCATTCACAGTTCTGTCTAAGTGTGGCACTCGCTAACCTTCACAATCCTATCTAGGTACGGTGCAGGCTAATGTTCTCAATTCTAAGTGTGGCACATGCTAACATTCAAGTTCCATCTAGGTGTGGCATATGCTAACATTCACAATTCTATCTAGATGAGACGCAGGCTAAAGTTAGGAATTCCGTCTAAGTGTGGCTCACGCTAACATTCATAATCCTATCTAGATACGGCACAGGCTAATGTTCTCAATTCTAAGTGTGGCACATGCTAACATTCAAGTTCCATCTAGGTGTGGCATATGCTAACATTCACAATTCTATCTAGATGAGACGCAGGCTAAAGTTAGGAATTCCGTCTAAGTGTGGCTCACGCTAACATTCATAATCCTATCTAGATACGGCACAGGCTAATGTTCTCAATTCTAAGTGTGGCACATGCTAACATTTACAGTTTCATCCAAGTATGGTGCTTTCTAACATTCACAGTTCTATCTAGATGTGGCGCACATGATCTGGGATGTTCGTGCAAAGTAATTTCAGACTTTTGCCACTAGATGGCAGCAAAGTAGCAGCACAACTCCAGCCTTCTGCACCCATTGTCCTGTGCTGTATTGGAAAATAAGGCACCTTCTAAGACATATAATCTTGTACATATGATCTGGGATGTTCGTGCAAAGTCATTTCAGACTTTTGCCACTAGATGGCAGAAAAGTAGCATCACAACGCCAGCCTTCAATCTTCGCCCATTTTCCTGTGTTGTATTGGAAAATAAGGCACCTTCTAAAACGATATCATCTTGTACATATGATCTGGGATGTTCGTGCAAAGTCATTTCAGACTTTTGCCACTAGATGGCAGAAAAGTAGCATCACAACGCCAGCCTTCAATCTTCGCCCATTTTCCTGTGTTGTATTGGAAAATAAGGCACCTTCTAAAACGATATAATCTTGTACATATGATCTGGGATGTTCGTGCAAAGTCATTTCAGACTTTTGCCACTAGATGGCAGAAAAGTAGCATCACAACGCCAGCCTTCAATCTTCGCCCATTTTCCTGTGTTGTATTGGAAAATAAGGCACCTTCTAAAACGATATCATCTTGTACATATGATCTGAGATGTTCGTGCAAAGTCATTTCAGACTTTTGCCACTAGATGGCAGAAAAGTAGCATCACAACGCCAGCCTTCAATCTTCGCCCATTGTCCTGTGTTGTATTGGAAAATAAGGCACCTTCTAAGACGATATCATCTTGTATATATGATGTGGGATGTTCGTGCAAAGTCATTTCAGATGTTTGTCACTAGATGGCAGCAAAGTAGCACCACAACACTAGCCTTCTGCGCCCATTGTCCTGTGTTGTATTGGAAAATAAGGCACCTTCTAAGACAATATCATCTTGTACATATGTTATGTTATGTTATGTTATGTTATGTTATGTTATGTTATGTTATGTTATGTTATGTTAAAGGTACTTATATAGCGCACCGTCACCAATGGAATTGGTCCCCAGGCGCTCTGGCGGATCTGTAAACGAGAAAGTGGGATGGGTTAGTAAGGTGAAGAGGGAGTAGGATAGTGAGAGGAGTGGTGTACTGTTGGCAGCTTCAACTCGGTAGACACCGGGTGCACAGCTTTGGTGCAAGTATTGTCTCGGTGTCAGTCCGCGTGTGCTGTTGATGAGGCTTATGTGTTCTTGCAGTGTGGTGAAGTGTGTGCTGCTTGTTGTGCAAGAGATGGTTGTGTGAGTTTTGTTTTTTAGATGAATATGCAGGGAGTTTGAGTTTATATTGGTTAGTGGATTATATGACATTTAACATTTAAGCATTCACAGTTTTGTCTAAGTGTGGCACTCGCTAACCTTCACAATCCTATCTAGGTACGGCGCAGACTAATGTTCTCAATTCTAAGTGTGGCACATGCTAACATTCAAGTTCCATCTAGGTATGGCATATGCTAACATTCACAATTCTATCTAGATGAGACGCAGGCTAAAGTTAGGAATTCCGTCTAAGTGTGGCTCACGCTAACATTCATAATCCTATCTAGATACGGCACAGGCTAATGTTCTCAATTCTAAGTGTGGCACATGCTAACATTCAAGTTCCATCTAGGTGTGGCATATGCTAACATTCACAATTCTATCTAGATGAGACGCAGGCTAAAGTTAGGAATTCCGTCTAAGTGTGGCTCACGCTAACATTCATAATCCTATCTAGATATGGCACAGGCTAATGTCCTCAATTCTAAGTGTGACACATGCTAACATTTACAGTTTCATCCAAGTATGGTGCGTGCTAACATTCACAATTCTATCTAGATGTGGCGCAAATGATCTGGGATGTTCGTGCAACGTAATTTCAGACTTTTGCCACTAGATGGCAGCAAAGTAGCAGCACAACTCCAGCCTTCTGCACCCATTGTCCTGTGCTGTATTGGAAAATAAGGCACCTTCTAAGACATATAATCTTGTACATATGATCTGGGATGTTCGTGCAAAGTCATTTCAGACTTTTGCCACTAGATGGCAGAAAAGTAGCATCACAACGCCAGCGTTCAATCTTCGCCCATTTTCCTGTGTTGTATTGGAAAATAAGGCACCTTCTAAAACGATATCATCTTGTACATATGATCTGGGATGTTCGTGCAAAGTCATTTCAGACTTTTGCCACTAGATGGCAACAAAGTAGCACCACAACACCAGCCTTCTGCGCCCATTGTCCTGTGTTGTATTGGAAAATAAGGCACCTTCTAAGACGATATCATCTTGTATATATGATGTGGGATGTTCGTGCAAAGTCATTTCAGACGTTTGTCACTAGATGGCAGCAAAGTAGCACCACAACACTAGCCTTCTGCGCCCATTGTCCTGTGTTGTATTGGAAAATAAGGCACCTTCTAAGACAATATCATCTTGTACATATGTTATGTTATGTTATGGTATGTTATGTTATGTTATGTTATGTTAAAGGTACTTATATAGCGCACCGTCACCAATGGAATTGGTCCCCAGGCGCTCTGGCGGATCTGTAAACGAGAAGGTGGGATGGGTTAGTAAGGTGAAGAGGGAGTAGGATCGTGAGAGGAGTGGTGTACTGTTGGCAGCTTCAACTCGGTAGACACCGGGGGCACAGCTTTGGTGCAAGTATTGTCTCGGTGCCAGTCCGCGTGTGCTGTTGATGAGGCTTATGTGTTCTTGCAGTGTCGTGAAGTGTGTGCTGCTTGTTGTGCGAGAGATGGTTGTGTGAGTTTTGTTTTTTAGATGAATATGCAGGGAGTTTGAGTTTATATTGGTTAGTGGATTATATGACATTTAACATTTAAGCATTCACAGTTCTGTCTAAGTGTGGCACTCGCTAACCTTCACAATCCTATCTAGGTACGGCGCAGGCTAATGTTCTCAATTCTAAGTGTGGCACATGCTAACATTCAAGTTCCATCTAGGTGTGGCATATGCTTACATTCACAATTCTATCTAGATGAGACGCAGGCTAAAGTTAGGAATTCCGTCTAAGTGTGGCTCACGCTAACATTCATAATCCTATCTAGATACGGCACAGGCTAATGTTCTCAATTCTAAGTGTGGCACATGCTAACATTTACAGTTTCATCCAAGTATGGTGCTTTCTAACATTCACAGTTCTATCTAGATGTGGCGCAGGCCAAAGTTAGGAACTCTGTCTAACTGTTGCACGTGCTAAAATTTACAGTTTCATCTAAGTATGCTGCTTGCTAACATTCACAATTCTATCTAGATGTGGCGCACATGATCTGGGATGTTCGTGCAAAGTAATTTCAGACTTTTGCCACTAGATGGCAGCAAAGTAGCAGCACAACTCCAGCCTTCTGCACCCATTGTCCTGTGCTGTATTGGAAAATAAGGCACCTTCTAAGACATATAATCTTGTACATATGATCTGGGATGTTCGTGCAAAGTCATTTCAGACTTTTGCCACTAGATGGCAGAAAAGTAGCATCACAACGCCAGCCTTCAATCTTCGCCCATTTTCCTGTGTTGTATTGGAAAATAAGGCACCTTCTAAAACGATATCATCTTGTACATATGATCTGGGATGTTCGTGCAAAGTCATTTCAGACTTTTGCCACTAGATGGCAGAAAAGTAGCATCACAACGCCAGCCTTCAATCTTCGCCCATTTTCCTGTGTTGTATTGGAAAATAAGGCACCTTCTAAAACGATATCATCTTGTACATATGATCTGGGATGTTCGTGCAAAGTCATTTCAGACTTTTGCCACTAGATGGCAACAAAGTAGCACCACAACACCAGCCTTCTGCGCCCATTGTCCTGTGTTGTATTGGAAAATAAGGAACCTTCTAAGACGGCTATGTGTAGAAAGTGGAGGAAGGTGGAGAATTGGAAGAGCATACAGAGCGAAAGAGCTTGTTGATCGAAGAGAGCATACAGAGCAGAAGAACGTCTAGAGCAGATGCGCACAATGAATAGAGAAAAGTATCGGCGACTAAATGGGGGAGCGACAGGGTGTGGAAGAGCGGAAGAATGTCGAAAGCACAGGAATGTGTAGGGTGAGAGGCCGGAAGTGGGAGACCGACTGAGCACCGACGAGTGGAATGCGCGTGGAAGATGAATGCTGCTGACAGATGATTACGGAGGGCGGATGACTATGGAATGGCGGATGACTGTGGAAGGCGGATGACTGTGGAAGGCGGATGACTGTGGTAGGCGGATGACTGTGGAAGGCGGATGACTGTGGAAGGCGGATAACTGTGGAAGGCGGATAACTGTGGAGGGCGGATGACCGTGGAGGGCGGATGACCGTGGAGGGCGGATGACCATGGAGGGCGGATGACCGTGGAGGGCGGATGACCGTGGAGGGCGGATGACTGGGTAGGGCGGATGACTGGGTAGGGCGGATGACTGGGTAGGGCGGATGACTGGGTAGGGCGGATGACTGGGTAGGGCGGACGACTGGGCAGGGCGGACGACTGCGGAGGGTGTGTGCCTGTGGAGGGTGTATGCCTGTGGAAGATGACTGTGGAGGGCGGATGTCCGCTGGAAAGCGGTAATCTGTGGAGAGCGGATGACGGTGGAGGGCGGATGATGGTGGAGGGCGGATGACGGTGGAGGGCGGATGACGGTGGAGGGCGGATGACTGTGGAGGGCGGATGACCATGGAAGACAGATAACTGGGAAGGCGGACGACTGTGAAGGGCGAATGCCTTTGGAAAAGGGGTATGGATGGAGGAAGACTGTGGAGAGCGGTTGCCTGGGAAAGATGTGTGTGGAGGGCGGATGCCTGTGGAAGATGAGTGTGGAAGGCGGATGACCATAGAGGGCGGATGACTGTGCAAGGCGGATGACGGTGCAAGGCGGATGACTGTCCAAGGCGGATGTCTGTGGTGGGCGGTTGTCTGTGGTGGGCGGTTGTCTGTGGAGGGCGGATACCTTTGGAAGATGAGTGTGGATGGCGGCTGACCGTGAAAGCGGACGACTATGGAGGGCGGACGACTGTAGAGGGCGGACGACTGTAGAGAGCGGACGGCTGCGGAGGGCGGACGGCTGCGGAGGGCGGACGGCTGCGGAGGGCGGACGGCTGCGGAGGGCGGACGGCTGCAGAGGGCGGATGGCTGCGGAGGGCGGATGGCTGCAGAGGGCGGATGGCCGCGGAGGGCGGATGGCTGCGGAGGGCGGATGACTGCGGATACGAGTCCAATACCCTCTCTGATGAAATGATTTTAGAACTGTTCCCAATAGACTCTGTATGGAAAATTGTACTTAGAAGTTCGCCCAGTTCCCTCTCTGGGAAAGTTGCTTTTAGAAGTTTGCACACTGAAAGAGCATATAACCCATCACACCACACCCCACGCTTTCTCTCTCCTTACATCACCACTCAACTAGAACACAGAGATACTATGACACCATTCGGTAGAACTGTTCTCATACGAACATCCACCGCTTACTCCACATCACTCTATGTAAACACTGCTGGTCCCACATCCCCAGCCAGGCGTTTTCCTCAGGCCTAACGCAGCCACATCCGTTCCGGATAAATCCTGCCAGAACGAACACATTCTCCTGATCTCTCAACCACCACACCTACCGATAAGAAGCAGCTATTACACGTGTACCGCACAAGCTGCACACATATCCGGTGCTCACACGCACCTTTTGACTCTCCCTACTCTCTCTACTGATCTGAACTTCGGTTCCCAAGGGCGCTCAACCTACCAGCGCCTTCAGACCATACCAATGGTATATAAGGCGCTATATAAGTGCAAAATAACAATAACAATAACAATATCATCTTGTATATATGATGTGGGATGTTCGTGCAAAGTCATTTCAGACGTTTGTCACTAGATGGCAGCAAAGTAGCACCACAACACTAGCCTTCTGCGCCCATTGTCCTGTGTTGTATTGGAAAATAAGGCACCTTCTAAGACAATATCATCTTGTACATATGTTATGTTATGTTATGTTATGTTAAAGGTACTTATATAGCGCACCGTCACCAATGGAATTGGTCCCCAGGCGCTCTGGCGGATCTGTAAACGAGAAGGTGGGATAGGTTAGTAAGGTGAAGAGGGAGTAGGATAGTGAGAGGAGTGGTGTACTGTTGGCAGCTTCAACTCGGTAGACACCGGGTGCACAGCTTTGGTGCAAGTATTGTCTCGGTGTCAGTCCGCGTGTGCTGTTGATGAGGCTTATGTGTTCTTGCAGTGTGGTGAAGTGTGTGCTGCTTGTTGTGCGAGAGATGGTTGTGTGAGTTTTGTTTTTTAGATGAATATGCAGGGAGTTTGAGTTTATATTGGTTAGTGGATTATATGACATTTAACATTTAAGCATTCACAGTTCTGTCTAAGTGTGGCACTCGCTAACCTTCACAATCCTATCTAGGTACGGTGCAGGCTAATGTTCTCAATTCTAAGTGTGGCACATGCTAACATTCAAGTTCCATCTAGGTGTGGCATATGCTAACATTCACAATTCTATCTAGATGAGACGCAGGCTAAAGTTAGGAATTCCGTCTAAGTGTGGCACTCGCTAACCTTCACAATCCTATCTAGGTACGGTGCAGGCTAATGTTCTCAATTCTAAGTGTGGCACATGCTAACATTCAAGTTCCATCTAGGTGTGGCATATGCTAACATTCACAATTCTATCTAGATGAGACGCAGGCTAAAGTTAGGAATTCCGTCTAAGTGTGGCTCATGCTAACATTCATAATCCTATCTAGATACGGCACAGGCTAATGTTCTCAATTCTAAGTGTGGCACATGCTAACATTCAAGTTCCATCTAGGTGTGGCATATGCTAACATTCACAATTCTATCTAGATGAGACGCAGGCTAAAGTTAGGAATTCCGTCTAAGTGTGGCTCACGCTAACATTCATAATCCTATCTAGATACGGCACAGGCTAATGTTCTCAATTCTAAGTGTGGCACATGCTAACATTTACAGTTTCATCCAAGTATGGTGCTTTCTAACATTCACAGTTCTATCTAGATGTGGCGCACATGATCTGGGATGTTCGTGCAAAGTAATTTCAGACTTTTGCCACTAGATGGCAGCAAAGTAGCAGCACAACTCCAGCCTTCTGCACCCATTGTCCTGTGCTGTATTGGAAAATAAGGCACCTTCTAAGACATATAATCTTGTACATATGATCTGGGATGTTCGTGCAAAGTCATTTCAGACTTTTGCCACTAGATGGCAGAAAAGTAGCATCACAACGCCAGCCTTCAATCTTCGCCCATTTTCCTGTGTTGTATTGGAAAATAAGGCACCTTCTAAAACGATATCATCTTGTACATATGATCTGGGATGTTCGTGCAAAGTCATTTCAGACTTTTGCCACTAGATGGCAGAAAAGTAGCATCACAACGCCAGCCTTCAATCTTCGCCCATTTTCCTGTGTTGTATTGGAAAATA
Organism: Ambystoma mexicanum; assembly: GCF_040938575.1. Taxonomy (NCBI): domain Eukaryota; kingdom Metazoa; phylum Chordata; class Amphibia; order Caudata; family Ambystomatidae; genus Ambystoma; species Ambystoma mexicanum. The sequence continues at coordinate 715,968,481 of NC_090938.1, forward strand.
AGGCACCTTCTAAAACGATATAATCTTGTACATATGATCTGGGATGTTCGTGCAAAGTCATTTCAGACTTTTGCCACTAGATGGCAGAAAAGTAGCATCACAACGCCAGCCTTCAATCTTCGCCCATTTTCCTGTGTTGTATTGGAAAATAAGGCACCTTCTAAAACGATATAATCTTGTACATATGATCTGGGATGTTCGTGCAAAGTCATTTCAGACTTTTGCCACTCGATGGCAGAAAAGTAGCATCACAACGCCAGCCTTCAATCTTCGCCCATTTTCCTGTGTTGTATTGGAAAATAAGGCACCTTCTAAAACGATATCATCTTGTACATATGATCTGGGATGTTCGTGCAAAGTCATTTCAGACTTTTGCCACTAGATGACAGAAAAGTAGCATCACAACGCCAGCCTTCAATCTTCGCCCATTTTCCTGTGTTGTATTGGAAAATAAGGCACCTTCTAAAACGATATAATCTTGTACATATGATCTGGGATGTTCGTGCAAAGTCATTTCAGACTTTTGCCACTAGATGGCAGCAAAGTAGCACCCCACCGCTAGCGAGCATCAAACGCATGGTACACCCCATTTCGACGCGGGCCGATCTGGTGGCCAGTTCGGCGCAGGGATGTTTTGGCGCCAGCGTGTTTCGGCGGTACATTCCTGCCCATGGGCACACGTGATAAAGGTTTCTGCTGCTCAGTGGGCAGTTGTGAATAAAATGACAGCAGCAAATATGTTGCGTGTCTCATGTCGACCATTGAATTGCAAGCGTAGAACTTCCCCATGAAACATCCCACACTGCAGGCGAAGCGGCCACAATCTCAACTGAGGAAGTAATGCGTATATCTAAAATACCCCGATATAACCCAGGTAAAAGTACAATCGCAGGTTCATTTTATTATGAAAGTATCTGAAAAATAACAAAATGCTAATAATTTTATTGGTAGGTGCTTTAAAAAGGCAACAGTCAGCGCGTATAACAATGCTACAAAAAAAACGCGAGTCTCGTTTGTTGAGATTGTGACATTTCGGAAACTTGGACTCCCCAGATTATGCGTAACAATTCTCATCCCTATTTATACATGGCTTGGTTGATCTCCTTGTGTGGTGCAATTGGTACAATTATCCTGCTCGATCTTAATGGAAAGTACACATTTGAAAGTATGCAAACAATAGCAGTAAGCATGGTCGCAGAAATTGCACCGGATGCTACACTGACACTGTTTCAGTGAGAAATCACGCCGAACCGGCCATGCCAAACCGTCTGTGCCAAACCGGCTCCTGCAGCAAACTAGCCGTGCCAAATCGGCCCGTACCAAACTGCCCGTGCCGAAATGTCCTGCTCGACCTGTGCCAAACTGCCCGTGCCGAAATGTCCTGCTCGGCCTGTACCAAACTGCCTGTGCCGAAATGTCCTGCTCGGCCTGTGCCAAACTGCCTGTGCCGAAATGTCCTACTCCGTCATACGCACATAAGAGATGTTGTTTGGAGCAACACTGTGAAAATTCAGAAGCAGAACAGAGATGTAGCATTTGGAGCCTGGAGAGAGAACGAGAGAGCACGTGTTTGGAGCAACACGTTCACCTTTTAATAGGGCAGAAGAAGAAAAAGGCAAATTGAGTTAGGGTCTGTAAAGCCATGACCAGCAGCATGGCGGGTAAGATGGGCCCTGTGGGCCGGTAAAATGGCCCAGCCAGTTCAACGTTTGTTGCTGTGATCTGTGTGCAATCTGCAGGTCGCAGGTTGGGATCCCAGCAAAGCCAACTCAGCCTTTTATCCTTCTGAGGTCAATAAATGAGTACTAATTTCGATTGGGTAATAACAGTAATGTATGTAAATATGTCCTATGTAAAGTGCTTTAGATTAAAGCGCTATATAAAAGCTCTTCCCCACAGCCTTGCAAGTTTCCTACAAGGGCACACCAAGGAAAATTAGCCACCTGGATGATGCTGAAAACATTATGCACCCAGAGGCCTCTAGGTCTTTGCCTCCACCAACCACTGAGGCGGCGGCTGACTCAGACCCTATGGCCTCCCCTAAACCCAAACAAAACCCGTGGTCGAGGGTTCCGAGATTCCGGAAGAGGAAATAGCCGGGCACGGTTCCATGATGGAGTCGCCGGCACTTCCGGCTCGCCAGCCGGGCTCCCTGGAGCCGACTATCACCTACAGGAACACAGATGAGCTCCATGGCTAATGCAGCGGGCCTTACCTCACGGCCCATGCCCAGTTCCAAGGCACAATCCACCTATGAGTCCTTGGAGCGATCCACCAAGAATGTTTGTAATTTTGGCCATGTTGGCTACACACTGTTCTATGGCCCCGTTGGCCAGGAGGGGTTGTAGACCCGCAAAAGATCCGCAACCCCCAGTTAAATCTCGGACGTCCCGTTGGCAGCCCGAGCACAAACCCCAAAGGCAGGTTAATAAATGGTCATGCATCCCACGACATGATGGCTGATCCGTCTGCATCTCCCCCCTTCCTCAGACCTTCTTGGCGACTCCAGACCTGGCCCCGGAACATCAGACTCTGAGGTTCGTCTCCCTGAATGTTAAGGGACTGAATTCACCAGCTAAACGCAAGTCAATCCTACAGAAACATCAGAATGACAATGCGGCAGTGGCTTTGCTACAGGAGACCCACCTACTGCTGGCGGACCTCGGCCGCCTACGCTCCCGAAACTTTCCGAAGCAACTCTTCGCATCTGGGAACTCCAAGAGGGGCGGTACGGCAATTCTATTCAGGAAGGGGCTGAACCCTCAAATTCTAGACTCCATTAGCTGCCCGGAGGGGCGGTTCATAGCAGTGAAATTTCTGCTGCTGGGGCAATTATACTCCATAGTCTCAGTATACGCCCCAAACTCGGGCCAAGCACTCTTTTATGAGTCGCTAAGTACGACTCTCTCTCACTTCCTGGAGGGCCAGATAGTAATTGGCAGTGATTTTAATGGAGTCCCGGACCCCGTGAAAGACCAGTCGCACCCACCCTCTGCCGGAGACCTCACTACAGCCCTGGCTCTCCTGCAATTATTCAGAACTCTAGGGGTAGTGGACTCATGGAGGATACTTCACCCGTCCGAAAAATACTTTTCTTTCTATTCTTATGTCCACAGAACGTTCTCCAGAATAGATCTTCTCCTAGTATCTCCACAAATCTTTACATTCACCAATGATGTGACAATTGGCTCCAGAATCCTGTCCGACCATGCCCCGGTGACCCTGGCAATCCAAGTGCAGGGACCTCCCAATCCCCAACAACGCAGATGGACGCTATATGACCCGATCCTTAACGAGATGCCACTCAGAGACGCGATCGCAACCACGATCAGAAATTTCTATAGGGAAAACCCTAGCGAAGACACCTCCTCCGCCAACAACTGGGACGCAATGAAGGCAGTGGTGCGGGGGGAACTTATCGTCCAAGGAATGGCCTATCACAGGCATAAACGACAAACTCGTCAGAGCCTTGAGGAGGAACTCGAGAAAGCAGAAAGGATCCATAAGGAAAAGGGCTGGACCCCTAAAACACAGCGAGCTATCCGGATAGCGTAAAAGAAGATCGAGGCCCACTATGCCGAACATACGGCCCACCAAATTGTAAAAGCTAAACAGTTTTACTATGCTAAGAATAAAAAGCAAACAAACTACTGGTGGCCAAACTTGCCAAGACGAAAAAGAATAATACGATCGTGGGCCTGCGGGATCAGCATGGCAAAACCCAATACGCTGACCAAGATAAACTACGGCTCGCGACGGCCCACCTAACCCAGGTGATGACCGCTCCGGTACGAGACATGAAGGAACAGAGGGAATACCTACGGAAAGCAGCGCTTCCCTGACTAAAGAAAGCAGCCCGTGACTCTCTGGAGGTGCCAATTACCGACGAGGAAGTGGATGAGGCGATAAAAGCCCTTAAATCCTGATACCCGCCCCGGATGGATACACAACCAGGTTCTATAAGATTTTCAAACCCCAATTATTGGCGCCTCTGGTACAGCTGTTTAACTCATTCAGGTCCACGGGCACTATAACTCCGTCCATGCAAGAGTCCATTACGGTCTTGCTGCCTAAACCTGGAGGCGACCCGAAGAACCCTGCATCATATAGACCCATCACCCTGCTCAATATATATGTTAATATATACTCTAAAATTCTAGCAACATGACTGTCCCAGTTTTTGCCGGAGATAATCGGCACTGATCAGAGTGGCTTCCTCAAACACCTCTCCACGGCCGACAACATCCATAGAGCTCTGAACCTGGTGGAACTTGCCTCCCGAGACACCCGGGAGTTGGTGCTTCTGGCCCTGGACACAATCAAGGCATTCGACAGAGTGGACTGGACCTTTATGAGGCTCACCCTCGAGGCCTTTGGATTTGGCCCGGAAATTCTGCACTATGACTCTGGCTAATTATAAAGCGCCCAAAACCCTTCTCAGAGTTAATGGCACCCTTTCCTCCCCTATCAACCTAACCTGCAGAACTAGGCAAGGATGTCGTTTGTCACCGCTCCTCTTCGCACTAATTATAGAACCGTTCGCCCAACGGATCAGGCTGAACCCTGCAATCAGAGGCTTTCAATCGGGCACAGCGCACCATAAATTGGCCCTCTATCCAGACAATGTCCTTCTGACCAACACGGAGCCCCGTACCTCCCTCCCTCAGGTCCTGGCTGAGATAGTGAGCTATGGAAAGGTCATGGGCTTTGCCATCAGCTTCCGGAAGTCGGCTGCCATGGGGGTGGGTCTATCCCCGGAGGACCGAGAGGCCCTGACTCCGCTATGCCCAGTACAATGGATGACCAGGGGAATCAACTACTTAGGAGTCCAGATCCCAGCGAACCCAAGCGAGGTCTATCGGGCAAACTTTCCTCCACTATTCACGGACCTGGAGGCAGACTTAAAGCGTTGGGCAGCACAAGAGATCTCGCTGATGGGCCGTATCACGGCCTGTAAAATGAACTTGCTGCCGAGATTTCTATATGCCTGCTCCTCACTTCCGGTACCAATTCCGGCGCCAGCCCTCCAAAACTTACAGAAGAAAATGTTGCAGTTCATTTGGAGGGGAGAAAAAGCTAGAATCCCATAGGCCACGATGCTGGGCAACGGAAAGCTCGGGGACCTCAGGGTCCCAGATCTACAGAAATATCAGATGGCGGCTCAGCTGGCCTGTATCCAATCATGGCAGATACACACTAACCGCCCCAGATGGGTGGATCTTGAACAGGCGCAGCTACCTCTCCCGCTACGCTTTCTCTCACATATCCCTCCGCCGGAACGGCGACAGTGGCAGGAACTTCTGGCGACCACCAAACATACCATCTCTGTCTGGGACAAAGCGCTGAAACAAAAGAGGATCCCGGTGGGACTCAGCCCCTTCTCCCCAGTGTTCATGAACCCTACTTTTTCACCTGGACTGTCCACCCGGAACTTTAGGCCCTGGATTGCGGGAGGCCTGGAGACCCTGGGACAACTCTTCGAAGGGGGCCAACCCTGTACCTTTGAGCGATGTAAAGAACTCTTCAAGATTCAGGAACAGGATAGATTCACATACATCCAGCTTCGCCACTGGTGCACTCACCCACAGACCCGCCAAGCAGCTACCCGCCCCCCCCCACAGCTATTGAACTGACCCTTAATGAGCGCCTGGTCCGAGGGAGAATCTCTACTCTATACAAACGCCTCCAAAAGGATTTCTTAATCTCCAAGACCCGGTATATGGCCCAATGGGAAGTGGACCTGGGCCACCCTATTGAGGACCAACTATGGGTTGATATCTGGTCCCGGGCCCACACCTCCTCATCTTGCATCACGAATAGGGAATGCGCCTACAAGATCCTCCTCCGTTGGTATTACCCTCCCCTAAGAGTTCATCATATGAATCCCACACTCGACCCAAAATGCTGGAGACAATGCGGCCAAATAGGGCCCTTCCTTCATATGTGGTGGTCCTGCCCTAAGGCTCAAACCTTTTGGAAACAATGCCTAGCGACGATTGCAGACATTACCCAGATGTGGCTGCTCGTAGACCCCGAACCCATTCTTCTTGGAGCTCCGATTCCTGGAATCTACCCAAAGTCTGGACCCAAAGCCAAACTATTATCTCAATGCTTACTGGCGGGCAGGGATGTGATAGGCCGTACCTGGAAAATGGCGGAAGGCCCCCTTATGCCATTCTGGTGGGTGAAACTCTGGGACATCTTGATCGCTGAGAGGGTGACAGCTGCTGGGGCAGGCCTCCTACACCACTTTCACAACATTTGGGGCCCGGTCTTAGACTTTGACCACAACTTTCCAGCCCTGGCATACAAGCCCCAATTAGCTACAAGAACTGTACAAGATGGGGGGATCCCCAGCGGGGACGGGAAGAAGGAACTTAAGACTCGGGGGGAAGGGAGGGAAGGGTGACAAATGTATTATTTTATGCTCCATGTCACAATGATTAAGCTCTGTACTGTTATAACCTGCCTGTTAAAATAAACACGTTTAAAAAAAAAACAAATTATTATTATTATATGCATAACACCGCACTAGCCACTGCCCAAGTGCAAACTCATTTCACATCCTGCTCCCACGCTCTTCCAACCCACAAAACCTCATCCACATCCCTCTCATTAACACTCACATGCCAACTCAAACACACACACCCTCATACTCATCAATGCTCGCTCAGCAGTACTGCATGCAGCGGACATTGCTGACCTCACCACTCACAACCTAGATGCGCTCTTTATCAGGGAGATACGGTTCACTTCCAACCTCTACATACATCCTGGATGTCCTCATCCACACGGGTTACAGCATCCAAAACAAGGCCTGCCAATTGAACACTGGTGGAGGGCTTACTCTTATCCACATGCCCGAGCTCACCACGCCTGCTTCCGTGACACTCCTCACTTGCCACGTCCCACTCACCCACGCTCAGACAGCTATGTTCCACCTGATCTATAGAACATCCCAAACCAACAAGGCCTTTCTTGAGGAGATCAAAGACCTCATCCCAACACCATCTGCCAACACCTCAACATCGAGAAAGGCACCATCTCCTGGGGCCGATTTACCACCAGAAGCCATAACATCGCCAGGATGGAAACAAAGAACTTCAAGAGAGAATAAAATCAGGAAACAGTCCTTTTCCTGCTATGCACACTGTCTCCTGAACATGTTATCAAGTCAGATAAGACTGTACACTCCATCCTACACTTCAGGAAGAACCTGTAGTCCCTACTCTTCAAAGAACATCTCACCAATCACTGACAGCCCCATTCAACCCTTTCTCCACTCTGGAGTCTCCCCTTTTCCCCTGCTGCCCTATCCATCCCAACCCTACTTCCACCCATGGACCTCACCTGTAACCCCTGGGTGTGTCCCCTCTGTACAGTGCTCCACTGCTTCCCAGCTAGGTTTGCACTCTATAAATCCCATAGATACTGTGTGACAGGCCTGGTATAAAGAGATGGCTCAGAGAACGGAGTGTGACTTCAACAATGGAATGTTTATTAAGTAAGATTAAGTAGGAAAGTCTATGGGGGTCATTCCGAGTTGGGCGGTAAGGGCATCCTTACCGGTGCCGGTAACCCCCTACCACCCTATTCCGAGGTCCCTTAGCAGGTCCCACCAGGAACGGCTGGTCTGACGGGGGCTCAAATGGGAATGGGAAAAGGTTTTCTGAATGGGGACTTACCAGGTCCTCCAAGGTTGAATGACCCGGTAAATCCCCATTCAGAGACACTGGACCCGGGTTTGGAGACAGCCATGGTGCTAATAGCACCATGGCTACCTCCAAACTCGGAATGACCCCCTACGTCTGTAAGTCCAAATCAAGAGTCTATCTGTTTCAGAACCTATGCGTGCCCTCACGTCTAATACAGAAATGTAGCATAGGGATATTCTAAATCAAATAGTGTTCAAAATAAAGTCTGGAGCAGCCTCTAGCTCCCTTCGCAAGTTCAGGATTCAGTTCCAATAATTATAGGTTTCAAATGTTCCAAAAAAGCTCAGGGCCCTTCCCCAAGATTCAAGCACTGATTCACAAAACAATGTTCAAAAGGAGCTCAGGGTTCCCTTCCCCAAGCTCCAAGCATTGGTTCACAAAACAACATTCCAAAGGAGCTCGGGGTTCCCTTACCGAAGCTTCAAGCACTGGTCCACAAAACAATGTTCCAAAGGAGCTCGGGGTTCCCTTCCCCAAGCTTCAAGCACTGGTTCACAAAACAACGTTCCAAAGGAGCTCGGGGTTCCCTTCCCCAAGCTTCAAGCACTGGTTCACAAAACAACATTCCAAAGGAGCTCGGGGTTCCCTTCCCCAAGCTTCAAGCAGTGGTTCACAAAACAACGTTACAAAGGAGCTTGGGGTTCCTTTCCCCAATCTTCAAGCACTGGTTCACAAAACAACGTTCCAAAGGAGCTTGGGGTTCCCTTCCCCAAGCTTCAAGCGTTGGATCACACAACAGTCTCACAATGTTCAACTTAATCTTGTTTCAGGATTTACTTTCACCCTTCTCCTGTTCTAGGCACAGTTAACAGGCTGCACGGCCCACCCATTACAGGTCACGCAACCAGTAGCCCTTGTCCAGCTTTCTGCCATCTTTGCGATCCACACAGATTTGCAAGTTCATCTCAGGCTTTCTTTTCTCTAATTTACTTTGGCGGCTTTCCTGTAAAGCCTTCACTCTGCTTATTAATGTCGTTTTGCCCATTCAGTATTTTGCTCATACTTCGCTGTATCCCCTTGGCTGCTCATTCACAGCTTTCAGCTTTTTATTCACAGAAATCCATTAATTTTACGTTCTTAATGTTCAGGGCAAATCAAAGACTTTTGAGGACGTACCGCTTAAACGTGACCAGTCTGAAATAATGTTTCTTCAAAGTTCTTTTCAAACCTTGCCTTCATTTCAGTTCACTCTTCCATTTCAATCGGAGGCTTTCGAGAGCATGCTGATTGCACGCGAACACTCCGATACAACGTAATCCCTTCAATTTCATACACTCAGCAGGTTTCCTTGCATTTCTATGAAACTTACCGGTCGCAGTGTTCCTTTCTTCAGTTTCTTTATTCAGCTACCTTCTGAGAATTGAGGTCAGGGTCTCACCGCCTGCTCCTCAGACACCCCTGGATGGCTCTTCCATTCAGGGGAATGAGTGCCTCTAGACCACGGTGAAGGGACCACACTCCCTTCTCCCGCCTTCTCCGACTCCATGGAGACACAGCTCCCTCGCCACGCAATGACACTCTACTACACTGCACCTTCCTTCAGCGTCTTGGCATGCCGTTCTCCTGCGGCTTCTCGCACGCTGTGCTGGCCTTCCTGTTCCTCTCTTGCTCACTTTTACTCCACCGTTTATACACCCGAACCCTACCAAGGGGATTCAGATGTGGCACCTTTGCCTGGTTTGATTCCACTTCTTCGTCCCTGGTGTTTCCTATAGGTAATCTGCATTACTCTTTGAGGCATCTTCCTCCTCTTAGTTGTGGGTAATTTCAGGGGGGATATTAGGATATGGACAACAATATCCCGCAACGGCTGAGGGAGGGTGAGTCAATGTCAGAAAAGGGGGGATACTATGTTTCACCCTCTGGCACCCTCTCCCCAATCCCAAAGGACCCTCTGCTCAGGTGATCCTCCCTCGCTAGTCCACCCCAAGGGTCGGGATCCAAAAATGATGGCCCTTCCCAGGCCACCTGAACAGAAGACCCCTGGGGCGTAGGTGTGAGATTGCATTCAGGTTTCTCACAATACATACATACAATCATACATACATACATACACAATAGGGAGAGACGACATTTGGAGCATCACTTTCACCTTTCAAAAGAAAGAGAGAGACATTTCAACACCACCAGCTAAAAAGCAACACAAAAGAAACAGCATTTCAATGTACAACACATTCGCATAGGAAGATGATACAATTGGGGATAGAGTCTAAGCACAGAGTGAGGAGTGAGTACAGCAAAAGAGCAATCAATGGTACAGTACATCACAGGATCTGGCAGCACACAGCAAGTGACAGCACAGCCAGCCCCCTCCCAAACATCGGCCAACACCCAGACAGCTCTGCAGCCCTGTCACGGCTGTGGGATCAGTGGTGAGGGATCACTTTTCACAGTGGGCATGCTGTACAGTGACGTCACACCACCATTCTGAGGCTCCTGAACCAATGACTGTAGCAAATATGCACACTCCTTTCAGAAGAACTGCTTGTTTGGTTGGCAGTGCCCTCGGTGCTGTTTTGAACCTTTGTGGTCCAGTGGTGCATTTGAAGTATAGGGAAATGTGGTATGCTACTACTCTGCTTGTGCAGGCTCTTTCAGTCCATTGCGGTCCATCTCCAGGACTGGTGGAGACGCATCAGTTGCTTATTACAAACATGATCTCTGCTTAGGCACACAGCAGACCTCTGCAACCCCCCGCTACTGCTTTCTCCATGCCAGGGTGAAGTCTACTAGCCAGGCATCACTTGCCCCTTGCCACAAATACTTTCTTGCCAAGAGTGAATGATCACTTGCCAGTGGCGTGTGCCAGTGTTGAGCCCTGCTGTATGTAATGACATGGACTGTGCATGGTGTTTGCGTGGGCTGGAAATCCAGGCGCAATCCATGTATTTGCAGAGATGCTACACATCACAGGCCCACTCAGAACTCTACTCCCGATAATCGCCAAAGTTGGAAGGGCCACACCACTTGATGTTAAAAGAAAGCTATGTTTTAAGGTCTGGCTGTAAAGAGCTTTAGCTCTCTGATGATACAACGAATGCACTAGAGCAGAGAGTTCCGGCCTTCTGTCTGAACATCCATGACCGTTTGTAAATACTGTCAATCATGTTAGTGACGCAGGACCCATGACTAGTGCCTGAAGCTGCATTGGAGTTTAACCTCTGCCCTTCCCTTAAATAGTGCTGGTCAATGAATGCTAAAGACAGTGGACCTCATTATGATCCTGCCGGTCCGGAAACAAGGGTGCCGGTAAGCTTACCCGCACCCTTGTTTCCGGTCCGGCATATTACAGGTCTGCCTGCCGGAGCCGGCCTGCCCGACAGGTCTGATCCTGCCGGGCACAGCGACCACGGTAGGCAGACTGGTCACAGAAACACCAGCACCGTTACGGGACTCTATGGGAATGGGGACTTACATTTTACTGGCGCCTGACTTTCCGGGCCACCAGGGTTGTAATCTCCCGGTGGCAATGGGAAGTCTGGTGCTGGTAAATATTTATGGGCCCAACGGCAACCCGCCACTAACACCGGCAGGGTTACCCCCAGACCTGTAATGAGGCCCAATGACTTGGCCCATGATAGCAAAACGAGAGGCCATCTGGAATGTTTATCCAGATAGTGGGAGAACTTTCCATCTTAGTACAGGCACATGACAGCAAAAGGAAACAATAGCCTTTTGTTGTAATATAAGAAATATTGTGGCAATAAGACGCAAGGCGGCGGGCCAATACTGCCCCAGGTAATGCCCCCGGGGACGTAGTTACATGCCCGAGCGTAGCGAGGGCCTTAACGGAGCCCCAGGGGCATTACCGTGGGTGGTATTGGCCCGACGCCGAGTGTCTTATAGCCATTAGTACCCCGGCCACGTAGTCTGTTTTACCTTTCCATGGCGGCCATCCGGAGCGGACACGCTGGCAACAAGTGTTTCCAGCACGTTTGCTCCCAAGAAAAGAAGAAAAAAGAAGGTAAGTGGGGTTGGGAGGGTGGGGAGGGGATAGTTTGCAGGGGGGGTGGGGGAAAAAATGTACCTGAGTCCCCGGCGGGGGACAAAGGCAGCCTCCAGCCATGGGGAGGCTCGGAGCAGGGATTGCCCTGTTTCGAGCCTCTTCATTGGCTAAGGGGCTGCCACACACCTCGCCAGGAACAGAGTACCCGGCACGCACTAACATACACGGGAATACCGTGTGTAATGGCTCGGAAAAGAGCCAATCCATACTTATTCCCGGTGCACGGCGCGTGCCGGATACTAATGTATGTTATTTTCTACTTATTGTACTTACGTATGGACTGCTTTTACAGCCTTTGGCCGAATAAAGATCTAAGATTCTCCAACACGCTGATTGTAGTTGTAATATATTTTATTACATATATCTCCAGATCTAATCATGCCCCACAGGTCTGCTACACTTCCTCCTTCCAACTGCTCATAACATAACTCTCTACCTCAACCTTCCAGATTCCACATTCTCCCTACACATTCTGTATTCCATACCTCACCATCTGCAATGCTTGCATATAAGATGCTACAAAAGATGAATAAAGAAAGAAACATTTCAGAAATACATAAAGCCGCCCCGTGGAGGCCAGTCCACACCTGAGCAGCTCATTATCGCCTGGATTGAGAAGGTCTTGCAGATGCCCAACTGGGAAAGGCCTCTCTGAGGGACCTGCTTAAGTAATTCTCCTTGACTTGTTTTTCCTTCGTAGTCTACCCTCTCTGGTCTATTCATTTCAATGCTTACTAATATAAATGAGCATTAAATGAAAGAAAAGGAAGCCTTCCATACAGTACTTGTAACCCTACTTCTCCACCATGGCCACCTCCAATACATTCATGACTAACCCGCCTGCCTCCCTGGCAGGAGCCAAGGAAGGAAAGGGGAAGTGATGAAATGAAAAGGAGATTCTCAGCAAAGTGTACAAATCACTGTGTCCCCTGGAGCATTGTGGGAGGCTAGAAATGGGCAAATGGGGACTGCACTCGTAAATTCCAATAACTTCCAATTCACAAATGTTCAATTAATATAAAAATATTTATGGAAGTGTCACCAACCTGTTTACAAAACCAACAGATAAAAACAGCTCCCTACATGCTAAAGGTTTTCATTCGCGTAGTAGGATCAAAGGACTACCCTTTAGTCAATTGGTTAGTCTACGACGGATTATCTCAGATCCAATAGAGTACGAAAGACAATGCCAGACTATGCTACAAAAGTTCAAAGTGAGACATCACGATGCATCAACTTTACAGTTGGCTAAAAATAAAGCAGACATGGCCTCATTACGAGGCTGGTGCTCCCGTAATGAAGGGTGTGGGCCGGGACCGGCACCCTTCATTACGGGATGCCCTATTACGAGGTTCCCTTTGCGGGACCCGGGAAGGATGCCCAGTAAAACCAGGCGTCCTTAGCAGTTCCCGCGTGGGGACCAGGGAGCTAATAACGGGCCCGTTATTAATGGGCCCGTTATTAGCTCCCTCCCCATTCCCATTGAGCCTTGTGGGGGCTCAAATGGGAATGGGGAAGGGTTTTTCCAATGAGGATTTACCAGGTCCACCAAGGTTGGAATAGCCCGGTAAATCCTCATTGGAGGAACCCGGTACTGGAACCCGGTATGGAGGCAGCCATGCCCTTGTTAAGGGCATGGCTGCCTCCATACTCGTAATGAGGCCCACAGTCTTCAGAGATGTCATTTATTACAAGAGCAACGTAAAACCGAACAGAATCAATTGGTGTATGTCTACACATACTCTAGGCAGAGTAATTGATTTAAACAAGTTATTGCTAAGCATTGTCAGATTTTGCAACATGATGGTACTACAGCAGAGTTGTTTTTTAAAAACTTTATTTGACGGTTACCATCATGTACACTAGTGTTCCCGGTGCCGGCGAGGGACAAGGCAGTGCAAGGTAAGTGGGGTGGGGGGATTGGAGATGTGTAAAAGGGGGGTGAGGGGAAGGGGTAGCGGGGGAGCGCACTTACCTGATTCCCAGTGAGGGAAGATGGCGACCTCCAGCTCCGAGGTGGCTCGGAGCAGGGATTTTCCTGTGTGGTAAAGCCCCCATTCTGAGTCTCCTGATTGGCTGGGAGGCCACCACACCCCCCTCGCCGGGTATTAATGGCAACTAGGTTTATAGATCAGGCAGCCCATCTGTTTACAGTCACCTCTAGTGTCACCTCTTTGACTGCCTTGCAATTCCGCTATAATGGGGCAAGACTATACTTCCATCTGTCAAAAGACCCATGTCGCTGGCGGGTCAATGACTGACTGGAGACTGTCTGTGCAAGATTTGGCGATTTCCAGGGGACCATCTGATTCCAAGCTCTGGAAATGCACATATAACATTCTCCAATCACATGCCAGGGCCTCCTTAGAATGGAAAGCAAGACTTAGAATGATGAGGGGTGAATAGTGACCTTTTCCTTTTTCTTTCTCTCCATAGGATGTGAAGAGCGTTTTGGTCCGGTATGTTCCCCTTCTACACTCATGTACCCAGACTTATCCCCTGAGAGGGCTTCCATTCCTCACATGTATGTTACGTTAGAGACCCCGCTCTGTGTTCACTCCTGGGAGGTTTCTTGGTCTTGTGAATTATTATAAATAGTAATCATGTTTTATCTTTAACGCAAGTAATGTGTCCTACTCCATTATGTTACTCAGAGTAGGGGTCATTCCCCACGTCCAGACCCCGTAGGATACTCCCTGTCCCATCCGTACCCTTGGAGGTCTAACTATGAACTCTAGACCCATCCTTATGCTGTAATGTCTTTTGCTCTTCTTTTTTACTTCTCAGTATAGACTCCAAACCTATCCTTACAAAATACACAATGCACGAGCAGGCGTATCAAAGTCACAAGCTCAGGAAATCCATCTCGGATGAAGACTCTTCAGTGGTTGGTCCCTTTCATAATAGGGCACAATCTCAGAAAGAAGAGGCCAGGCATCTGTCCCCAGGAGTCACCCTACAGTAAAGTCTGGAGTGGTGTTGGAGTAGCGCAATCCCCAGTCATTTAGACATTAGCATCCACACCACAACCTCCAATTGAGGAAGCTATCACACACACGCACACGCACTCTCTCCCAAAAGAGCATGGCATGTGGGGAACAACTGGTTGCTGAGTATCAGGGCCTTGAGATCACAATAACATTGAAAGGGAAATGGGAAAATGAAAGGTTGAACAAGAAAAGGATGGTGAGAGGTACTAATGCAGATCGGTGCACCACACACAGATAACACTGCATGCGGCAGATGGGATCCCAAATTCCTCCCCCTGGGAGGTGCCACATTGCAGTACAGGGTCCCTGGACTATGTGAGAAACCTGAAGGCACTCTCACACCTACGCCCCAGGGATCTTCTGTTCAGGTGGCCAGGGAAGGGCCATCGCTTTTGGATCCCGACCCTAGCGGTGGACTAGCGAAGGAGGATCACTGGGCAGTGGGTCCTTGGAGATTGGGGAGAGGGAGCCAGAGGGCGAGACACAGTATCCCCCATTTCCTGACAGTGATTCATTTTACCCTCCCTCAGCCTTTATAGGATATTGCTATTCAGATCCTACGTTTCCCCCTGAAGTTAGATCAAGTACTGAGAAAAAGAAACTAGCCCCATGAGTAATGAAGACTACCGAAACATCACTATAGTACTGAGACGAAGAATAGGGTGCCTGAAGGCTAGAGAACTGAAGGCCAGGCATGTCCTGTTAATTGTGCTGACTGTGGTCAGGCAATTGAACCTGGGACTTAACACCTGCAGCCTGTTAAAGACTCACAGGTGTATAAAAGGTCAAGTCCACAAACAGAAGAGGAAGGAGAAGCCGGTGCAAGGAGAGAGCGAGAAGCCTGTGGCCTGAGGGAGGAGCAGGAAGGCCAGCACATCCCACGGGAAACCGGAGGAGAACAAGACGCTGGAGAAAGGCACAGTACAGCAGAGTGTCATTACGTGGCGAGGGAGCCATGTCTCCAAGGAGCTGAGAAACGCAAGAGAAGGAGAGCCGTGGAAGAAGGCAGTCCCTATGCTGTGGCCGAATGCTGCTTGTTCCCCGACAGGAGGCAACAGACTAAGGGTATCTGCGGGGCAGGCAGATAGATATTGGTCGTGTGAACCAAGAAGCTGGGAAAGAAGCGTTACGCGACCGGTCAGTGTCATTGAGTGGAAGAAACCTGGTGCGCGTTTGAAGAGTAGTGAAGCTTCATTGTATCGGCGGGGTCGCGTGCGGGCAGCACGTTCTCCAAAGCCTCTGATGAAAACCGAATGGTGAAATAGATGAATGCAAGGCCAACAGTGGGCTAATGAATAACAATGTTTCAGAGTGGTTACGTTTAAGGAAGAATAAGTGTTCAGAAGACTCTGAACAATTAAAGGGCAATTGTAAAACAACACAAGCTGGTGAAATCATAAGAAATAGTTTTCTGCAAGTGAGCAGCCGACGAGAGCAGTGAAGTGTGAGCAAAATATTGAATTGAAAGCTTAAGCTGCATTTAAATCTTCCAAGTGTTCATAACCCCACAATCCTAAATTACGGGGATAAAGTGCCAGAGTAAGGGCCACTGGTTGCATGACCTCTAGTGGGTGAACCGTGTGGTTTGCCAACTGCGCCTAGACCAGCAAGCCCCAACCAATAAAAAAGGAACTGTGCAATCAACCGAGAAACTAGAAAGAGCGGAATATTGCGTTTGAAGCCAGATTACAAGTTTAGGGAGGAACCCTGACCTCTTCTTGGAACGTTGTGTTGTGCCCAGTGCTTGAAGCTTTGTCAAGGGAATCCTGAGCTTCCTGAGAACACCACCTTGAGAACATTGTGTTGCAAATCCATATTTAAAAAAAAGAGAAACCTAAGATCCTACTGAACTCTGTGAGAATATTGGTGAAGCAAGGTTACATACTTGGGGGAGGAACCCTGAGCCCTTTTTGGAACATTGTGTTGTGACCAGTGCTTGAAGCTTGGGCAAGGGGATCCTGAGCTTCTTGAGAACACCACCTTCTGAACATTGTGTTATGAATCCATGCTTAAAGCTTGGGGAATGGAACCCCAAGCTCCATTGGAACTTTGTTTTGATGAGCTAGTACCTGCAGCTTGGGGAAAGACCCCCAAGCTTCTTTTGAGAACATTATCTATTTGAACTGTATCCTGAACTCGAGGAAGCGAACTAGAGATTGCTCCAGACTTTAAATTGGACACTATTTTGAGTTAGAATATCCTATGCACTACATTTAGGTATTAGCCGTGAGGGCAAGCAAGGGTTTTGACACAGACAGACTTTTGTTTTCGACTTCTGGGCATAGACTTTCCTTAGTTTTGTTAGGTAGGGTAATCCCCACCATAGCCATAGGGCAAGTTAGGCGTGACACTCATCCTGACATTTTAATAAAGGTTTCCAAAACTGTTACATCTGTTGTCTGTGTCATCTCTTGATACCATGCCTGTCTCACAACTATTCTTACCCCTTGAGAGATGACTCACTCCCATCAAACAGCACACAGCATGCTCCCCTGTGCCCATCTCTGCTTCTGGTGATGTCTCATTCACATGTATCTCACCCGGGTGACACTCTGCTCCCCCTGCGCTCCTGGAGACGCACCCCTCACTCCTCGCATGTGTATCAGTTTGGAAACTTCCCTTTATATCTTTACTAAGGGCCAAGGGAGGTGTGAAGGGCATTTGTTCCTCTTTGTTTTTCCCCTAATTTGCATCTAAAATTATTGTCTAATTTTCAGGTGTGCACATGCAAAGTTTCTGACGCCATATGAAGATGCTGTTGGAATGGGGCATTGCCCACAGAGGGTGGGATCGCACACCTACCTACAGGACAAGCTCCTGGAATTAAAAGGTAAAAGCAGCCCTCGGATTGTGGGATCGTGTCTAGGTAATTAAGAATGGTCCATGGTGGAGGAAGGTGGGCATGAGTGCTGTTATCAATCTATTGATATGATATGATAGGTTATTTATAACGCGCTTCATACCCAGAGGTTTCTAAGCGTGGTCCCGGGGATCGAACCTGTGGTGCTCCGTGTCGTCTTGCTTCCAAGAGGAGCACGTTGCCCCTTGAGCTATCCTCCCGATGCACCTAAATGCACCCACTATTGGGAGTGATCATTAGGGACATGTAGGGTGAAAGAGTGTAGAGTGAGATCAAGAGATTGCAGCAGGCATGGAGCCGCTACAGAGGGGCAACACACAAGTGTATATGTGTTTCGCTGTGTGGGGCAGGCTGGGAGTCAGATGTTGGATGCCAGGAGTTGTCATTGGTGAGGGCTTGATGTGTGTGAAACATGTTGCATGTGGATGGAAATTTGGGGGAGTGTGCTAGTGTAGAGGGGTTTGGAGGGAGGACAGAAGGTTGGGAGTTAGATATTTACCATAGAGTAAAGAGGCATACCTTGAATAGCACAGCCTGGGATGCTAGCTTCTCACCACGCATAGGTGTTTGGTCAGTGTGCTTGTCCGCGACACACCGTGATTCATATTGCAGCATAGCTTGGTATAACAAACAGTGCAGCGTGGCATAGCATCTGCAATTAAGGCAGCGCATAACTTAGAATGTGGCATAGTGTTTGTTTACTGCAGATCATGGGAGGTGTTTGACAGTGGATCCTTACAGGGAGTGTTGCTGGTTGTTGCTCAGTTTTTCTGGGTGGTGGCAGTAGGTAGAAGGTTGGGTTGGGGGAGAAGTGAGTGATTGGTTAGTGTCGTGCTTGTGGCGATGAAGGGGATGGAGTTTGTCTTAGGTGGATTGTTCCCAGGTTAAGCAGCTGTGTCCTTTATGGTGTTAGTGTTGGTATTATGGTGCATCAGATCTATTTACACTAAAGCACTACATTTGTGTGCAGAGGGTACATGGGGGCCCTGGTGTCTGCAGTGTCCAGGCTGTGCTCTTTTGGATTGATGGTGGTGTAATCAGTGTCTAGATGTGTGTCTCGGGCACCGGGGTAATCCCTTGCGGTGTAAGGAGCTGTGTCTGTTGGTGTTTTGGATATTGGCATAAGTGCAGTGCTGTGCAGCCTATGCTTCTCTGTTGGGCTTCTTGTAGCTGATTTTCTAGGCTTGATTGGTCGATTTTGTTTTCCATTATGTCACCTTGTTCAGAGCCGTCTGCTAGGATTTTCTCCTTGGGGTTTTAGCGTCTTTAGCTGCTCTTGTGAATAACACACTTTGGGCCTCATTACACGGAAGGCGGTAATGGTTAACGGCCACCGTTAATGGTAATGGTGACCGTTAACCATTACCGCCTTACTACAAGGTCCCTCAGCGGGTTGGTGCTTTAACGCCTGCTTTTTGCAGGCGTTAAAAACCAACCCGCTAAGGGACCTCGGAGCTAATTACGGCACCGCAAAATTGCGGTGCCGTAATTAGCGCCTTCCCCATTCCCATAGAGCCCTATGGGGCAGAAATGGGAATGGGGAAGGGCAATGGCGGAAGGGGGATTTACCGCCCCTCCAACCTTGGAATGGGGCGGTAAATCCCCTTTCCGCCAAGGCGGTGCCGGTATTTTACCGGCATGAGCCATGGCGCTAATAGCACCATGGCTCACCGCCTTCCGTGTAATGAGGCCCTTTAAGTGATGTTCTGAAGTGGGAGTGGCCTAAATCCTCAGCTGTGGAGAGCCACAGTTTAGCAAAGAGGAACATCCTTGACTTGTTCTGTTGTATGATGGCACCTGGAGTCAGGCAGCCTTAGAGAGGCTCAGTGTGCTTCTTGGTTCCTAATGTTGGGGTTTTCTTCTTACCCTGGGATATAAATATTGCCTTAAAGGGGATCCTTCATCTGACGGCAAGCCATTGTAGTGCACAAAGTTCTGGTGCTGTGTGTTCCCCCATGTCCAATCGTAGTAGTGTAATCACGACAATGTTTTGTACCTCTTGAAGCTATCTCACAGGTATTCTGAAAGAACTAGCAGGATGATGTTACATAGTCTAGGCTTGAGGGAAAAGGTCGATGGTGGCCAGCATCATTTGTGGGAATGTTGAGGAAAGGCATTGTATGGCTAAATGGTTTGAGGCAGAAGAAGAGCTTTCTCACGTTGATTTGAGGCTCCAGTGTGGGGTGGGTGTCAGTCGACATTCCCAGCTTCTGAACGACTTTTGACATCTGGCAGCAGGTACATATCTATCCTGGCCATCGGATGGTTGTGAGGTTTGATTTTTTTTGGTGAACCACATTACTACATCTGTTTTGTTGGTAACAAGTGTGAGCTTATTTCGTGTCATCCAGCCGTCCACTGCTGTGAGACAGCTGTGTAATTATTTGTGTGCATCCTGATTGCCACCTGTGAGCTTGGGAATGGTGTGGGTGTCATCTCTGAAGTTGTAGCATGTCGGGTTGTGATCTCGAATGATTCTCGTGAGCGTCACCATTCCGTGTTCAACAGGAGTGGGCACAGGCTGGATCCTTTTGAGATTCTGCAGGTGGTGATGGGTGGAGCTGATTGGAAAGGAGGCAAACATGTGATCTCTGCCCGTCGCAGACGCAGAACGATATCCACTGGAGTGCTGTGCTGGACAGCCCCATTTCTTAATCCTTTCCGGAATTGTATCAAATGCCACTGAGATGTCCAAGAGGAGGAGAGCACAATGGTTGTCTGTGTCTGGACTTTTCTTCTGGTCAGTAAAGATTGAAAGCAGGACCGGGCCCATTCCTCCGATGTGCCCGAATTATATCGTGCTTGATCCAGTATCTTGGTTGTTTCTTTGTGCTTGAAAGGCTGATGCTAGCCCACCCTCTCCAGTACGTTGGTTGGGCAGAGGATGTTGGATAAAGGTCAGTGGTTGGCTGGATTTTCTGGGTTTCCCTTGACGTTCATCTTGAGGGGCTTGATGAAACCTGTCTTGAAAACTAGGGGTACTATCCCTTGCCGGAGCAAGAAGATCCTTGAACCTGCTTACAGGAGTTTTCCACGAGAGGGTGTTTTGTATCCAGGAGGTGCCAATCCCCTAGCGGGCCCTACTGGGTTGCTTTTTATCACAAGGTTTGCAAAGTCTGGTCTGGTCTGGTGTTCGGCTTGAAAATGTTCCTTGATGGGGTCTTTGCTGTGGGTGTCCTTTGGTCCCCCCTGTTTAAGGTTCCGTGGCTGTTGTTTTTTGATCCAGGTCGCAGTGGGTCATTCCTGCTTCGGAATCACAATGGGGGTCATTCCGAGTTGGGCGGTAGGGGATACCGGGCACCGATAAGGAGACGGGTGCCGGTAATCCCCTACCGCCCAATTCCGAGGTCCCTTAGCGGGAACCGTAATGGACGTGTGGTCGGACCACACGTCCTTTACGGGTCCCGCTAAGGGACCAGGGCGCAAATAACGGGCTTCACATTCGCGAGTCCGCGATTTGCGCCCTCCCCATTCCCATTGTGCCCTATGTGGGCTCAAATGGGAATGGGGAATGGTTTGTTCAATGGGGATTTACTGGTCCCTCCAGGGTCAGAATGGACGGGTAAGTCCCCATTGAACAACACCGGACTCAGTACCGGTATGGGAGGCAGCCATGGAGCTAATTGCTCCATGGCTACCGCCATACTCGGAATGACCCCCAATGTCTTGTGATGGTTTTGCATTGGTTTGGAGATGGAATGGGTGTGTTATTGCAGGCTCCTGGGTTCTCAAACCAGGTTGTGCTATGCATGTTGCGTAGGGTTCCTTCTTTGCTCCCTGTGCCATTGCCCTGCAGTACCTGTTTTTTGTCATTCTTGATGCAATTTTCCCTCCAGGTTCAGTCATGTCTCATGTTGTTCTCTTTAGAGAATGTAGCTCACTAGTCACTTATCTTGTCGCATACCATTTCACTATTGGTTTGAGGTTTCTCTGAAGTATGCGCTTGTCCAGGGCTGTCAGCATCTGGTGTTGCAATGTGTGAAGCCCACATTCTTGGCTCTATCTGATGTTTGGGGTCTGGGATTAGTGTGGTTTTGTCTATTGTGTCCTTGACTTCATCCAAGTTGCAGCACTTTCAAGCCCTCGGTGCATTGCTGGTGCATTCTCGTGCCCGGGTACTGAACGGAATGGGAGGTGGCCACACATACATATGCCAGAGGAGGGTGTAATCACCAGGTCCTTATTGCAAAAGATCTCATCAGCTGTATTTTATGCCAACTGCGTGGCTCCTTTTGAGATTTTTTGGGTGTGTGGCTTCTTGGTTGGCAGATAGAGTTTGCGGGGGTGTGTTGGGGTCTGATCGAGTCAGACATCAAAGGATTGTTATGTGCTCTTGGTTCACTACTAGGTTGGTTACATTTTAAAGCTTGCTTGGAAAGTTGTGTTGTGTTTAGGTTCTCTGTAAACTGTCCAGGGGGTGCATTGTGTGGTGTTTCAGGGGACTAGAAGGGATTTGATCAGGAGGACACATGGAGGAGAGGAATAAGGGGAGAGTGTCACATACAGTGTGTTGTATCAAGAAGGCGGATCAAAGGTTTACTGAGATGTGCTTACATGTTGGCCTCAGGAAAAACCACACTATGGGGTGTGGTGATCTGTGTTTGAGGGTGCAGAGAGGCACATGAGGGGATCATCATGTCACAAGAATAGGGGGTGGGGCGGGGGTGGAACGGTGTTCCAATGGGCTTCCAGGGGATTGATAGTTTAGGACAGGAGCAGCCAACCTGACACTCTCCACATGTTTTGGTCTACATCTCCCACAATCCCTCACCACTGACTATGCATGCTGGGGATGATGGGAAGTGTAGGCCAAACCCTCTGGGGGATGCGGGGTGACATATTGGCCACCACTGCTTTAGGAGGATAACCGTACCCATGTACACCACATCTCAACATTGCTGCCAGGTTGGTTATTGCTTTTAGCAGACGCTCCCAAGACGTAAGTAATAAAATCCATTTCTATCTGCTTTTAATTCTGCCATCCAATCCAAAAAGATCTATTTGTTTGTATTTTCTGCGGGGTTGCAGGGTCACGCACTGCTCTCTGTTATTTAGGCTCCTTAACTCTTTAACATTCTGGGCACTGAGTTGTACCATAATGCACACCTGTACCTAAAATTACACACTGTGGAGGATGTAATTGTTAATTATATCTACATTGGTTCTATGTGAATTCAGACTTGAGTGCATTGTCTCCCTCATGCCTTTAATCTGGGGTTGGCTCCGCAGCCCGTCCGCCATCTTCATCCGTCCTTGTGCACCCATGCATGTCTAGAAGCTTCCGCTTCATTAGGGTACCTCTGTTTTTGCCCTGTCCCACTGATGCCATAAGAGATCTCCGGATCGGTCATAGACTGCTTTGCACAGAGCCTTCACTCTAAAGCATTGGTCCAGTCCTGGTTGTGCTTCTGGCCCTGCCTTCCTTTATGTGAATTTTGTCTCATATTTTATTACGCTCACTATGATATCAAGGAGATGAGGCCCAGAGGCCTTCTCTTACCCGACCTTTCCAAGTAAGATGTAGGAATGGGACCTGGATTTTTGTTTGGGTTCACACAGGGTCAGGAAAATGGTGGGGCGTTCTCTCTTCTTTTCACTTCACTTCCAAAGGTAAGGGAGGACAAGTAGTCTATGCCAATAACGGTCACTTTAAAACACACACAAAGGTTGAAGGACGTCATGCGTGCTCGCATGAAGCTAGTGTCACAACCAGTGGGGGCTTGTTAATTTTTTTATTGGAGAGGCGTAAATATTTCCCACAAATATGCCAGAGCCCCCAAGCATAGCGAGGGGGCCTGTACCAACCCTGGGAGTTTGGGGGAGACGGTATAATAGTGGGTTCAAATAGTACATTGCACAGCACACTTTCTGTGGAAATGTGGGTAAAAAGCCAAACCAGTTGGCAATGGGGTTTGTAGGGTAGCTCCACAGAGGCCAGAAACGTGCACCCCGTCATTTGATTTATAAATTGCTGATATACATAAGACCATCTCTGCCGCGCATTCCTTTCCACCAAAGTTGGGTGATATTCACATTGGATGGTGAAGGTACGCGGACGATATTGTTTTCATAGGTTGTACTGGAGGGTTACCAGACATTTGGTCGAAAAAAATCGGTCGACCAGACAAATGGTCGAACCAATTTGGTCGAAAACCAAATAGTCGAATTTTTTTTTTTTTATTTTCACCTTTTTTTTTTTTTTTGGGGGGGTCCCCCCGCAACCACCTTTTTTTTCTAAAAACCCATTTTTTTAAAAAACGAAAACCCGAAAAATAAATATATAATTTTTAAAAAAAATCGACCATTTGGTTTTCGACCAAATTGCATCGACCAAATGTCATTCGACCAGTTTTAGGTCGACCAAATGTCTGGACACCGTACTGGAGTAGTCCCACAACGTTTTCTTGACGCCGTCCATTTGTATTCTGTTGCTAATCATTTGCGTATCAACTTGCAAAAGTGATGTCTTTTGGCAAATTTCCTATCGTCTCTTCTTGGAACTGCTCTGTAAATGGACAGCGGCTTGAGTTGAGTGTAGCAATAGTTACAACTACCTAGGTGCTTTTATCTGCAGTAAAAAACAGGACCTGTTTTTGTGCAAAGGTATTACCAGCAAAGCGCTCAGTAAATTTGTATGCAGGCAAAAAATGTCTATGCAGTTCTGGTGGGGTCTCAATAAAAGGCGTTATTAAGATCTATACCTCTAGTATTGTCCCTGGCATGTTATGCAGCCTGGATACATATATGAGTAATAACCTTAAATGTTTGGACATCCTAGAAGGGAAACTGTGGAGGACAACTTTAGGGGTACTTCAAACACCTTTCCAATCCAGGTCATTAGACTTGAACTGGGTTTGAGTTCTCTAAATACTATGCTGAAAATCAGACAGTGTTCACTATTCTAAGATGTACTGGTCTTCTGGTGAAACGTTATTAAGCTTAGTGGAAAATTTGCTAACACAACTGATATGTAACCAAAATATATTGAACTTATTTGCTAAATCTTGTACAGCTTTTCACACTGAATTCGTGCTCAGTTTGGCCCTTTGGAAAAGCCACAATTAATTAAAGCTGGCGCCAACTCAGATTATCTTGCAACTAAAACATCTTTGATGGAGTTCACTAGAAATGAATTCTGCTTTTGCAACCGCAAAGGTATCTTTTAGCGACCTGTAATTACAGATTGTGTGGTTTGATCACTTTATTGAAATGTAATCAATTGCCTTCATTGATGGTGGTGGGTCCTAGACTCTGTATCCCCAGGAGCGAACGCTTCTATGTCGATCCTCAGTTTTAGAGATGTCAAGGCATTTACTTACTCTATGTCAGGTATTAATGATTATGTACATCAATTTAATTGGCAAATGTGTACATTGTACTCAGACTCTGTCTAGCGATGAAAACTGGGGGGGTTTGTTTATCTAGGAGACCAATTGTTTTATCAGTTTTCACTATGGGAATGTGCTATGATGTTCTATGTGTTTGATGATGAATTGTATACAGTGTGAATAGTTTCTTGGTACTTGAATATAACTGGTTAAAAAAAAAACATGTTCACACTGGCTCTGCCCATACATTTGCATGCTGGACGCACCAATATTTTCCAGCATTCCTATATAAGAACATACTCCTGTTTGCTTTGCACATATTGCCAGTAATGCCACTGTAAGAAAACATGTCACCACTCGCTCTGCCCAGTTATGGCAACATCCCAACAAAACAATACACTCCTGTTGGCTTTGTCTTTAAAAATAGCATGCCACAATAAGAAAATATGTCCAAACTGGCTGCACAATGTATTCCAGTCTAGACACTTACTAACACGTATCATGTTTGCTTTACCCTGCACCAAAATGACAGTTTAGCCCAGTAATAACACAACATTCTTTCTTTTAGCAACTGCTAGATGATAAAAGGATGATGATTTTTTACTCTGCATCTAAGATAGTTGCCCTTTACAAAATGTGTTGTTAACGCGCCCCTACCCCAGATATCCACTCCCCTAGCACAAACACACACGTGCATACACATTAACACAAGACATTTGCAGGCACATCCATACGTCATACGCTCACTCATTGACACACGTAATACTACCTGCATGCATCCCCAATTCTCACGCAATATGAACAGGAACGAAGAAATGTGCTTCCTGGTTCCTGCACATGCATGCAGGAGCCGGACAACAGATGACCTGGCGCCCGCGCCGTTTGTTTGTATGTGGAGGTGCAGGAGTACACCCTTGCACAAACATGCAGTACCCCAACCCACATCCCCAAAAGGCCATACAATTATGTATATAATTATACTTTGATAACAAACTTAATACTGGAGACCAGTTTCTAAGCGCGAGCCCGGGATTCAGACCTGTGTTGCTATGTGTTACCTTGCTTCCAAGACACACACATTGCCCCTGAGCTATCCTCCCTGCCTTTGGGTAAGCAAAAAGCCCCCAGCCTTGCATGGCCCATTGGAATGTGCAGCTGGGGAATGAACAGTCAAAGGGAAACCGGGTTTCAATTAGACAGTTTAAGCAAGCCCAGGAGCTCT
The DNA here is from genome assembly GCF_040938575.1 of Ambystoma mexicanum. NCBI lineage: Eukaryota > Metazoa > Chordata > Amphibia > Caudata > Ambystomatidae > Ambystoma > Ambystoma mexicanum. Next base: position 715,994,602 of record NC_090938.1, read on the forward strand.
ACCTCACAACAAGCATCTGAGGAAGCAAATCTGGGCTAGCGCAGATCCTCCATGGGCAAAGGTTCTGGTGGCTCGGGGCCCCTATGCCCGTTATGGACGAGCCACCCCTTCCCACACCCTTTCTATACCACCAATGGTCACTTTAAATCACATGCATAAAGGCTAAAGCACTTCATGCCTATAATTTAAAGTGACCATTACTGGCATAGATATGACAACCTATCTATGACACTAATACTCATTTTAAATCACTTGTATGAAGGTGTGGCAGGTCGAGGTACAACCATTTTACTGACTTTATTTAAATGGATCCCTAAGCTAAGTCTTTTCCCTACCTAAGAAAAGTTAAATTGGGTGCGCGTCTGTCATCGTTGAGTCTCAAAAATAATAACCATCTTCTGTCTAACTCTAATCTGCTCTGTCCAAACCACTATTCAAAACAACAAAGGTAGAGGAGACTTACTCCCTTCTCCTGTACTCTGCTTCTGAGCAAAAGTTACTTCAATAATCGTAGCTGGTCACTAGTTTAATGAGTTCATAAAGTTCCCAAATGGGGGTTTCAAGCTCTTCAAGCTTGACTTCAACTCTTGGTTTTTCCCTTTTGAAATGCCTCTCTTTAATCAATATACTCTTTATTCTTTCTTGACATATAGTGTCCACTTTCTTTCCTGGACTGGGCCAGACAACAACACTCTTAACCAACTTCTCAATTTCTTGAAACTCTCTCTAGTATCACAACATACAGGATTCTTCCAACAAAGATCACTTGCTCTATACTCCCCACTGCCACCGGGACGAGTATTATTATGCCAATGCTGATTCTCACTTATTTATTCTCCTTTAGTACACTTTTTCGGCTGATTCACTGTTCACCCCGGGTCCCACTCCATCGGGCTCAGACCCACTTTAACACAATGTTCTCAATTGGTCTCCCTCTATCGGGCTCAGACCACTTTATCTCCTTTTCAATCTTTACTTTTCTGTATCAAAAATCGAAGACTTTCGACTGTGAGTAGGATTTTGCTTGACCCGTCGCAGGACCACTTCAATTCACAAACTGTTTTTCCTTACAACTCTTTAACTTTCACTTCTGCCACTTCTCGGCCGGATACCTTACATAGACCTTTGATTGAGACACACGCGGTGCCGGCCCACTCTGTTAACGGTATCATATCTTTTCCTTTCAAAGATGAAGCATTCATCAGCAGGTTAACTTTTCTCACGTCTTTCATCACACGCATTTTAACAATGTTCGTTCCAGCACTTGTTATACAATGTTGCCTTTTGAAACCTTGGCTTCAACACAGACCGGTCTTGTATCAGTCTCCCCAACTCACCGGCTGTGTTAATGTCTCTGTCGCTACTTTGTTCTTAGAGCCAAGGACGGACCATGGTGGCTGCTGCTTCTCCCCGACTCGATTAGTCATGTAGGTGGAGCGGAGGTACCTCCGACACATAATGCAGGATTCTTCAGACTTGTCTCCGGGCCTTAAGCTGTCCAATCTCGAGGTCCCTTGAAAGTAACGGTTTCTTGCCGGAAAGTTCAGGGGAATTTCCCTCCTTGCAAACCCCTAGTAGTTCACCGTCTTTCGGTCCTCATTCAGCTGCTGTCTCTAAACTGCTGTTTCCAAGTGGGGTTTGCCTCGCTCAGAGTGTGCTTTAGTGTTCCGCTTTTTATCCGTGTGGGGATGCTCAATGGAAGTCAGGTGTATGTGATGGTCAATAATTGCCTGACCTTGCCTGACCATTGTATACTGCTCAGGCGTTAGTCTGTTTTTTTCCAGAGCAGTCTGTCTGTGTGAACGTGTTTGTGTAGGAAAAGGGGGGAGGGTAGAGTTTCTATGTATCCTACCTGGTAGGATGTGGTAAAGGTGTTACAGTGATGGGGATACCGCGTCTCCCCATCCGGTGTCCCACTCCCACCCTCCGAAGACCCCTCACCCAGGTGATCCTTCTGCACCAAAAGTAATGGCCGTGTCCTGGCCACCTGGATGACAACTCCCTGGGGACTAGTAGCTGAGACACCTTCTGGTTTCTCGCACTCCCCAGCAGAGGATTATAGACCTCTGTCTCTTTCAGTTGAGTGCTCTCATTCACTCGTTCATTCTTCTTCACAGTATTGTCCATACCAGATAGTTGAGTGATCTGTATCACTCTTTCACTCTTCTTCTTCACAATGTCTTTTCCAGACAGTTGAGTGATCTGTATTACTCTTTCATTTTTCTTCTTCACAGTATCAGTATCATATGCTTCTTCAGGTAGAATCATGGGTATTTTGGCGGAAGTGCTTCATGGATGTGATTTAAAGTGACCCTTACTGGTAGGGTATTAGCCTATCTGACCAAAAACAATTGACCTAATGACCAATTTGGTCGAATTTTACATGGGTAATTTGGCCTTCAGGACAATTTGGTCGCATATATTGCAAAATACCAACCCTGGAGAGCGGGGGTGCCCCCACCATCCAGGGTTGATAATTTGCCATTTTGGGGGTGCAGAGGTGTTCCCCGCTTCCTTAAAATGGAGACAGGGGGCCAAATAAATTGCATGTGTGTTTAAATTGGGCACCAACCAAATTGATTCATGGTCAGTTTGCCACGACCAAATAGAATTCGGTCAAACATACCCAAACCACTGGTACTGCTTATCTTTTCCACAGCTCTCTTCTATATGCTGATAATGTAAAGATCCGAAAGTGTATTGGGTGTGCATCCTCCCATGGGGGGCGTGAGCCAAAACAACACAACTGGACACCCGAGTTGTTGGTGGTAAAGGGGTGGAGGGCAAAGAGGAGGTGTGGGGTGAAGGCCAGGGAGTGTGGGTTACAAATGTGTTTTAATCAACAGTAGATTGCATTTATGACTTGACAGTAGAACATTTGGAATCTGATGTACTTTTTTTTTGTTTTGATACAGACACATTTCCTGCAGAACTGGGTAAGTTTGATTCATGGTATTAAATATCTTTATTGAGCTTACTTCATTGTCTTGCTTGATCATTAGATTTTACAAACCCTCAATTTTCCTGTTACTTTCAGAGTGGAGATACGTGAAATCCTGTGAACGTGAGTACATGTGACCCAGGTCACCAATCCCAAACTCTGACCTGCCCTGGAGCTTCCTCGAACTCAAGAGTCATGGAAAGGGGATATGTGTCACTGGGGTCATACTTGGCCACATGAAGGGGACATGAGTCAGTAAGGGGCGCACACAGCTCTACAGGGCGGTGACCTGATTCCCCTGACATCTCCAGAGAGACATCTCCTGACATCTCCAACACAGACCGGTCTTGTATCAGTAAGGGGCGCACACAGCTCTACAGGGCGGTGACCTGATTCCCCTGACATCTCCAGAGAGACATCTCCTGACATCTCCAACACAGACCGGTCTTGTATCAGTCTCCCCAACTCACCGGCTGTGTTAATGTCTCTGTCGCTACTTTGTTCTTAGAGCCAAGGACGGACCATGGTGGCTGCTGCTTCTCCCCGACTCGATTAGTCATGGAAAGGGGATATGTGTCACTGGGGTCATACTTGGCCACATGAAGGGGACATGAGTCAGTAAGGGGCGCACACAGCTCTACAGGGCGGTGACCTGATTCCCCTGACATCTCCAGAGAGGGCATTGCTTACCTGGGGTTCATCAGTTTCACTGGGTGGCAGGAGTCACCTTGGGCGGCGGTCACAAAGATTCACTGGGATGTGGGATGACTTGCCAGGGGGGCAGGTAGGTAGGTGAGGTGATATGACACACCTAGGGTCACAGTGAGTGGCAGAGCAAGGAGAAGTTTCGATAACACGGGGGAACAGTTGTTTTCTGGGGTTAACCTGAAAACCATCTACAGATCCGGGATTGAAGCAGAGTAATGTGAAATCGGGAAAGAGGCTGATCAATCAAGCTGCTGTAATTGAATCCAGAAGTGGAAAAGGACATGTTCAAGGTCACACAGTGTGTCGGTGTTAGAGATCAGAGTCGGTGTTAGAGATCAGATTACACTGAAACTCTTGAGTGAAATTCTTTTCACAGACGCTCTACATACAGCGAGAAACCTGAGGGGACACAAGTTATCCTAGGCAGAAATCAGGGTGCATTTAGGCTTATGGGGAGAAAGGGATATGTGTGAGGTCACACAGACGGTCCTTGGCATCGTTATGGCCAAAGTAAGATCAGGGGCAGAAGAATCCACATTTAAGATCAGTATCAATGCAAGAACTTAACTAAATTTAACCAAGGGAGCATTGATTATCTTTAGGTAATCCCTCCATAATCTCTCCTTATAGTTCACAGTGGTGCCTGAAGGGATGTCTTCCATCCCGCGATATTCCTATTCTATGATGCCAAGGGGACAATCCTCTTTCTTGGACTTTCCTGTCTTTCGTTTTGGGTAATTTCACTTTCCTGGCAGTATCTTTCTTCCCAGTGAGAAACCCACCCCAGTTTGCCAAGGGGACAATCCTCTTCCCAGGTCTTTCTTTCTGGTGTACATTTATAGTTTTAGTCTTTCTTTGATATCATCTCAGAGGTGCTCAGCTTTGTTCTCCCGGAGCTAATCTGGACGAAAAAGACCTCTCAAATATTTCTAACCGGTCTGTTTGCATCATCACAGGCCAGGAGTGTCTGCTATCTATTATTTTCGACTACCCCTATTACTCCCAAGTCGCTCCCTCTCAGTATTGACAAGCTGCTACCAGCCTGGGTTCACTCCCCTGGCCAGGACTGGCTGTAACTCTCTTCTTTGCAGATTTGCGCTATTGTGGGGAGGCTTTTCTGTGTCCCCACATACACCCCCCCGGCGTATTACCGTTATTTGCCACCTTCTGCCATATGGCCATACCTTATGGTCCCGTATGTTGGGGTCCTCCAGTTGCTCCCCTTGCCGACCGGTGGCATCCCTTGCTGTTCGCTGCCATCGGGTATACCATGCAGCAAAGTCCCGTGAATATGGGCTTTGTCTCTCAGTCCTTCTTGATAGAGGCCACGTGTTTTATTTTGACCATCCACCATCGGCTACCACGGAAGACTTCTTCTTCCCTTTTGGTGTGGTTATATCCCTTTCGTTTCTACCTTCGCCAGCATATAACAATTGATCACTGCCATATTTCCCAATGATAAAGATGCATGGTTACTCTTAGGTTCCCAAATATGTGCTTTGATTTTATGCTAAGCCATCAGGAACCCAACCCATCCTCTCCTTCATTTGTCAGCATCTTTATCCAATAAATGAGTTTCCTGTAGGATGGCGACATCCGCTTTCAGTTCATCAAGATGGTCTGAAATGTGCTCTCTTTTGTTGGGATTGTTAATCCCATTTAGATTCCAGAAGATCACCTTGAAGCTCTGTTTTGTGTAGTCCTGCATAGTAACAGTTCCTGGGCCCCAACCTTGCACAGAACAAAAGGACTAAAAGACAAACAAACAACACAAACTTCTTGGTATTGTCACACCTGACCCAAAGGCTCCTCCCTAGCGTAATAGCAACCACTGAGTTCACTCTGGTAGTGTGGGAAGTTGGTGTATCATGGGAAGCACAATATAGAGATGGCAAAGGATTATGTGGTTTGCAGAGGCCCCACAAACCTTTCTGTACAGATGGACATGCCTAGTTTACTGCACAGATAAAGTCGGTGAGCGCTGCTCACAGGGATGTTTGCGGTCCTTGCAGGCTTTCGCCCATGCGGACCGAAACATAACAGCCAACTGAAACATCACATACATACAGAGTACTGAGTACCTGAGACTCAGAACCCTAGTGCCAGCCGAAGCCTTGGCTGCCAGGGCAATAAATCCAAGATGGCGGATGTATGCTTCATTAGGCTGGCTAGCAGAACCGTGATGAAGGTCACTAACCAATTACAGACACCTGCAGAACCTGTGGTCCAAAAGAGAAGGCGTGACCTCTACGCACGCTCAGGTGTCCTTCACAGCTCTGCACCCTTGAACAATTAGACACACCGCAGGGGGGATAATAGGAGAGCAGACTGACTATTTGCGTGTCAAGAGTATGGATAGCGAGCTGGAGATTAGTGCATGGTGGATGCGGCAGGGAGAAAGTGAGTGAGCAAAACATCAGTGGAGGTGCAAGGAGGAGTAAGAGAGGAGGAGAGAGGAGAAGTGAAGGAGGGAGCATCAGGAGCAGAGGGCGGATGGAAAAGGAGTTCCCCAAACACATTATTTTGAAAATGTGAACAAACAGTGTAGTTTTCAGCATATAATTTCATTGTTGATTAATAAAAACTTAGATTTAAAAATGTATTTTATGTGAAACAAATACAAAATACATCGAATAAAGGGCCCCCTACCTTACATTACAAGGTAATATTGCAAGTTACGGAGGAGTTCCGTGACCAAATAGAAGAATGAGGCCGAAGGATAAGTTCCTTTATAAGGTCACAGAACCCGCTGGCGAATTGCAATATCCTTTTTCCATGTGGTAGGGGATATTGAATTCCTTATAATACATAACCATACCCTGCCATCACCTTTAATACCCGGCCTCTTACTTATTGTAACATAAGAGATCTTCCAGCTGCTGATACAAGTTATCAATTTAGAATCTGTTTGGATTTTCTTTTTAAACTAATATATTTTTTAATTTGTTTATGGTTAAAAAGAAACCTTTACAAAATTACTCATATACAATATAAAATTCACAAAAAACAATAAATCTTAAAAATTACAATATCATCGATATAAACAAATGAATATGAAGATGAATAAAAAACTATTTTTGAAAACAAACAGGCTTAACAAATACAGATTAATAACAACAAATGAAACATAATTTTCAATTACTTTACAAGAAATACCAGTTTGAGAAAATTATTTGTAGTAGTTTAATAAAACTGCATTTAAAAAAGATTTAATTTGGTCCTTGAAAATGATAACATGCACATTATTACTCTCTTGTTAAAAAACATACACCTATACATAGTTTATCAGTACAAAAAACATACTACAAAAAATTGTTTCTTATCAAGTAATGGATATAAAGTATCACAGAAAGAATTTGAAACATTTCCCATTGCTTTAATTGAGTGCTGCAGTGGCAGCTGGAATTCAGCTGAGTGCTGGCTCAAGCAGCAGACCACGTGACACCACAGCTGAATTGTAATAACTTATTACAGAGCAGTGGTGATGTCATTTTCTTATTACAGGTCAGTAGTGATGCCCCAACTAGCCTGCAATGAGAACATTATTTGCAGGCTTTATACGGGTATTGCCGTCTGCAATGTATTATATATTTATATACGCATCATCAGAGAAATGCTGTTACTTTCTGTGCTGTTATTGCTGCTGTGATTGACTGGTTTGAGTTCTGTGATTGGTTGGCTTTGGAGCATTGTGATTGGCTGGTTTCTGAGCTGTGCTTCTCTCCATCTTGTAGGTGAGGTGACTCTGGATCCTGACACTGCCCATCCCTGGCTCATCCTGTCTGGGGACGGGAGAAGCGTGAGCCTGGGTGACCATAAACAGGATCTGCCAGACACGCTCCAGAGATTTACTAAATATGTTATGGCCCTGGGGAGGGAGAGACTCACCTCTGGAAGACATTACTGGGAGGTGGAAGTGGGGGGCAAGACAGCCTGGGACCTGGGGGCGTGTGATGAATCCGTGAGTAGGAACGGGGAGCTCACACTATCACCCGAGGGAGGCCTCTGGGTGGTGCGGCTCATGAATGGTAAATACTGGGCTCTCACTTGCTCCCGGACCCCTCTAAACTTACAGGCAAAGCCCAGGGTCCTGGGCCTATTCCTGGACTATGAGGCTGGCAGACTTTCAGTGTACGATGCGCAGGACCGGGCTCTGCTCTTCACCTTCTCAGGGGCACCCTTCGCCTGCACCCTGCGGCCTCTCTTTGGTCCTCAACTCAACACTGGAGGCATGAATTCAGGGGCCTTGCGGATCCTCACTGGAACTGGACAGGACTGAGAATGGCAGGGACTACCTGCAGGTACAAAGGGGCAGAACGATTAACTGCAGGAGTGGGTGGAGCCTACAATGATTTCTTATGGGAATTCAGGACGAACATACACGCCCTTAGCACTTAGAAGGGAGAGGGCATTGTCCTTTTCTATTCTTTAAACTTCTTTTTATTCATTTTCAAAAAACAAAACATACCAACAAATACCCCCAGGTAGGGCACCATCTCCCATTCTATCAGGTCCGCCTCATGGGGGTTTTAAATCTGGGTAGGAAGCTAGCTCAATCTTGCTGAAGGTTGGGGTAGGAGGTAAACCGCTTATGCCCTCACAGTTTGAGTGGAAGTTGATTGGAGAGGCAGCTGGTTCTTGAGTGCTCCCACAGCTTGGTTAGTGATCATGGGAGAAGAACAGTGTATCTGCTTACTTTCTGGGTGAAGATTGGGGGAGGGGCGGAGGATGAGAATAGAGACACCACAGTCTTTGCTGGTGGATGGGATATTGGTTGCTGGCCCCATTGGCTGAGTGGCAGAAAAAAGGTCAGTGGAGGTTCTTGCACTGTATGCTAAGTTTTCGGGAAATGGTGGCCACTGCTTCCACCATTGCACCGGACGGTAGTGAATGTTAAAAAAACGTGGTGGATGGTAGTGTTTACCCCTACTTCCTTAATTATGGGAGGGAGTTTGGGGTGTAGGAGGAAAGCGGACGCTGTTTGGAAGAGGCTGGGTTATGCTGCCTACCCTCTGGGGGAGGGTTGTCCCAAAGCCGTGATGAAGTTCTGGCAGCTGTGTCCTGCTGGCAGATGCCTCTCTGCACTGCAAAGCATCTCCACAAACTAACATCAGCTGCAATCACAGGCCCAGCTTTGTAACAAGTGTAGGTGAAACCCAGGAAACATGGTTATACACCACACCAAACAGATTCTACAAATACAGAAAGTGCAGGGCATGCCAATATACTTTACAAGCAAAGGATTTTCAACTTCAACTCACTTTTCAGGTACACGATTCATTCTTTTATATAATGCAGAAAAGGTTTTGTGACGTAGACGAGACCTTTATAATAATGCATACTGGAGCACATTTATGCAGTTGTCACCAGATCTGCCACAGCCATGCTTTGGGATCTGTGGCACATGAAAGTAGATTAAACAAAATCAACATCTGGACTTTGAACATGTGGAGGAGGTGGTGACAGGGCTTTATAACCCAGATAATGAGAATTATGATGGATATACAAGCTACAAGCAATAGTATGTGGACTAAATCACTTTCAAGAAATTGAGACATTTGCAGATACATACTTCCGATATTATGAGAGGGATCAAAGACTTTCCATGACAATACAACATTCTCATTTATGTTCTGTATTTGTGAAGTGATAACACATATCAAAAGCAATGTGTGTTTTGTTTGTATTATTGTTTTGGTATTGTAGATCCACTCCCTGCAAAAATAGGTCTTCAAATTGATGTTTTAAAACTATAAAATGGCCAGACCTGCATTGGGACATTGTGCCCTTAAATAGGCCCCTTTTTCTATAGAAACCATCATGGACGACAGCACGTATTCACAAGGTTTGGAGGGAGGCCTCTGCGTGGTGCAGTTCTTTACAAAGTTTGGAGGGAAACAAATTTGCACCGCTTTTCTCCACATCATCTTTCTAACACCACCTGAAAATATGCACTTGATAATTCATTTTAAGTCTTTATCATTACCCTATTAATAATTAGCTCTGATGCTCGATCGAACATCGTAGATGCAATATGAAATTGGAGACAGGGAGATGGTGACTTTAGAACCTGTAAAATGGACATTATTTATTCTTCTGACAATCACAGTCTACACATTCTTCAGCATTAATAATACGAACATAACCCAGAATGCTAGAGCTAGGAATAATAATTTCCTACAATACGCCCCACTGGCTGCTCCATTAGGACTGGCATGAAACAAAATTGGCATTAGAATTCCCAAAATGTATATAATCTCTGTGGTTAGCCTACAAAACTCTGCATAACTTTCATCCACTTGAACGGATTAACCATACATTCAATATTTGCCTGGAGATTTGCCCAAAGGTTTGTCATTGTTTGGTCAAGCAATGATCGCAGATGTCTGCTGTAACATGGCGGATGCAATATATCAGGAGATGGTGTCCCCAAATCTGAATAATAGAGATTATTTATGCACATGCAAGTCTCTACGACCCAGGGTCCGACGCCCTGCTCAGACAGCAGGTAAGCATGCACCAACATGTGTTACTCCCTCTGTCCCCACAGGCCATCCCTACCCCTTCTGGTCCCCCCGTGATGTTCCCTTGTGACCTCACCATTCCCGCACACATGTGTTGCCTGTTTTGCTTGATTCTTCTACCCTGTTCACCCCTGAACCCCCTCAAGCCTACTTCTGCAGGAGTCTGTCCTGATAAATTCTGGTTTCACCATCACCGTCTTGTGGCCAATGCTGGATTTGACTTTTATGGACTTCATTCATTCACGGTGGGTCACCCTTTCTCAACTCACATGCTGAACTTCCGTTGCATCTTGTACTGGTGGCCCTGAATTATGATATTCCCATCTTCATCTTGTATCCTGGCTTGCAACATTATGTGTTACTACTGACTTCTGCAATTTTATTCACTCTCCCCTCTTGCTTCTCCATTCTTTTGACTGCTAACTCTCTGTTCTCTCCTCCTTTCCCTTCACCCTTTTCCTATCTCCTCCCCTTACTTTCTTCTATGCACTTACTCTATCAGAATTGCACCTGGACCTAGTATGATAGCAGCCTTGTCTGTCTCCTCCCCCTCCCCATACTGTTTTTTTCCTCCCCACCGCCCCCTCCAGCACTATCTGAAATGTCGTCAGGCCTAGTATGATAGTCGCTTGTTTTGTTCCTCCCCTACCTTTCTGCACCCGTCTCCCTCACCTTTTGTTTTTCTCCGGATCTACCAGAAATGTCGTCAGCCCTAGTACAGTAGTCGCCTGTCTGTTTCCATTTCCTTCCCACTCTCCCCCTCCCTTCCTTATCTATGTCTTAGCTCTTTTACGATAGTTAATTTCACATCCTTACTGTTCATGGCCTGTAAGAATGTCATTGTATTTTCCCTTGTTCCCTCCCTTGCCTTGAATCGCTTTGAAACACATTGTGTATAGGCGCTATATAAATAAACTATCATATCATATCATACTTGTATCTCGGAGGAACAACAACGCGGACGGTCGTCTCATATAAATATGAAACACAGAATACTGTTGATCTTAAGCTTCAGTTCTCACCAGTGGTCGAAGTGAGCGGAAGCGGTTGGGAGCGGTGCTCCTCTACTTCTTTTTATTGTGTTTTGCTGTTCCTATAGTTTTATTTTAAAACAAAACTGTTCCGGAATGGTTTTGTTTTAAAATAAAAGTACAGGAAGCAGTTGAAACATGTACTTTCAGTGCACTGCACTGAACGTTCTCTTAAATACCAGGTGCATGTGTTTCGGGTGTTGTATTGTGCGTGGGAGGGGACGTGGCAATGGGCTTTTTGGAGAACTGGGGCAGGTCAGTAGGGAACATAGTTCCACTACTTCTTTTCGTACACTTCGACCACTGGTTCTCACCTGCCTGCCAGAACAGCTGTTGATTGCTAGTCTCTAATATTAAGCAATGTTACTGCACTAGCAGCATGGAGTGTGTGCAATTAAGCAGTAGTCACTAAGCCCAATAATTGTATACATTCTATGTTTAGTTACAACAGCCACATGTCCTGGCACTAAAAAGGAGGGCTTTCGGAGACAAGAAAATATAGAAGCAAACAATGACGGAGAAACAGCTGACACACACCATTTTATGCTCACCAATCCATACTAAATTATCACATTTTGCAGTTAGGTGTCTGTTTTCTCCCACCATTGTGAACATGAGTTCAGGAACATATTTCCTAACAAATGCTGGGTGCTCACAAACTGTTTTGTTTATATAGCGGGTGAGTGTAGAGAGCGGGTGAGTGTGGTGAGTGTGGTGAGCGGGTGAGTGTGGTGAGTGGGTGAGTGTGGAAAGCGGGTGAGTGTAGAGAGCGGGCGAGTGTGGTGAGTGTGGTTGAGCGGGTGAGTGTGGTTGAGCGGGTGAGTGTGAAGAGAGGATGAGCGTGGAGAGTGGATGAGTCTGGGGAGCGGATGAGTCTGGGGAGCGGATGAGTGTGGGGAGTGCGGATAGTGCATAAGTGTGGAGAGCGCATGAGTGTGTGTGAGCGGACGAGTTGTGAGGAGCGGATGAGCGCGGTTGAGCGCGGAGTACGGTTGAGTGCGGAAAACGGTTGAGTGTATTGAGCGGCTTAGTATGAGGAACCGAAAAGAGCGAAGGACTGTGGAGAGCGGAGGACTGTGGAGAGCGGAGGACTGTGGAGAGCGGGTGGAGAACGGAGAACTCTAGAGAGCGTAGGACTGTGGTGAGCAGAGGACTATGGAGAGCGGATAAGTATGGAGATCGGGTGAGAGCGGAGATCGGGTGAGAGCGGAGATCGGGTGAGAGCGGAGATCGGGTGAGAGTGGAGATCGGGTGAGAGTGGAGACCGGGTGAGAGTGGAGATCGGGTGAGTGTGCGGAGAGCGGTTTGACAGTGGAGAGCGAACGAGAGTGAGAGTGGATGAGAGTGGAGAGCGGATGATTTTGAGAGTAGATGAGTGTGGGGAACGCATGAGTGTGGGGAGCGCATGAGTGTGGGGAGCGCACGACTGATTATGGACTGAACGAGTGTCCTACCTCGACCAGTATATAGACTGGACGAGTGAATAAACTACACGAGCATATAGTCTCGACAAGTGTCTAGACCTGACGAAGTGTGCGGTCTGGACGAGGGTGCGAACCAAACGTAGGGTGCGGACTGGACGAATGTGTGGAGCGGTCGAGCATGAGGAACGGGCGATTATATGCAACGGACGATACTTAACATGCCTTGGAATGAAGGAAATTCTTGAAAACATACATCACGCCACACCCCACGCTTACTCTCTCCCTTACACCACCACTCATCTGGAACACAGAGATACTATGACACCATTCGGTATAACTGTTCTCATATCTACATCTCCCGCTTACTCCACATCACTCTAAGTAAACATTGCTGGTTTCTCACCACCCAGCCAGGCGTTCCTCTCAGGCCTAACGCAGCCACACTCGTTCCGGATAAAGCCGACCAGAGCGAACACATACTCCTGATCTCTCAACCACCACACCTACAGCTAAGAAGCAGCTACCACTTGTCTTCGCACCAGCTGCACACATACATAGTGCGCACACGCACTTTTTGACTCCCCCCTACTCTCTCTACTGACCCGAACTTCGGTTCCCAAGGGCGTTCAACCTACCAGCGCCTTCCGACCATACCAATGGTATATAAGGCGCTATATAAATGCAAAATAACATAACATAACATAACATATAAATCCCAAATCACCAAACGTTTTTGCCCTTTAACTTTTATTAACCAGATTTTTCTTTTTTTTCTTTTGGTATTTGTTATTTAAAATGGTTGTAAATTCCATGTACAATTGATAGATACTTGTTACACTAGACCCGGCCATCTTTGTTTTATGTTTTTGCTTACAGTTTAAGTCTTGAAGAAGCATCATGCGTAGAAGAAAAACCTTTTGATCTACTTAGAAATAGCACCCTTGCTGCTTTACCTCATCTGGAAATTAGGTAAATAATCCCAACACTAAAATGTATATTAGTTATCCTCATATTTGTTTATTTTCGGTATTTCTACCCATAAAACATGAAGTGATAATTCCACTACTGTGATTTGATGAAGTGTTGTATAACCATCCTGACAATATATTGTTTTATGAAGAAGAAATGCAATGTGATATAAAAGTGGTTGGTCTTCAGAGCAAAGGACATTTACGTAGATTTTGACTTGATTTATGAAGAGAGATTCTCTTTGGTTTGCCAAGCAGAAAGCTTTAACAATTGGCTCAAGAATGAAGGACCCTTTTTGGAACTGAATTAGTCACTTTGCCAAGTGAAAGACATATTAGAACTGTTTATTCTATCCAGAGTGGAACTTGGCTAGTGAAAAGAACTTTCCCAAACGTAACAGTTGGTTTGAAAAAACCTGAACTGATCCAGGGGAAAGGGGATCCAACCCTGATCACAAGGATTCCTGTTTATAACTTTTGTGTGTGAATGTACATGTTATTTTGTGAAGTTTAAATTGGCAAGTGATTCCTGTGTGCTTTTTTTATGTGTATTAGTGTGAGGGACAGTTATTTTTGGACATTAGGCATTTTCATTTAGCCTTGGTTTGTTAGGTAGGGAAACCCTTATTAGGCTAGGGAAAGATAGGCGTTCATCTCACCCTTTATTATTTAAATAAAATGGTGACGAGCGAAAACTCCATCTACGTGTCTGTCTCGCATTTCTTACTCCTCACAATATATAGGCACTTTTCAATCACGTGTTGTAGGCTGGATATGCAATATACTCCAGTAACGGATACCATGTTAAAACACCTCGGCCCTTACACCTAGGTCTACCGGTGCATTTCAAGATAAGAGACTGCAGAGGTTTACCACTTTGCATACATTTTTATGAATAGAATGAATTCTCTGTGCTAATTTTGGCTGCACAAACATCGAATTTAAGACTAGATCCACAGCAGCCACACTTTTGCAGGATATCACATCAGACAATAGTGTGATGATTATACACCGGTTTCAGCCCAGGATTCTATTTTGACTTAGTATAATTTTAAAAAAGCAACATGCATTTAAAAGCACAAAATGCTATCAGTTTTAAACTGCGCTTTTCTATCCAATAATGCATCGGCTTTTAATAAAATGGCATCCCACTTTATGCTCCATATAAATGGAGACACAGGGCACCATATTTAACACTGCACCTGTATCTTTGTCTAATTAGGATTTCCCTTTAATTCCCAGCCCCTTTGATTCCCAGTGGTTTACCATGGATAAGATACAGACCATTTGGGTTATCTCAAGTTCTATTTATAATCCATTTTTAGTTTGGGCTGTTAGGTGGCGCTGAAAGCACTGCCTGCAAACTGAAACTATTGTCATGGAAAGTGAAGTTAGGAGAGGGATGACATGTGAGGAGGGACTCACCACCTTTGGGCGTTGTCTGGTTATTTACCCACCCATTCACTGCCTTTGGCCATGCTGATCCCTATGGCATTTCAACCCAATACGTTCCCTTCCCGACCAAAACACATCCCACTGGGGGGATCTCTTTGAGCTGCTTTATCAAGCTGTAACATCAGAATTTGTTCTTTGAAGGGCCTACAAGTATTATTGCAATCAGAATTCTGAGAGTTAATGGCTTAATTGCAGCTGATAATGCTTACTGGTGTCATACAAATGTCTTAACCAAGTCTTGTTCAGCCACTTGATTTATAAACCGTGTGTGTCTTTGCACCTGAAGTCTTGTTAGGAACAAGCGTCTGAAGTCCTATGTATGTGTGCACATTTATATAAAATATAAAGACAGAGAAAAATAACAGGTTTATTTGCTGTTGGTATTCATTTGAAACAAATGCAAAAAACAGAGCTTCACTTAGCAGTGCTTTTGCGCTTAAGCCTGGTGGTTGATGGTACACCTGCTGCAAGAGCAGGCCAGGAAGCAAATATAGCCTCATTAAATCTGCATTCCGCTAAATGACTTATCTAGTGTCAGTACATACATAACATTGATTATTTTCATTTTGCATTTGGTGCCAATTCATGTGTGTCTTGAAACATCCTTTTGAATGGACACAACCATCAAATGCAAAATAATAATCAGTGGGGTATGATGTTTAGGAACAACAAATAGGCACTGATGTGCAGCATGATGGCTGTGAATATCTCAAAAGCCCTAAAGCCTATTGATCTCGACAGAACATGCTGAGCCCAAGTCAAAAGACAACCAGCTTAACTCTGCTGAAGCCACGTTCAAATGGCGCTCTCCCCCGCTGTGGCTTTACTGGCATGTGAACACATTTTGGTATTGTGCCAATGCAATGGTGCTCATTGTATCTTCACCTTGGAAGCGGTCTCCGCCCTCCTGTGTGTGGACCCAGTGGCTGCCAGAAGGTGTCTAGAAAAGCAACCGTTCCTCATCAAAGGGTCATTCCACAATGATCACACTGCAGGTCATTGCAAAGATTTGTTTTCCCTAGAGGGTCCCTTTAACAAACTTTGCTAACTTCTTAACTAAATGTGTCCATTGAGAAGTACAATATTTTGAGCCCGAAGAGCAGAAAGTGTTCTTGATGACACAACATATAATACAGTCCTTTTAGCAACTAAATATGCAATTTTAATATCTTCCCCTTTCATTTAAATAGTGCGTGTGTTTGCAATATTGATATAACAAATTCCTGCTTCATTTCCAATCAAGTGATTTATATACTGCTTGAAAGGTGCACTTTTTAAATGTTGGACATCTCAAGTAATATGCACGCTGTTTATTAGTCGCATGCCCCGAGGTATCTTTTAAAAAAATAGTAAATTCTTTTACATTGGTCCTTTTTCCGAGTTTGGTGGTGCCGTAAAATAGTGGTGGTAATTCCATACCCGCCACATTTCCTGATGGTAACGGAATTACAGCTGTTTCTACTGCACCACCAAAATCCCGAGTTTGACGTTGAAGTCGAGGATTTTCCTCCAGCATCATGCCAAAAACCGGGGTCATTTCCACCAAAATCCCCATGGAGTCCAATGGACTACAGAAATGGGGACTAACATCGCCCCACTTATAATCCTGCAGTAAACCCACAGGACCCAGCTGTGCTAACGATAACCGATTATGGCAGCAATTCAGTGGATTTACCAAAAAATCACCACCATACACGAAATGAGGTCCATTGTATTTTACATGTCTGCATATTATTGCATCAAGACACATTCATTTGGTTATTTCCATTATCTAAACACATTTTGACTAGTGTTTTGCTTTGACTGCAGTCTGCGCCCCCCTAATAGGATCCTAAGTAGCTACCTTGCGTTCATATCAGAAGTTTTCTTTATTCCACTTGTGTGGTGGAGTTTTTCCAGTTCACTTATTCACATACATAGGATTTTGGGAAACCCATTCTCAAGCGAGTCCACACTTTCTTTGTTTTTTGTTTTTGGCTACTAGGTGGCACTGAAACTGCTTTCTATAAGCTGAAACTATTGTCATGGGAAATGAAGATAAGAGAGAGGTGAGATGACTGACCTCCTGTTGGTGCTGTTTGGTGATCAATCCATCCATGGCCATGCTAGTCTTTATGGCCAGTCCCTCTCATTTCCTGACCATCCCCACCCAAAACATGGGATCTCTTGGAGCTGGCTCTAGCAAGCAGTAATATTAGACTTTGTTTGGTGGAGGGCCTGTGAGTATTATGTGATGGTTGTTGAATCATTGAGACCTGTCAGTCTTGTGTTACAAAGCAATGTATAAAATAGCACTGTCCTATAATAAAATCACAATTTAGTCACATGAAACAAAAAGCATGTTTTTCAGTAAATTTGCATAGCCGTAGTGCATTACTGGGTGGCTTGAATCTGGACGTGAACGTCCAGTGATGAGTTACAATGGTTCTTTGGATGTGTGGGAAGGCTCCTTAGCTGAAATTACCTATTCTACTATCACATTGCAGGTTGAAGGGCTAGTTTATTGCTTTTTTCAAACCCTCCATAATATTGATCATGAGTGTTATTTAAAGAGAGCCTTCTGTTAGTTATTGGTTTAATTGAAGCTCTAAGTGTGCTACTAGTGTAGTAAAAATGTCTTAACCGGGTGTGCCATTGGCCACTTGATTTATAAACAGTAGGTTTGTCTTTGCATCTGAAGTCCTATTAAAAACAAGAATCTGAAGTACTGTTAATAACAAGCATTGGCAACACCAGAAGCTTTGACTTGTGTATAGGCATTAGTCATGAACTGCTACCATATGCTCCGGTACTCATGGCATTTCGAGCTGTTGCAGCCTTATGGATAGGTAGTATCATTATCACAGTGCCTGGCAAGTGCCTTTCCTGTGCCTATACAAAAGCCCAAACGGTTGCCTTTACTCATTAAATGTGGCTTCTCAATTGGGGAAAATCAGCTTGGACCCTCCATTCTGGAGCTGTTGCATTTAGCAACATCCTTTTACATCTGGCTGCCTGACATTCAGTCTCCCTCTGGCCTGCTCATCTCTGAAAATGGGTCCTTTCTACAGGTCTCAGTTCACCCCTGCCATCTACAGTTCCAGTGGTCTCCCAAGTATTCTTCACTATTATTCATTCATATTTTCTTTACGCATATTCTAAATAACTCTAGATGTGAACGTGTGAGTTGCATAAAATGAATATAACTATAATCTTTAAATTAGAAGGAACAATTTAAGACGCAGAATGTCATTGTGACTTGAGTATTTCCAAAGATCATTGTCAGGTAACAGCCTTACACCTCATGGACTCTGTGGCACAGGTGGAAGAAGTATCATGTTTGTGCTGTTCTGTCCTCTACAAGTTGGCGCTCTGCAACACCACAATTCCATTCTGGTAGCAATACTCTAGTCTTTCCCCAAGATGGTGTATCCGATCACAGCCTTCCGGAAGGCAGTGACAGCATATCAGGAGCGGTGAAACAGTAAGCAGATGTGTTGCTTCTCACTTGTAAGCATAGACACTGTTTAACTCCAGTTTCTCTATTTTTCCTTGTTTTCTCTACTTCCAAGTCTCTTCTCGGTTCTGAGACCCTCCTCCTACTACGATATTGCATTGCTCTTGGTGTTCTGAGTTCCCGTCTCAGAAGCTCCCGTCTCCGTTCGGCTCTGCTGTTTTTGCCAGTGCCTACCCTCTCTGCTTGATCAGCATGGTTAGTTTTATTAGCACCCGGTAGCCCTCTCGCCTTGCTTAGACCCATCGCTAGCCCTCCGTAGTTCGGGTCTTCTTACGGGATCCCGTTGGTGTTCGCTCAAGTCTCCTGCAGCTCTCCTCTTCCTATTTCCCCCCCTGCTCAGTCTCCTTGGTGCCTTTTGCTTCGCTGCTCCTGCAGCGTGTCATCACTCCTGCCTACTGGTTTGCGTCAAGAATACCTGCCGGTTTTCCTTCTCAGAAGAACTTCGAGCTATCCGGCTAAACCTCATCCTGAAGCATCTACTCGACGCAAGTCTTCCACATTCACCAGGACTACGCCACCTACGTCTACAAGGGTATTTTCTTCCCCAAGAGGGTTTTTTCCTTGCTGACATCCCGGGTTGCTCTCGAGTCTCTGTTTTATCCAGTGCCTCAAGCGTTTTTTGTGCTGTCAGTATGTGCTACACAACCTGAAGCGAAGACCAGGTCAGTGCATGCTTACCTTTGATCATAATCATCTTTCCCATTTATCTCCAGAATGTTCCATCATGTCCCAGGCACACTTTGTATGGGATGAAAGACACACTTTTTAGCTATAAACTGGAGTTGGTGCCAGGCTGGTCAGGCCTTTCATCATAGAGATAATATAATTTTTTTAATGATTACATTTGTGATTTAAAATTCCATCCATTAGTGTTCTATTCAGATTTGAAATTGAAGAAATGCTGACTTCAGCCAACATATGTCACTGTTGATACATCCCCTGCACTTTCACCTTGCTGATATGAATATATGTCATGGAGGTCAATTAAGCTGTCCTATGACTTCAGCTAGTGGTTTTTATGAGGGGGTCTGAAATGATGAATGTGATAGGCCCCTTTGAAGTTTGTCGTTCTAAAGCCACCTGGCAGTGCTTTATTTGCCTAAGTTTCACAACCAGTTTCTACACAATGGGCCTCATTCCGAGGTGGGCGCAAAGTGATTACCGGTACCGGTAAGGAGACCGGTGCTGGTAATCCCTTTGCGCCCTATTCCGAGGTCCCTTTGCGGCCCCGTCCTTAACGCCTGCTTTTACCAGGCGTTATGGACGGGAACCGCAAAGGGACTTCAGAGCTAATAACGGTACCGTAATTTACGGGACCCTTATTAGCCGCATCCCCATTCCCATTGAGCACTATGGGGGCTCAAATGGGAATGGGATTTGACATTTTCATTGGGGACTTACCGGTCCCGCAAAGGTCGGACTAGACCGGTAAGTCCCCATCGAACCATGGAGGACACGGTACCGGTAATGGTGCTAGTCATGGCGCTAATAGCGCCAGGACTAGCACCAACCTCGGAATGAGGCCCAATGAATCTAATAGACGATGTATCTAATAGACAATGAATCTAATAGACGATTAATCTAATAGACAATGAATCTAATAGACAATTAATCTAATAAACAATGAATCTAATAGACAAATCTAATAGACAGTGAATCTAATAGTGCTGTTTGGCCTCATGCCTTGTGATGTGAATTCCTGACTGGGGTTCAGCTTTAGAAATGTGAATTTTCAGTCAGTTCAAGTTATCCCCAAGGTTCATCCAGCAATATGTTCAGGCATGTTTCACTTTGAGTTTAAATATTCCATAGTGTTACTCAGAGTGAGGTGAATACATGGCAAAAGGCACTAGTAATATGAATGAGACTTCAGTTCTACATTACACTTCATATTATTTTGATGAAACAAAATAGATAGCAAGTACAAAAAAAAATGAAATCGGTTTCTTAGATTTTGCTTCATGATGAACTCCAGCCTCTAAGCGCAGTACCGGGACTAGGCTCCGAACCCGTGCTGCTCAATTTAGTCTTTTTTACAAGACAGAGAGTTACCTCTGAGCTATCAAGCCCTACAGTCATTGAAAATTAATACAGGTTTCATAATATACAAACGTCATTTCATTTCTCTGTGATTGGGACCTAAGACATCACGGTGATGACATCCCAGAACTTTATAGATGGGTTATGTTCTGAGGACTGTCAAATTCCTTTTGATGTAAATACATTACACAATTGTGGGCTTTCCCTTTATACATGTGACAAAAGTTCCAACTTCCATGCAATTTTCCACATGTGTTTACTTATTAATGAGGCAATAGTTGAATACAGTGTGATTTCCATTTGTTTCTTTTAAGCATGACATCGGGCCTTTTTGCTTATATGTAGAATGTTTCAACCCAAATACACACAATTCTCTGCATGTCTTCAGCACTGACAAGCCCGTCTCTAAATCCAATTGGAAGGCCTAAGGAATGGTCTCAGTTTTTGGGATTCATTTTAACTCTGTTGAAAATGTGCTCAGCTACACGTGCATTTATTTACACCTCGCATTTTACAGAGGCATCCTGTTTTCATCAAGGCAGCGAGCAAAATGTGCAATTGGGACATTTGTGAATAGTGCCTCTCTCGCGATTTCAGAAATTCTTTTCAGTTGACTTTAGGAAAACTATCTTTCTCAGACATACTGCTTATCTCAAACTCCCAGACAACTAAACTGGGGATCCACCCACAAACAGTCAGCAGTACCGAGGTAGAAGAGAGGAGACCATTTTAGAATCAGGCAACAACAATTATGTTTTTGACTGATCCGGTTGTGTCAATATGAAGCTCATTAATGGTACCTGGGTAGAGTGCGGTGACGAATGACCGACCAATCACAGATCTAGAAATTTGAGTCCCCTAGTTGCATTCAATACAACCATTAGTGCAACTAATTACCTACCATCCTGAATATAAAAGGGACCACACGCTGAGGCTAGTATGGGAGTTTGGACGAGTGGGGCAGAGTGTAGAGAGGAGCATGGGGAGGAACACGATTTTCACTTGTTGCTACTACACCAATCTGTCTAGGATTATAAAACCTACTAGTTCTGTCACTTTACTGTTGCCACCTTGAGTCCTTTGTCGATCCACTGATCCGTACTACCCCCTCCACACCGATCAGGCTCATGCCTCTCCCACCTTCCTTAACAATAACTTATCAGATTTAGTCTAGCTAATTCCGGAATAACGGCGCGCCATCATCAATGTTGAAAAAGAAAGGGAAAAACTTCAAGATTAAATATGAAATCTACACCATATACCTTGGTAGTCAAAACTTGCAGATTCTAAAAATGGCACAGCAAATACTGACCTCTTGTTCTTCCCAACTGACGCCTCCTCCTAGGATTGGATGTTCAGACAAACACCCCCATTTTCCCTGCCACAATTCATCCCCATTGGAAGCAAGTTAGCAGCCACATCAGCAGGCTCAGAGCACCCCTTCCCGTTGGCATCCTTTGTAACAATGGTAAAACTAGGTCAACCTTTCAGGCTTGAACTATATGTATGATGGTCAAAATTAATTTTGAAAAAATCACCCAATGAAAAAAACACTGCTCTGTATGAAATATCTAAAAGCCATCATGGTACATCCTGCTGACCACTACACCTTAAATCTGACGAACACCCAATAGGCATGTTTGTCACACGAAAAACTGCCAACTATGCCTATCCCGCGCATCACCATGGTTTTGACGGACTCAGCCCAATCAGGCCACATTATCTCCATCGTCTGCCACTTTTACATTCATATCCCACCCTGGGCAGTCCAACCCCTATTCCTCGATCCCTCGAGATGGCCTCCTTACTACTCTTGACTATCTCACTAACAACTACCTACAAGAGCCATTTGAGGCATTGAAAATCAAACCGGTGTGCCTTCATCAAATGCAAAACTAGCCATCAAAACGCTGCTCACATGCGCAACTCCACCATCTTGATTTCCTGGCCCCGAAACCTGTATCGAAGACTCTTAAGCTTCTGTGAGGCAGGCATGCATTCAAACAATCACAAGTAACTTAGTAACAACAGATATGACTGAAGAGCCTATTTGGTGCTATAGCACTCCTTTTCGCTGACACGCTATCGTGTGGTGTAAAACGCGGCCACAATTGCAAACTTTTAAATATCTGAGTAACATGTATCAGCTGTTCATTCTCCTCTTTCATATGTCACACAGTCTAAAAGCACACCCCCCCCAAAATTTGACCTTCCAGTAGGACATGAACACTCCATTTTATAATCGCTTCCACAAGAGAGACATTAACATCTACATAGATGATCCCTTTAACACCTATGGCCAGGGAATCCTTCAAGGGTGGCCTGCACACCTGGGCTCCAACCAGCTAGGATAGTCACCCACCCGCTAGAGTGGCGACAGCACGACTCAATTTGTTTGACACAAGAAGTGGAAATCGTACAATCTCTTTGATGGATCAGGTCCTTCACCATCAATGATGAACTGAAGACCAAAACAACGCCAGCCCAGGCAATTGGGCGGATCACCTCACCCTCCACATCCAAAATGTTAAACATTTTTATAGAGTGCAGCAAAGACCAGAGGGCATCTTGGTGCTGAAGAACCACTAATCACCAGGAAGGAGCCTTCTGCTGGAGGGAGGTGCCGTGTAGTCCACACTCTGGACAAATAAGGGAGTCTTAAGTCTTTTTCTAAAAAAAGGTGGTCAGCTGTCGTCCTTAAAGAGAGCGGGAGAGACTGCCGAAGGGCTGACGCAGCAACAGAAAAAGCCTGCCCACCAATAGTGCTCCTGACAACTAGAGGAAAACACTCAGGAGCAGATAGTCAGCTGAGCGAAGATTACGAGATGGAAGATACTTAACAAACTTTTCCTGCAAGTACACAGCGCCAGAGCCATAGAACACCCTGTGAACAATGCAGATGGATTTAAATTTGACTCTTGCTTCCACAGGGAGCCAATGAAGCGCGCGTAACACCTGGGAAGTGTGGACAAACTTGGGCAGGTCCAACGCCAGGCCGGCCGCAGAGTTCTGTAGGACCTGTAGATGTTGAATTGGCTGAGACAGGAACAGCGCATTGCAGTAGTCCAGAGTGCCAGATATGGTAACAGCAACCACCTGGCACCTGAGACTCTCAAGAATGTAGGGAAGAATTCTCCTCAAGGTTTTTAGTTTAAAGAAGCCTGTGCTACACCTGGCACTGACTTCCGGAACCATGGAGAGTGAAGAAGAGATTTTCACTTCCAGGTTACTGGCGATTGAAACTGTGGTTGAAATAGGCCAGAAGTAATCTGTCCCCAGGGAAGACTCAGTAGGGGATTTGATCAGATTCATAATTTCTGTCTTTTCAGAGTTTAACTTGAGCCAATTGACATTCATCCAATTCCCAATAGCCGTGAGACAATTTCTCAAACGAGATGACACAGAATCACAGTTATGATCAATCCAGAGGATCAGCGGTGTGTCATCTGCATATGCATAGAGGCGTGAATGAGTTTAACCAGTGGAAGGACATAGACATTAAACAACAAAAGGGGAGATAGCCGAGCTATGTGGGACCCCACATGTCAAAGTGGTAGAGGCAGCGGAAAAAGGGGGAAGGGGAAGAATGTGCGTTCTGTCCTGCAGAAACAACCCAAACCAGTCAAGAGCAGCTCCACTAATCCCGATCTCCTTAAGACATCGACATAGTATAGCGTGGTCAATCGTATCAAATCCTGCCGAGAGATCCAATAAGATCAGATGCCCTATGCTGCCCTGATCAAAGATCATGGAAAAGTCATCCAAAACAGAGATCAGTGCAGATTCTGTACCCATTAAAGGACGGAAGCCAGATTGAAAGACATCTAGAACATCTGATTGTTCGAGAAAATCCCTCAGTGGAGGAGTTACTATTGCCTCCAGCACTTTCATAGGAAAGCCCAGCAACGAGAACGGCCAAAAACGAGACAGCACAGCAGGGGGGAAACCATGGCGCACTTAAGTGCAGGGGAGATAAACGCCGTAGACAGAGAGAATTTCACAGCCCCAGTAAGAGTCGGAGCAAGTGGCTCACCACACTTTATCATCTTTAGGGGTACAGGATCTCTCTGGGAAGAAGATTTCATTTGCATTACAATCTTAAGGACCTTGTCCTCAGTGGCAATCGAGAAAGCCAAAAACCTGAGGTTGCCCCAGACAAAGCTGGGGTTCGGACAGCATCCTGCTCTATGGGGTCCACAGAGAAGGCAGAAATATTAGCACTAATCATGACAATCTTATTATAAATATATAAAGAATCACATGTGGGCTGCGATGCAGGTATAGCTAAAGCAACAGCTGCTGGAGAGGAGAGCTCACAGACTACAGCAAAGAGTTCTTTAGAACAATTCCCTGCTGTGGAGATGCGATTAGAAAAATATAAACCTTTGCTTTTTTTTATAGCTTTGTAATATTTGAGTCTGGCTGCTTTGAGACGTACTTTGTCCTCTACCAGGTAGGCATGACGCCAGGGGTGTTGCTAGGTCTGGAAAAGATCAGGGGGCTACACTAATGTCGGGACTTGCGGGATTCAGGGCTAGCTATAGCCTTTTGGTTGTAGCCCCAGAGCTTCTATTCGAGGCTACAACCAAAAGACCCAGGGCTATAGTCCCCTAAGCCCCCTCAGCACCCCCCTAGCAACGCCTCTGCATGACGCCAGTGGCGTTCAGCCTGCTTGTACGGAAGTTTCATCTCATGTAACTCAGGGCAGAACCAGGGGGCGGATCTCTTTGCTGACTTAGTGTGATTTATTTCTGCCGCCAGATCCTCCGCAGCATCCGCACAAGCAGTGTCAAAAGCAAGCAATGGGTCTACGGCGTGGTCCCGCATGATCTGAGTTGATGCTACAGAAAGCGTGAATGGTTGGTCTGACCATTCCACTTGACGGGCTGAGTGAGTAGTAACACTCCCAGAGGCTGAAAGAATAAGGTCCAACGTGTGGCCATGGGAGTAGGTAGAAGCAGATGCCATCTGTTCCAAGTGAATATCAGACATTAAGGCCAGTAGGTTGGCAGCAAGCAAATCAGGTGGGTCATCAAACAAGAGGTTACAATCTCCTAGGTCAATCAGCTGAGGGTACTGGTGTTGTAAAGCTGCAGAGAAATTGGAGTAGGGTACAGGAAAAGATGCATCATAAGAGAAGGGGCCGGTAGATTATTTATGTATCAATAGTCACTGTGGAGGCGAAGGAGAGTCCTACAACAGAGACTCCATCTTCAAGTTATGCTTAATGGGTATGGGCAAATATTTCAAGGTTTTCTTAAAGACCAGAGCAACACTGCCCCCTTGGTGAGCAGCGTCCCTGTCTTTATGTAAAATAGAATAAGCTTCTGGAATAGCATGATAGATGCGAGGAACCGAGTTCGCCGTGAGCAGGTTTCCATAATGCCTAATATGTTGGGGCTGTTTCCCTAGGCAGATCCTATACATCCAATGTATCGTGTACCAGAGAACGTGCATTGCTCAGTAGCCCCATAAGGGGAGATGTTTCTTGCTTAGAAGCCATGTTAGTGGCCGGTGGAAGGAATCTCTATTTATCCGGCCAGTGAGTATTACCGGAGACCAAGGTGCATAGTGCTTCACGTGAATCTGCTCCAGGCGTGGCCAATATTGTACATGGTTGGGCCAACCAGAGCCCGGATGGGCACAGACGGGCTTGTCTTAGGCATGTTGCCAGCACGACTGCTGCGTACGACTGCTGCACACGTCCGCTGCCTGTCACAGATTTCCCCCTTTCTCACCTTACTTCGATGTTTGCTGGAATTCTTGGAAGGAGTCTTCTTGCGTACAGTTCGGGTTTTGTACAACCCCGAGCAAGCGTCTTCTGGTTCCAGCGTGCATTCAGAGTTCTACGTCCAGGAATACTTGGAATCTCTGGGAAGCCCAGGAAACAAAGGAGGTGTACTCGGAGGCGGTACACGAGATCTGGGATACCAGGTACAATAAGGAGGAAGGAAAGGAAGAGGGGGAATCAAGGGTCCGGAAACCAGGAAACAAGAGTTTAGCTATGGTGAACTACGGAGCACACGTCTAGCCACGGCAAGCGGTAGCGCTGAGACGCACGGGCCGCAGGGGCCTGGTCTCTTTATAGAATGTGCTACGTCTGACCTGGAGGCTGGTGGAAAGCGTTCTACGTTAGACGGCCATGTTGGAAGTACTAAGGAGTGCAAGCCCCGTTGTGTCAAGGACCAGGAAGTCCAAAAGGGACGCGTCCTACGGATCATGACAGCATGCCTCCTCCGAAAACCTGTCCCACCAGGTTTGCCCAGGTGTATGAGATGATACCTTCTGAGTAATCGGGGGGTATTCAGATTTGAGAATGGTTCCCAGGTACGTTCACTAGGAGGATATCCTTTCCACTCAACCAGGTATTGAAGTTGACCCTCTTTATACCTGGTGTCGCATATTCTGGATACTTCATATTCCAGTTGGTCATCCACAACCATGGGGTTGGGTCTGAAGGACTTCCGGGAGGACTGGATGTAAGGTTTTATTAAAGAAGTGTGAAAAACTGGATGAATCTTCTTCCAGGATTCTGGTAGTTTGAGTCGGAAGGCCACTGGGTTTATGATTTCCTTTATGGAAAAGGGGCCATAGTACCGGGGAGCCAACTTGTTCGGTCGTAAATGTCGAGGCAGTAGTTTTGAGGACAGCCAGACTTTATCACCCACTGCATAGGAAGGTCCTGGTCTTCTCTTGGAGTCTGCATAATGCTTGGTGTTAATTCGGGCCCTTTCTAAGTGTTCTTTGGCTTCCTTGTGTACGTTGATGAGAGTTTCAATCCAGGAGTCGACTGTAGGTACTGGTGTAGGATGTGGGAGAATGGAAGGTAGAACCAAAGGATGGAATCCTTGGCTGCAAAAAAAGGGCTGGTCTTGACAGCCGAGTGATCAGAATTGTTGTAGGTGAACTCAGCCACAGTTATTAACAGTGACCAATCGTCCTGTACCTTGGTGGTGAAACAGTGAAGATATTGCTCCAGGGTTTGGTTCACACGTTCAGTAGCTCCGTTAGTCTGTGGATGATAACCTGAACAGAGGGCACGTTGGATTCCTAGTATACGGCATAAATGTTTCCAGAATTGAGAGATGTATTGAGGTCCTCTGTCTGATATGATCTTGGAAGGGAGTCCATGAATTTGAAATATGTGTTCCAGGAAGATGCCAGTTAGTTCTGAAGATGATGGTAAATTGTACAATGGTGTAAAATGAGCCATATGAGTGAATAAATCAATGGTGACCATGATAGTCGTGTATCCTCTGGAAGGTGGTAATTCCACAATAAAGTCTGTAGCGGTGAATTCCCAGGGCCTTGTCGGTAGCGTAGGTTGAAGTAGGAGACCCGCCAGTCTCTTGTTATCATGCTTGTTTTGATTGCAGACTGCATAGGCTTGAATGTATAGTTGAACGTCAATTTAAATTTTTGGCCACCAAAATTGTCTTTGTATTAGACGGAAGGTGTTGGTGATGCCACGATGTCCTGAGTGAAGTGTATCGTGACAGAGATTTATAATCTGTTGTTGTAGTTTCTGTGTGGGAATGACCAGGCCATTATCCTTGAACAGATACCTGTCCTTTGTTCTAAGACTCCATCGATTCTTCCCCATAAAGTCCTTCCAGATCTCGGAGGACTGGGTTTGCATCCGAATGTCTTCCAGGAGGCTGATTGCTTGGGCTACAAAAATTGTGTGGGGAAACATCTTTGGAAAGGACCGATCTTCAAGAGTTTCGTAGTCGGGACGTCGGGATAAGGCATCAGCAATTATGTTCTGTGATCCAGGGACATGATGGATCTGGAACTGGTACTGGGCAAAGAAAAAGGCCCAACGGGCTTGACGACTATTCCTACATTCCAGAGATTGTAAAACGTGCACATTCCGATGGTCCGTACGAACCTGAACAGGATGTTTTGCTCCCAGGAGTAGATGACGCCACTCTGTGAAGGCTTGACGGATGGCTAACAGCTCCTTTTCCAAAACGGAATAATGAGTCTCGCTGGGAGTCAGGGTTCGTGAAAGATAAGCAATGGGATGTTCTAAGTTGACCTCGAATTCCTGCTTTAGAACTGCTCCTATGGCGTAGTTAGAGGCATCCGTCTCCACTAGCAAAGGTCGATTAATATCAGGTTGAGCCAGGATGGGGGCTTGTGTAAACTCTGCCTTCAATCGTTGGAACGCTTCATCTTGGGCTGTTGTCCAGAGAAAGGGAGTATCTTTTTTCAGCAATGTAATGATCAGTTGAACTATCTCAGAAAAGGAAGGTATAATTTCCAGTAAAAGTTGGCAAGTCCCAGGAAGGATTGAATCTGTTTCACGTTAGTTGGAACAGGCCAGGATAGTATGGCTTTTACTTTTGAGTGGTCCATCCCAATTCCTTCTGGACTAAGGACAAATCCTAGATAGTTAACAGTAGAGACATGGAAAAGGCATTTCTCTGTTTTAGCCAGGAGCTTGTGTTCATGTAGCCGTTGTAAAACTGCCTTAACATGTTCTTCATGCTTAAGATGGTCCTTGGAGTATATCAGAATATCGTCCAGGTAAACTATGACGAAGAGGAACAGCATATCGGAAAACACCCGGTCCATGAAACGTTGGAAGACAGCTGGGGCATTAGCGAGTCCGAAGGGCATGACCAGGTATTCAAAGTGACCAAAGGGTGTTCTAAAGGCTGTTTTCCATTTGTCACCTTCCCTAATACGGATCAGATGGGAGGCACCCCTGAGATCCAATTTCGTGAAAACTGCAGCTCCTCTCACCGCTTCCAGGATATCTGAGATTAAGGGCAATGGGTAGCGGTCCTTGAGGGTGCATTGATTTAAACCATGATAATCAAGACAAGCCCTAAACTCCTTAGTATCTTTCTTGGGAACAAAAAACAACAAAGGTCCAGCTGGAGATTTGGATGGTCTTTTGGTGCCATTTTCAAGGTTGGTATCCAAGTATTCTCGGAGGGCCCTTTTTTCTGATTCGGATAAAATGAACATCCTTCCAAAAGGAATTACTGCTGAGGGTTCAGTATCAATAGCGCAGTCTTCAGGTCTGTGAGGGGGTAGGGCCTGAACTATGGCAGTTGAAAACACGCCAGTGTAATCCTGATAGGCCCTAGGAACCTGGATGACATTTGAAACCATGAATGGGCCTTGCTGGTCTGTCAGCGTACTTTCGGAAGATGTCAATGAGGAATCCAGGGATAGACAGTGAGACATGCAATGCTCTGAACCAAGAAACAAAGATCCTGCTGCCCAGTTGATGTATGGATTGTGCTTCTGCTTCTGTAGCCAGGGCTTACCCAGTACCATTGGGTAATGAGCTGACTTTATGATGTCAAATTTGATCACCTCTCGATGATGGTTTATCGAGAGCTAGACCTCTTTGGTTTGTAGGGTTATGGGTCCTGAAGAGAGAGTTCTTCCATCGATAGCCTCTACAGGTTGCATGATGCCTCGAGGTTCATATGGAATGTGATGGTTAAAGACCCAATCTTGATCTATGAATATCCCCATGGCTCCACAATCCAACAAAGCCAAAATGGGGTAGGTTTCATTCTTGGATGGCGATAGAAAGGCCTGTAATATCACTAGATTGTTTTGTCCCAGAGAGTTCAAGGATGGAATAGATGTGGAGCAAACATCTCTCTCCCGAAGCCGTGCTCCATCTAGGATCGGGAGCTGGCGTTTCCCGAATGCCGTGGTGGGGCTAGAGGAGACTCTCTCACTAAATGTTTATCCGAGGCACAATACATACATAACCCCGTATGGATCCTTCGCATCCTTTCTTGCGGGGATATGGGTCCACGGAAAGCCCCTAGTTGCATGGGTTCTGGCTCATTAACAGGGGCAGGAGTAGGATCAGACTTCGAGGAGGTCTCTATAGGAATTTTCTGGAAGGGCATCTTGGTTTTCTTCTTCTCTGCCTTCCTTTCCTGGATACGAAAGTCTATCTGCATAGCGAGATCCATAAGGGCCTTGAATGAACCTGGGCGAGCCACTCTGGCTAGTTCATCTTTGATATCTTCATTTAGCCCTCTGCGAAAAAGAGTAAAGCATGCTTCTGAGGACCAATCCGCTTCTTTAGCCAATTGTTTAAAGCATGTTACATATGTGAGGATGTCCTGAGAGCCTTGTTGGAAATCAGGTAGACGTTCCTGGGCGCTATAGACCTGTTCTGGGTGGTCAAACATGGTTTTAAGAGCATGTATGAATCCATCGTAGTCATCCAGGAGGGCATCTCCGGAATTAACTAAAGGTGTGGCCCAGGTTAATGCATTCCCGGAAAGGTGCGAAATTATAAAGCCCACTTTGGCCCTGGTGGTAGAAAAGTAGTAGGGCTTAAAGGTAAAATGGTCTAAACAGGAGTCAAGGAATCCACGAAGGGTTTTTGCAGACCCATCGTATTTATCAACTATGCCGCCCAATAGTACGCTTTCCTTTGTAGCAGAATCACGGGACAAAACTAATTGTTTTAATGTGGCATTCTCCGCTTTCAGATTCTGTACTTCAGTCGTTAATTCTTGCATAACATGCATGAGATCTTGAACGGCCGCCTCCATGTCCGTATCGACTTCAGTTGGTTGGCGTCTCAATCTGTCACAGATTTCCCCCTTTCTCACCTGACTTCGATGTTTGCTGGAATTCTTGGAAGGAGTCTTCTTGCGTACGGTTTGGGTTTTGTACAACCCCGAGCGAGCGTCTTCTGGTTCCAGCGTGCGTTCAGCGTTCTACATCCAGGGATACTTGGAATCTCTGGGAAGCCCAGGAAACGAAGAGGTGTACTCGGGGGCGGTACACGAGATCCGGGATACCAGGTAGAACAAGGAGGAAGGAAAGGAAGAGGGGGGAATCAAGGGTCCGGGAACCAGGAAACAAGAGTTTAGCTACGGCGAACTACGGAGCACACGTCTAGCCACTGCAAGCGGTAGCGTTGAGACGCGCGGGGCTGCGGGGCGTGGTCTCTTTATAGAATGTGCTACGTCTGATTTGGAAGCTGGTGGAAAGCGTTCTACGTTAGACGGCCATGTTGGAAGTACTAAGGAGCACAAGCCCCGTTGTGTCAAGGACCAGGAAGTCCAAAAGGGACGCATCCTACGGATCGTGGCACTGCGTAGCCACTGACTCCAGCACATATGTGCAGAGAGTCACGAGGAGAAGGGCCTGGGGCGAGTAGACACGGAAGAAATACTTCCGTCTGCGGCGCAGAGATATCCACAAACTTAAAAGACCAGCTAATATAAGTATTAAAACATAAAATGCGGCAGCCCCCCAAGGTGTCCTAAAATATGCAATATAAAACAATCGCAACAGGCAATCTTTAAATAAGCCGATATTCAAGCGGCACGCTCTCTGAAGCAGGAGCAGCCTTACCGGTGGTCTAATCTTGCGGCCACTGACTCCAGCACATAAGTGCAGAGAGTCACGAGGAGGACCTGGGGCGAGTAGACACAGAAGAAATACTTCCGTATGCGGCAAAGAGGTATCAACAAACTTAAAAGCCCAGCTAAAATAAGTATTAAAACATAAAATTTGGCAGCCCCCCCAAGGAGTCGTAAAACATGCAATATAAAACAAATTGCAACAGGCAATCTTCAAGCCAGTATTCAAGTGGCACGCTCTCTGAAGCAGGAGCAGCCCTACCGGTGGTCTGGGCAACCAAGAACCAACCAACTTCTTGCAAGATTTATATACCACAGATAATCCAGCTTTGGCCTTCAACATGGATATTCTTGCACATATTAAAAATACTATTCGTATTTATTGAAGATCTGGGTTTCATTTCAATAAGAAATAAGTTACAAATTGGGCACTAACTGGGAGTGGAGGCAGCCCTAGGGTAAGGTGCCTTTTCATAAGAGCATTGTTTGATTGAGTGCTGTATACCGGATAGTGTAGTGGTAAGAGTGAGAACCTAGACCAAGGCCGAAGACTGAAGGACATTCCAATTTCTAACATACAGAGCTCAGGGCCAGTACTTACACCTTTACACATTACATAAAGTGGTCCAGAGGACAGCATGCAGGAGGGGTGGGTCAGGCAGTTCGTTTGGATATGAGGGTGTAAGGGTTTAGGAAGCTTCTTTCTTTGCTAGCAGTTTGAATTAGAGTGGCATTTTTAAGGATTCCACTGAAGAGATAACTTTGATGGCAGGGGGAAGGGCATCCCAGGGTTGTGGGGCAAATAGGGAAAAGGAGCGATAGCTGGAGAAGGCACCAGGTTAGAGGACCTATAGGTTGTGAAGAAATGAGGAAATAGTTTGAGAGGGAGAGTGCCCTGAAATGCAGTCAATGTTATAGTAGGGGGAAAGACCATGGATGGATTCATAGGCCAGTAGCAGGAATTTAAAAACAGCGATTGTGCATGGAGAGTTATCCAGCATGGTGAGGGTAGGTAGAGGTGCAGGAGGGTCTAGGAAGGTTGAAAAGGGTGGGTGTCACAAGGTTGAGGACTTTGATGAAGGGAGCATGCAAGTAGAAGGGTAGACCATGAAATAGGTCTGCACCGTAGTCCAGTTTGCTGAGCACAAGATTAGAGATCATTTATTTAGTTGAGGGTTGCATGAGGTGTGGGCACATTTTTCTAATGTTTAGGAGGTTGAGTCCGGCTGCAGCGGTAGTGGCTGTCATGATCTAGAAGAGTTTAAGATCACTGTCAAAGAGAACTCGTAGGTTGCGGGCAATGGGCGTGGGGATGTCAGGGGAAACACATGAGTGAGTTTAGTGTGGCATTGGCATTGGAGGCAGAGAGAAAGATAACTTCCATGACTGAAGAGTTGGGCATGAGCAGCATGGAGCCGCCGTCCAGTGGTGGATGGCGCTGATCGAGTTGGTTATGCATTCAGAGATTGCAGGGGTGAAGAAGGGGAAGGAGAAGATCTGAGCATTGTCAGCAAAGAGGTGATAGTTATAGCCCAAGGAAG
Organism: Ambystoma mexicanum; assembly: GCF_040938575.1. Lineage (NCBI taxonomy): Eukaryota > Metazoa > Chordata > Amphibia > Caudata > Ambystomatidae > Ambystoma > Ambystoma mexicanum. The sequence continues at coordinate 716,028,093 of NC_090938.1, forward strand.
AAATGATTTGGCTGAGGATGGATGTATATAGGGTGAAGAGCAGTGTGCCTCAGACTGATACTTGAAGATGCCAACAGGGAGTGACATCAGGAGGAGGTTCTAGAGTACCATGAGAGGGAGAAATAGTGGTCAAAGAGACAGGAGGTCACCAAGTCAAGATCAGTGTCCTTGAAGCCAAGGAGGGAAAGGGTTTGAAGGAGGGAGGGATGATCCACAGTGCAAAATGCAGTTGAAAGGTCTAGAAGGATGAGAATGGAGGAAAGGTGATAATGGTAGGCAGTAGTAAGAGAATTGATGAGATGGATGAGAGCAGTCTTGGTGGAGTGTTTGGTCTAGAATTGGGATTGGAAGGGGACAGCAAGTGAGTGCACCCCAAGATAGTTGACTTTGTGGTTTCAGAAACTACCCTGGAGTGGTAGGGAAGGAGAGATGGAGATCTGTAGAGTGAGGGGAAGTTGAGGTAAGCACTTGGCTATTGTATGGTTGTTGTGAAGAATCTGGGCAATTCGTCCCTTTTTCCCAGGGAGGAGCCACCCCCTTTGAGGCAAGGGAGGTTAACCCGCTAAGCAAGACCCTCCGTAGGGGTCTGAGAGAGTGGGACCTTACTGAGAGTGACTCCCCACTAGGGGATAAGGAGTCCCAACCCTACCAGGAACTCCCCATAAAGAACACTGTGTCTGCCTATATAGGAATAGAAAAGACTGATAATATTGCTGTGGATTGGCATACCCAACATACTAACATTATTCCCAGACATTTGGCTGAAGGCAATGCTGGGATCCTTGTGAAGTCAACAGCTGAAGGAGATCAACTCGCCCGTGCAAATACAGCAGTGAGAATAAAGAAACGAAGAAGATGAAATGGAGGAAGAAGAATCCTACACAGAGGCGAGCCTCTAACATGAGATCGTCCTGAGGGGCAGAGCCTTGCTATACTGCGGAGCCAGTGGTAGCATGGAGAGCGAGTGACAGAGGGAGAGACACCAGAAGGCTAGCGTCTGGAAGGGCAACAATGCCGAAACAGAGACTGACACAGGGATGGTAGAGAGACCATCTCACCTGGTGACCTGACCACACCGCAGCCGTGGTGGGCCTGGGACCTGTTAACCGACTGGGACCAGACCACAACGGAGAGACCGAATCCCCGATCTCCATACGATAAGTGTGACAACCGCCGAGCCGGGCAGGCAACAGGAAGCTAACGAAGCTGGGTAGAGAGATGAACAGTTACGCCCCTGAGAAGCAAATCCGAAAACAAAAGGGACTTACCTGACGAGAGCAAGATTAGATTCTGGAGAAGTCAAGAGGGTTACGAAAAGATGCTCAAGAGAGAGACGCTGCTGAGTTGAGCAAATCAGAGGGCCAGAAGGCGTTGGGGAGCCAGAGAAAATTAAGCAACCGTTTTCAACACTTGGAAGAGAGAGAACCTGGAGAGTTCAATTACTCAAATCTAAGTTGAATGACAAGGTCCAAGGAGATGGAATTGCACTAAAAGAATAATTTTTCCTTTTAAGGAACTGGAACCATTGGATTTGTGTGAAGACTTAAAACTTGCTATAAGGAACCTGAGTAGAGGACTGCAAACCTAACTTTGAAAAACTATTGAAAAACCTACGTTAGACTGATGAACATTACTTGGGAGCAACTTAAGTATTTTTGTTAATGTTAATCTTAATGTTAAAGGATATTTGTACCGCGCACTATCACCACCGGAGTGGTCCCATGGCGCTCTGACGGTTCTGAAAAAAGGGAAGGCGGGTTGAGCTAGTGGGAACAAGCTGGAAAAGTGCAAGAGAGCAGTGATGTGCTGTTGGCGGCCTCAACCCGGTTAACTCCGTTGGCTTGGCTTGGGGGGCTTTCCGGTCGGTAGTCGTCGTGTGCTGTTGTGCGAGTCTATGTGTGATTTGTTTTGTTGTTACAGTGTAGTGAAGTTTGTGCAGATTATTGTGTTACAGGCTTGTGGTTGTGTTTGGTTAGAGTTTGCGAAGTGTATGCACAGGGGTGAAATTGTTAGTGGATTGGTTAATTGGCATTGCTGTCTGGAAGTGAGGCGCTAAACTTTCATATTTTCTCCAGGTGGGGCGCAAGCATCTCTGCATCTCCATCCAGATCTGGGACCAGCCGACACTCACAGTCCCTTCTACACATGACGCCTACTCACACTCATAACCTTGTCCAAGTTCGTCCCCAGCCACCTCCCTCCAACCTGTTTGTATGCGGGGCTAGCAGGCATTTGTGAGTCCATCCAAATCTGGCCTGGATAGCATTCCCAATCTAGTCGGTACGCAGCATCAGTCAGCCAACGCTACTCCATCCATATGTGGCAGTGGTCGGCATTCATCGTCTTATCCAGCTGCTTCTTCAGGCTACTGCTCACAGCCCCTTCGAAGCGTGGCACATGCCAACGCTTGCATTCACATCCAGGCGCGGCACCTGTCATCATTCACAACTACATCCATGCGTGGCCCATGCCGATGTCCAGAACTTAGGTCAAGTGTGGCAACTGCTAACATTCACACAACTCTATTCAAATATGATACCTGGTAGCGATTATGGGACCGGTGAGGTTGTTGGCTGGAGTTGGCTAGGGATGCTGATTCTGTCCTCATGGGGTGTCGCTTGTGTCTTATTCAACCTAGCATCGTCTCTCTTGTTATAGAAGAAGTTTCCCTTAGTCGGTTCTGGATGTTTGTCAGCGTCATCCTAGATTCAGTCATCCTGTTATTTGTGTTTCCCGTTTGAGTGTTTAGTTCTTTCAATTTGAATCTGTGATGTTGAAGAGCCAGGTTTTTAGTAGTTTTCTGAATTGTAGGTGGTCTTTGGTGTTTCTTATTTCTTTCGGGATGTTGTTCAAGGTTTTTGCAGCTAGGTGGAAGAAGGAGGAGCCTCCTAGTTTTTTCTTATGGTATGGTTTTTGTTCCAGGTGGATTTTTGTTGCTTGATCCAAGGAGTCTCGTTGGCTTGTAGATTGTTATTTTATTTTGTAGGAATTCAGCTCCCTGTCTGCAGATTGCCATGTGTGTTATGCACATTGTTTTGAAGGTGATGCGACGTTTGACTGGGAGCCAATGCAGTGTTTTTAGTGCTGGAGTGATGTGGTCTCTTCTGGATAGTTTGAGGAGGAGTCTGGCTGCTGTATTTTGGATGCGTTGTAGTTTCTCCAGGAGGTATTCTGGCATCCCGAGATAGAGGCTGTTTGCGTAGTCGATTCTTGTCATGATGAGGGCAACGATTGTGAGTGTTTCGTTTGTTTGTTTGTTTATTTATTTATAAAGTGCACCACATCCTGGGGTATCTGGGCGCATTACAAGAAATTACAAATTTTGTGGGTGAAGGAGAGGAAAGGTAAGATTCTTCTTGTTGTGTGAAGGAGGAAGAGGCATTTCTTGTTTTTTGCATTTATTTGGGGTTCTAAGGTTAGGGTGTTGTCCATCAGGACTCCCAGATTGTTTACTACCTTAGATGGTGTTGGTGCGGTTCCCATTTCCGTTGGCCACGGAATGTAGGTGTTTTCTTGGTTTTTCAATATAATCATGATTTCTGTCTTTCCTGGGTTAATTTTCAAGTTGTTGGCATTCATCCAGTTGAAGACTTCTTTTAGACACTTGATTAGGGTTGAGTGATCAGCTTCAGTGTCTTCGATTTTGTAGATGATTTGAGTGTCGTCTGCGTAGTTGTAGCATGTAATTTTGTATTTTTTGAACATTCTGATTACTGAAGTCTGGTAGATGTTGAAATACATAGGTGATAGTGAGGACCCTTGGGGTACTCCACAGTCGTTTACTTGTGGGGTGGATTTGTAGGGTTTTATCCATACGGTTTCTGTTCTGTCTGCTAGGAATGATTTAATCCAGAGTAGTGCCATGTCCGTTATGCCTATGTCTTCCACTCTTTTGGGTAGGGTGTTATGGCTAACTGTATCAAAGGCTACGGAGAGGTCGAGCAGAATCAGAGCTGAGGTTGTGTTGGAGTCTGCGTTTGTTTTTAGGTCGTCCCAGATGGATAGTAGTGCTATTTCTGTTCCTCTTGCAGGTCTGAAACCGACGTGTGCTTGGTCAAGCAGGTGGTGTTTTTCTACTTGCTCTTGGGTTCATTTGTATACGTAAGTTTCAAGGAGTGTTGCCGGGTAGGGAATGTTTGAAATCAGTCTGTAGTCTGAGAGGTATTCCACGTCGCCACTTGTGTTTTTTAAAAGCGGTTTGATATATGCTGATTTGAAGGATCTTGGTACAGTTCCTGTTAGTATTCTGATGGTGTTCCTTGCGCGAGGATTGATTTGTAGATGTCAGGGGGGCAGGGGTCCATATGTGATCCTGCTTTCTTGCTGTGTTTTACCAGCAAGACGAATGCCTCTGCTGATATTTCAGGAAAGTTTTGGAGTTTGTGCTGTGGTTCTGTGTTAGGGCCGGTCGGTTGAATGTTATGGTTGGTTGGTCTGTTTTGTATGATTTGTCGGATGTCGTTGATTTTGTTCTTGAAGTGGTCTGCCCCGGCTAACTTTTACGTTAAGTTTTCCTAAAAGTGGAAGGGCCAAATAACGATTAGAATTCAAAATGAGGACTATTGTTGTTTTGGAGAATTGACCAGCACCCTTTGTTAAGTTTCTTTGCCAGGGAACACCCCTCATAGTAATAGGCACGGGTAGGCATTTTCTCTTTATTTTAAATAAACACCTTTGAAATGTTAAGTTCCAGTCCACTTCTGCTTCTGGTTCACCACACTGTTTTGTAACAGGATGAGAATATACCAGTTGAAGGGGAGGTTCAATAAGGCAGATGTGACTATTTGTGGTGCAGAGTGGTCAATTGGAGCACAGAATGGGTTGGCAGTGCAATGGATGGGTATAGTTTTGGTGGGGATGAAGTGGGATAGAGGGGAGAGTGTAGGGAAGATGGATCCAGGGGAATGAGGGAGAGGTTGGGAGAGAAGTCTCACACAAGCCTTAAATAAAGTTCCCCTTTCCCCTATAGTAGACGAGTGGTTGAGGATCTTGCATGGTGCAATGAACAAGAGGACACATACAGAGAATTGGTGGTCCCATTGGCATGTCCAACGGATTACTGGTCACTTTTTCAAGCTTATCTCCTTAGTACAGCAGACTCACAGCAGGAGTAATAACTTCTACAGTAGCGGTATAGATACACTAGTTTATACACATATATACTGAACTGTCCTGTTAATTACGTCCAGTTTGCTTGCCGCTTTAAACTTTGATAGCACTGTTCTTGTTTCTTCAATACTATCAAACCCGCACCAACTTAGGTCGACATACAGATGCCTTTGGCTGTACAATAATACACTGTAGTCGTGCCTACACAATGGTTGATGTACACATGTACACCTCTATCGGGTAGTTGTCGGGAAGTCTGTGGTAATAAATGCTGGGGCTAAATGCTCGTACGAGCCTGTACTGTACCCTGTGTAGCTCTACTGAGTATATGTTATTGTTTGTGATATGAAGACTCATGCTTGCTACTATGCCTACCTGTTTGTATAATGTTCATTTTATTGCTGTAACACAAAAAAATGAAGAAAAATAAAAGTTCAAAAAATAAATAAATAAGGTTCCCCCTTCAAATAGATGAGACAAAAAATTACTAACAAGGCCAAGGCTACAAACGTGTCTGTCTCAGAGGAAACATTGTTTATTTCCAAGCTTGCTTAACGGAATTAAATATGTCCACACAAAAATGTTTCCCAATACAGAGACATGTTAATGCAGCAACAGACCAAATCAGCTCCCGTCCCTCTCAATGTCATCTTTGTGAGAACCTGATGCCCCTTCCCTAAAAAACTCTACTATTCAGGCAAACATTGTGACATCTGGTTCACCTATTAGCACAGCCTGGAACACCGAGACCACTGTTACACACAGCATTCATCAGCTTTGCTCTTGTTCACACACCAGAACACACAAAGTATATTTTTTCCTTCGGGAAAGCACCCCGAGACGCCACTGGTATTTGTGACTCTAGAGCAGATCATTTGGTCTTCCTGGTTACGGCCACCCATCCACATCCCCCCGTACCCCCATCACCTGGCTCATCAGCCCAACACTGTCACCGGGTGTTGTTGCACCTAAGCTTAGACATGTCATCACTACTAAAGAAACCAAACACAGATCCTTATTGTATTGCATGCCACTGCAGCTCCTCACATCAGTTTTCAGGAACACTGACGCGTCCCCATATCTCAATTGAACTTCTATATTCTCCTCCCTCATGTGAACTTTTGGAACTGCTTGTCAAACAAACTCCCTGCAACATTTGTCCAGCCGCCGCCACTCTCCTGTACAGTTAAGTGTGGGCAGGAAGTTGTCATCTATTGCCGCCTAGGGTCCTGTACTCTAAACACTATTGCAGTTTCCTTGCATTTGTCTAGTTGTGGCGCTCCAGCAGCTGGTTGCTGTAATGATGCAGGAGTAAGGAGAGTATTGATCGCAGGTGAGCAGACCTACATTTTGCCATTGTACTTTTCTGCTGCTATGTCCTGTTAAGCTTCACAGCTCAGAAGGGAACTATCTTGTAGTGGATTCCTCAGCCAAGAAGACACTGGACCCAGGCTTCTAGAATATGTTTATTGTCCACAGGTACACATCAGGTAAGTGACATACAAGTAGGGTCCTGGCCCTTAAACACTGGCACATCCACACCGTCCAGATCCAAGTTGTAACTGTCACCTTAAAAATACCCCAGAAGTCATACATAGCACATTCTACAATGAACTCACTGCATTCCACATACACTGCACTTGCATCCCCAGAGCAAGCCTAGTACACACCTCCTTCCGTTACACAAACAAAACAACAGAGCTTAACTATGATGGACCTCTAAGTAGCTCTGAAATGTAGACCCACAACTAAATCACAACCTCTCTGACTCCATTCACACTCCACCAACCATGCCCAAACACTACACTAAACCACGATTTGCCACACACAAACGACGCACCCATACCAGCACATGGGACAGCGACAAGGATAAGCTCCCTTACTGTGTGAAGGTGTGGCCGCCATTCAAACCAAATGAAATAATCAACTGAAGCAAAAACAAATGGGTGGACCCACAACTGCAAACAGATGAAATCCACTAAACACTACAGGGCAACCGAATAAAAACCAACTCTGCAGCACAGAACACACACAACATAAAACAGATCCATTTTACAGCGCAGCAATGTTGGAAACAGAACCACAGCGCTGCAGACGCCCATAGGATAACATGAAAGGCATCATAGACTACTGACAAGTGGCACAGCACCTCACTGCAACCGTTACCCTAAAGCTAAAAGACTGACAGGCAATAAACACCCATGGATACCAGTAAACGCAGCACCTCACTGCATCCCAAACCAACACACAAAGCAAAACCCCACAAACGCAACTCCCAGTAAGCAGGCACCAACGGAACATGAGATATTAAGGTACACAACACAACCCTAGCAAGTCCATGCCCCGAACCTGGCATCTGGCAAAGAATGATCTAGTGGGAAATTGCTATGCATAAAAACCACAGCAACTCACTGCAAAATGCTTATAACCCACCCGGCCATTCCAAACCCCGGCCACACCACACTGCAAAAACCCACAATAAACCCTGGCAGCACCTCACTGCAAAATGCTTAGAACCCAGCCAGCCATTCCGAACCCCGGCTGCACCTAACTGCAAAATACACACCACAACCCCGGCAACACCTCACTGCAAAATATTCAGAGCCCACCCAGTCATTCCGAACATGCACAAATCCATTAAAATCCACCAGGGAGAAAATCCCTACGAACAATACACAAAGGAAACACAAAAACATGCAAACACATGTAATATGCTTACCCAGAGCATGAGTCATCAAACCCAAAACATGAGTCCCAGTGTTTGCCCCGCACCCCCATATCCAAATTCCCTCAAAACAAAAACCACAGTCCAACACAGATCCCATGCATCCCAGCACCCACATGTCCATGAAAAAGGAAACAACATGAAGAAACAAGAAACCAATGTAACAATAACCCCAAATCACATCCCCATGTCCAGTTAGTAGAAATGTCCAAACGTTTCCCCATGCACCCACAAGTCCAAAATAAATATTTTCTGTGCTTCACCGCACCCTGAGGTTTATCTAAACACCCCATGACTAACGAAGGGTGACTTAATTTACATCAAAAGGCCACAACATGAACACAACAGCAATAAAACATAACAGGCCTTAAGCTGATATTTCTCCCACTGACAACCCACATAGAAAATGGTCTGATCCCCTGAGGCCACAACACACAAACAACAGCAGCAAATAATACAGGCTTTAAAACGGTTGCCCCAAACACTGCTAATCCTCCGGAACAGGAAACACCTTCAATTCGTGCCAACGTTCAACAACAAATAAACGGAAGATGGAACTGCCTCAAGACCCCAAAATATGCCCCGCTCTCAGGCTGCGAAGCGTACCACTTCACTCCAGCTAAACGCCGGCTGGTACAATTACCCGGAAACCCCAAACAGTCACTGGCACAACTACAAAACCCTTTCCTCTTTACCACAGCTCTGGTAAAACACCAGCCGCTGCCACCTCGCTCTGCAGCACATGGAACGGCCGCTCTAGCCTCTGCAGGCAATACACTTTCTGCCTCCGCTCCTTGCAGATGTCCCCTGTGATGTCGCAGATAATGACAGCCACGACACTGAATGGAAATGCATCTCACTGGTGTCGGTAAACCAACGGCTCTCTGGTCACGCAGTGGCGTGATGAGCACTGACGCGCATGCACCGACACCATCTGACGTCATCAGAAGAAAAAAACTCTAAATGAGGGAAGTGCTCTGCAGCCCACTGCTGGGAGTTGTGAGGCAGGCATGGGATCACAAGTAAGGACACAGACACAAGAGGTACACGTTTCAACACCTTTATTAAGGTTGACTGGGGCCAGAGACTTCCTAACTGGCCCTAATGCTATAATGAGAGTAGTCTCGACCATCAAAATAAAATCATCCTAGTCAGTCAGTCAAACAAAGGAAAAGCCTTTGTCAGAACCATATACTTGCCCTCACGTTTCACAATAACTAAGTGTGGGAAAATGGATGAACATAAAGAGTGTGTTAAAAGAATGTCAGAATGGCAATGAAAGTGGCTCACCACTCCCTGGTGGATAGTCTGTACAGTTGAAAGATTTCCCATAAATTGGTTAGGCTTCCCGCACCTATTTTAATGTCAGTTCAACATGCATGAAAGTTCTCTTCAATCTGCACAATTAACTATTAGACCTTAAAGTAATTCGCGCTCTGCAGTAAAAGAGACTATTTACTCAGTCAGCAAAGAAACAAAGTTTTTTTTTAAAAATGAATGGTTTTCAAAATCTTTTTCAATAATAAATTGAGCCAAATAGATTGTCTGTTGTCTTAGCCTTTGTTTTATTCCAAACAGGAAGTGATTAGTTAAATTATAGATACATGCAGGACAAAAACTGTTGCATCACAGAATTTGACTTGGGCAACTAACAAAAATTAAAGAGCACATAAACTGCAACAGTAACTTTGTTATGTATACCATCATTTGCGTATGCAAGAAAGTATATATAGGAAGCACAATAAGGAAATTCAAGATCAGAGTGGGTGAACACCTAAGAGCAATAAAAAATAAGGACATGACATCCCCTCTAGCATTCCATTTTCATCAACATCATCAAGAGTCAGATCTAGCGAAAATTCAATGCTATGGGATCGAAAAACTTCTACCTTCAAAAAGAGGAGGCAACCTGGAACTATGCCTCCGCAAAAGAGAAGCCTACTGGATTTGGTCAATGGACTCGATCCATAGTGGGCTCAACATAGATCATGAGCTACACCACTTTCTGCAGTGATCTCCAACATGCCCTGTCTATCAAACCTAACTGGGAGCCCTAAAATGGGTCAATACTGCTCATGATAATCAGACAATGTGTGTTTTTGTAATAACTTGAATATGATTTTGCCTATCTGGCAGCATGTTAGATATGTACACCGTATTATTTCCCCTTGTGGGACATTAGAGTGAAGTGCCTCTGAGCATGAGTAAATAATATACCTGATTCGCCAAAGTCTACCTCCCTAATAACAATTCTCAATTGAATCTAAAAATTGCATTACTTAGCCCTATTAATACTACACAACAGAATGTTAAATGGGTGTCTGTTCAGAGTTCATCAACTAATATCTATCAGGAGACACACTTATCACTAAATGTTCTCCTTTCATACCTTATATTTAGCTCGTTACACTAACGAGTATCTTTGGTGAACCTTTTAATATGGTGTGCACACTAACGTACATTTTCATAATGACCTTTTATTCGCACATGGCATTTATCCTTTTAGACCATATCTATATAGTTTGTTACATTAAAAAACTATTGTGGCAAAACATCCTTGTTTCATCACAGCATACTCCGAATATTTCTAAATTTCAAAAATATCCATGCACACATGCTTTTCTTGAACATCGTAAACACTGCGGCACCCCATTCCAACATGGCGTGCACAAGATTACATATTCTCGAATGCGCCCAAGTTACCCGCACGTCACAGCGTTCATTTTCACACATGCCTTTCTTGAACATTGTAAACACCGCAGCACCCCATTCCAACATGGCGTGCACACGATTACACACTCTCGAATGCGCTCATGTGACTCCCACGTCACAGCGTTCATTTTCTTCTTACATTTCCGGGTCAAACCTGGCAGTGTACACAACACGGTCACACGTCAATCGTACCGAAGTTTGGCTCGGATTCGGAACTTCGAAAACAACATGCTTTATATTGAGGTAAGAAGCCTTGCTTTAAAGGCAGAACCTAGCAGTACTAACCCAATAGTATTCGCACCCCTGAGTGTGTCATATTTTTCTGCTATTTACAACACCAGGCATCATTGACATTGAATTCATATATTGTTTTCACCTAGGGATTCTGCTGAAAGCAGCCACCAGCAGTATTGAAAATAGACAGCTTGAACTCTACATATCTCTTACGTGAAATGAGCTTCTCCAGTAAGTTGTTGTGTGTATCTTTATGTTTTCAGTAAACCGTGTCTCGAACACCAACTCTCCCACAGTCACCCATTTCTAGTGGACTAATAACAAAGAAAATCCAACAAATAGGATATATTTAAAATGGGAAACCATCTTCCTCTTTTCATTTAAAGTAACTTTTCCTTTTTTCACTTTTTTTTAAATTTCTTCTAGGCACCTTGGTTTAACCAACAACACCATCAGCATAACTTAACATCTGCAAATCAGCAACCTCTCTTCTTTTTTTCATTTTTTTAACCATTTTCAATTCAAAATCCCCTGAAGAACCGCCAAACACCAGACGGTGAAACACGTGTCGGGTTCAGATTAAGCGGATATAGACTCAAAACAATTATATCAGTGCAGAAAATGCACTGAATTGGAAGAAACTAAACTGTGAAATAACAGCATCTATTTGAATGCAACTTTTCTTTAACCTTAAACAAAACACACGGGTTCAGATTAAGAGGATATCACCTCACAATAATTGTATTTCTGCAGAAAAAATACTCAACTGAAAGAAATTAAACTGTGAAGTAACAGTGCCTATTTGAATGCAAATTCTATTGGATTGAATGAAACTCATAAGGAAATGTAACTCTTTCAACCAAAAAAAAAAATGTACCAAAAGTGCACAAAATGTTCACTACAACTGAATAAGAAATTTGGGATAAGTCAAATTCTGTGACGCAACAGTTTTTGTCCTGCATGTATCTATAATTTAACTAATCACTTCCTGTTTGGAATAAAACAAAGGCTAAGACAACAGACAATCTATTTGGCTCAATTTATTATTGAAAAAGATTTTGAAAACCATTCATTTTTTAAAAAAAAAAAAAATTCTTTGCTGAGTGAGTAAATAGTCTCTTTTACTGCTGAGCGCGAATTACTTTAAGGTCTAATAGTTAATTGTGCAGATTTGTCTCCCTTTACAGTCTAAGGGTAATAGACCTTTTTTCCGCTGCTCTGCATTGAATTTATTTTGACTCAGTGAGGAGTGCCGGAATTAGCCAAATACTGTTACAATTGGAAGTAAAGTTCTCTTCAATGGATTCTTCTGGGCTTCCCTCATCCGGTTTCACAATTCTCAATCAAACAGGTATTCACAAAGTTCCTTCTTGTTTACGTTCCCCAGGCAGCCCTTGCCCGCCTTCAAATACTTAAACGTGGCTGAAACATCTTCCAGCCAAACAGCTCCACTTCACAGAGCTTGGGGAGAACTCCCTTCTCCAACCTTTGTACTTCACTTTCACAATGTTCATCTGTCAGAGACCTTCGCAACCGCACAGTATTATCACCCTCATGCGTGACTACTCCGACAGCAGGGTCCTTATTAGTATTGCCTTGCCAGAGACCTTTGCAACCGCACAGTATTCTCACCCCTATGTGTGACCACTCTGACAATAGGGTTGACTTTTCAATATCCGTGTCTCCTGCACTTTGTTTCGCAGAACGGGCCCTCTGCCACTCTGTTCCTTGTTTCACAAAAATATCAGTTAACATGCACTTTAGTCTTTCAGGATCTCTGCATGCGATCTTTCCCTCTTGCCCTTTCCTTCAATGGCTTTCAACACATTTCGCTTTCATTATTAACTGTTCTGTTATCTTCCAAGGAGCGTTCAACAACGTGCCTTCTCACACGGCACTGCTTTGTTACTTTGTTTATCATCGGATCCTTCGCCCGCTAAATACATTCAAGCTTTCAGTTCAATCTCTTTATCCTTCAACACGCAGTTTTGCGTGTAACACTGTAGCTTTCCACAATCGCACATATCACAAACAGGGCTCTCCCTTTCGTTGAACTCACCAGCTCTGATTACTTTTGCGCGTCCTTCAATGTTCAACTCGTCGAGGTCAGGGTCTTTCCCACTTGCCCCTCAGACACTCCCGGGTGGACTCGCAGCCCCAGGGTGGAAACGAGCAGTATGCTGGCGCATGGAGGAAAGGGATTCGCCGGCCCCTCGGCTCTCTTCTCTGAACTCTCCCGGCTTCTTGGAGACACGGCTTCCTCACCACGCTTTCTCCTGCCTCAACTTGCAGTCTGTCAGCGTCTCAGTGTCTCATTATCCATGACCTGGTTCTCTGCAGCTCTCTCTCAGCTGCTCCTCTGTCTCGCCATCCAGCTTGCCTTCCTTCTTGGCCCCTGCCTCGCTCTCTATGTCTTTCTGTGCTCCACCTTTTATAGTTTGGAAAACGGTCCATGAGGTTCAGGTGTGTGTGATAAGGACTGAGAGCCTGACCTTGCCTGGCCTTATTAGTGGGGCAAGGCCAGTGCATGTTGCTAGTGGTACTCTTCCTCATTTCCACTTAACACATTTTACAGCAACATCATGGAGGATGGAGAAGGTGAAGGGCTGAAGTACCAGTGAGTTCCCACAGTGACTTTAGCACCACTGCAGAATACCTTGGCAAATTGAGGGGCTCCAAGTTTGAAGCAGGATCTCTGAAGAGAACTGTTTGAAGCATCTCTTGACATACAGGATGGTAACGTATTGAGTCCTACAAATTAATTATACATGTTAAAGAACCGTATTGGGTGCAGTGGCTGTATGTGTCATTTATCAGCGGGCAGCAGTAAGAAAAACAAGATCTGTATAATGTGCAAATACAGAGACTGGAGGAATGATTTGCATGTAAGATTAACAGTGTAATGGAAAGATTTGAGTTGTATTTGAGGAAACAGCAACCTAACAAAGTGATTGAGGACTACACTGGTATGCTCAGTCTGGGCATTGCCTTCCAAGTGTGACTTCCAACATATTATTCTGGAGCAAGTTTTTAGGGATCAAATACTCATGCATGTGTAGATTAAGAAACTAAGATAGCGGTTATGGACAGGAAGTAATCTGGAAATAGCCTCAGGGACTGAGATTTGCAAGCAAATATAAAGTGTTGGTGCGCTAACACAAGGACTCTGTGTGTACAGTGTCAGATGAAAATTCAGGAGTATCCAAATACAGGAAAACTACTGTTGATGTTAAGATAGTATGTAGCCTGAAGCAAAGCCATTTTAAATGTGGCGGCCTCGACCATCTAGCAAACTTTAGGTTGAGCCCAGCCATGGATAAATGGTGTTCAATCTGGAAAAGATGCGTCCACTTTGCAAGAATGTGTCGCATGCATGAAAGTGGCAGAGTAAACATGATGTGCGGTGACAAGGCACAAACAGCATTAGTTTCTGATTATGTGTTGATGGTATGTGAGCAGAAGCACAAGGTTCAATGTGACAAACTCTGGTGCACTGTATTGTTCAATAGGGTGATTAAGACTGTTAGGGCCGCTTCTTGCTCTAAATATACTATAATGGGCTTGGGGGATTTCAGTGAAGTGTTTTGCAAGTATGATATGTGTGAACCTGACATCGCACCCAGGGGGTATGGCAGAGGAAAGATGGATTTGTGGTTTGTGCGCCCTGTGCCCTCAACTACAAGATGTGCATGATGGAGGCCAAAGGTTATTCAGCTATCAACAGAACTCCCATTTTAGGCTGGATACAGCCCGATCAGCTGGTATTACAACTGTATCTGGGGAGAATGTACACATATTGAGTGTGGAAGAGGATTATATGCACAAGATTAACACCCCAGGGTTTTCAGTGGGGGTATGGGAGTCCTCAACAGGATCGTATGCAGGATTGTCCTTAGGAAAGATGCCACCCTGTCTCAAGTATAGTGCAGAGTACATGTCACTGTGCAGAAGGAGCTCTATGAGTTGTTAAGTAATATGGTCAAGAGTGATGTAATTGAGCCAACTGAAAGTGTGGAAAGGGAATCGCGTGTGATATTCGCATGGAAGAGTGATGGTAGGCTACAATGATTTGTTGATTTTGTGAGAAACCTGAAGGTGGCTCACCCGCTAGTCCTTGGGGATCTGTCATCCAGGTGGCCAGGGCATGGCCATTGCTATTGGATCCAGTTCCTGGGGGTGGACCAGTGCGGGAGGATCACCTGGATGGGGGGTCCTCAGGAGTGGAAGACCGAAGGATGAGATGCCGTACCCCCTTCCTTAAAACACCTTTTCCCCATTCTACCTCATATTCAGAAGTTTTACCCCTCCGCCTTTTCCGACATGAACACTTTCTTACACCGTGAAAGACAACAGACTAACACCGAAGCTGTTTACCTGACATGTCCCAACACAAGGGTCAGGCAGAGTTAGGTAACTGACAATAACTACGCACACCTGACGCCCCTTTCCCTTCCTCACAGGGATAAAAGGCAAAGCACGAGAGCACACTTCAAGCAAGGACGAACGCACGAGGGAGAAGCTATTCCGGACCGGCAGTTCAAACGGAGGAGAAAGGCAGAGAGACCTGGAGGGATGACGAGGAGGGAATTGCCCTTGCCCTTTTCAACTAAGACCCGCAAAGCCTCAGAAAGGGAAATCATAAGACCGGAAAGTCCAGCTAGCATGTGGTGTGACAGGTGTCAGCGGCACATGGGGCCCTCCCGCGCTGATAGCCAGGGCAGGGAGAAGCGCTTGCCACCGTGGTGCCGTCCTTGACTCCAGAGACAAGAAACTCCACAGTTCAGCACAGCCGGTGATTCGGAGAAGACTGATAGTAAACCAAACTGTGCTGGGCCCAAGGTTGCAGGCAGCAACATTGTTGAACAAAGAACTTGTGTGTTTGAACCATAAAAGAAAACCCAGTAAGGGGTCATAGGCAGAGTGGTCCGGCGCTGCAGGGGTGCTCATTCGAAGGACTCTGACTGGAGCCTTTTTGTGTTGTTTTGTTGCAACTACGAGAGCCAAGAGGCCTTAGGAGAGGCCGGCTTGAAGTGTCAAAGTGGTCCTACAAGGGTCGAGCAAAACCCCTTATACACTCAAAAGTCTTTGACACATTGAGGAAAACTGAGTGAACTGTGAAATTGGCAAATGTGAACCCGACTGAGGGATGCCTGCAAATTGGAGGTAAACAGTGATATACCCATTGACATTGTGGCAACAAGTGTGAACCCGGTGGAGGGATCTCTACAGTGAATAGTTGTTTAAAAAGACATTGAGACTTTTGAATGTCATGTTTTGAGTGAAAGGCTGTTGTGAACCCGACTGAGGGAGGCTAATACTGAGAGAAGGATCGAAGCCCGGCTAAGGGGGTCCAAAGGCGAAGAGCAATCGCCCAACGTGAAGAGTTATCGAAGACACTTTTTGTTTGTTGTTTATGGTCCATCAGGCCCTCTCAGGCAAGAGACTTTCCAGGAAAGAGACTTGGCCCCAGAAGGTCCTGGTATCGTTGAAAGGAACTGTAACCTCATGCTGGCGTAGCCCAGGAGTGTGCTGTGCTCAAGAGTCCTGCATTGTCCCGTGCTAAAAAAGTGGGGAAGGGAGACCACAACCATACCATCCTGACTTATCATTTGGTGAACACTGCTTTCTTTTCTTGTGCACACTATTTTGTAACTTAGTGGTAAGGATTGGCAATAGTTTTTTTTAGTATAGGCCCTTTTTACACAGTTTAATAAACACCCTTGAACTGTGATCACTTCTGCCTGTCTTTACTGTTGCCAGCATGAGTTCCTTACAATTTAAAAAGTGTCAATGAGCATGTTGTGTGAGATTACCAAGTACAGCTTTGGTCTTCCATGTTAAATCCCAAGAGCATATGAGTGTCAGTGTCTTTCCAAGATGAAATTCAGCCTTGGATTAAGGAGAGAGGAATTCAGCCTTGGATGGAGGAAGAGAAGAATTCAGCCTTGGATCCAGTGCTCAAGGTGTTAAATGACAGTGGTACGACAGTGAAACTCAAAAGGTGTAACCTGGGGGTAGTCGATGGACAATGGAACAATTCTACATTTATCTGTGGGGGTAAAGGATTTCAATGGGCCGGTGAAGGGAAATTGTCTTCCAGTTTATTGCGACTGGTGGCGAAACTCCCATCAATTTCAGTTTCAGGTTGTGCCTGATAGGAATAACATTGAAGCAGACTTCCTGTCACTTCTTCCCTTGAACAATCCAGCATCAATTGATGATGGTGAATGTGAGGTTGCTGGAGTGGACAAATGGGAAATGAAGCTTTCTAAGGTACTGAGGTTTGGGGAGCCCACACTTTCTGTTAGAGAGTGGGAAGAGTAACAATTGTATACTGGATAAGTTAGAGAGATAATAATGTCCACGTTTGCCGCCTGTATGCTGACACTGTGGTGAGCTCAGGTTTTAAGGAAGGTATGTGAGGATTAAGCACGACGAGGGGTTGCCTTGCACAAAATGAATAATTGTACCACCACAAGGAATTCAGCACATACTTCAGCACTCTAGCTCAACAAGGACATTTGGGTATAAATGGAGGATTTTTGGTGGCCCAGGGTGGATGATGTTGAATTTAAGATGCATGCCTATATTGTCTGCAGTCTATTGACAAAGTTGCAACAGCAAGGGTGTGTCCCATGACACCTGCAAGTGCCGGAAGACCATGCAGAAGATTGCCATTCTATGCACCTTACTTTTGTGAGATTACTGTAGATTCTAAATTGCAGTAGTGGATTATTACTGCAAGTGGCCCTTTGTGCAGCTGATGAACAAAGTAACCACACAGAGCTTGAGGATGTTTTTGGAAAAGACCTTTATTAAAGAGGGATTACCTAAAGAGATGTCATCTGATAACTGTTCACTCCAAACGAGAGGGCAGATTTTCACAAACTCACATTGTGCACAAATGAATCTCTTTACCACTGCCAGAGTAATGGTTTGATAGAGAGACTTAATCGGAATCTGAAGAATCTGGTCCAAATGTGTGTGGGAAACAAATGTGAACCTCTCACTTCCCTTTGAGCTCATGCCCATGCAATTGCCATTGACAATGTAGCTAGTGGATCAAGAACTGATCTTGTAATTGGGGAACTAATGCAGCATGTCCCTGAAAGGGGCGGAGGGGGACATTGTTGCCCCCTTCACCTAGGTTGAGTCCTCCTCTACCAGTGGTGTTGAAAGCAGCAGTACTGAGTCTGAAGCCAAATGTAGGCTGAGGATCTGCATGACTGCTATGCACTAGGATTCTAATCTTGTTTTACATTTCTTTTATTTTCTCTCCTTTAGAGGGAAGGATGTGCTGTGTTCTGTTATGATGTTGAATCCCGCCGAGAATGTGCGAGCTGTGGTTTAGAACACGGGGGAATACAAATTCGGTAACAGTGGATTCCTGTCAGTCGTCCTGCTTCTTAGTGGCCGCTTACTACCTTTACTCTCCTATTAATAAACCTTTTACCTTCTCAATTGTCTCCATGCACCTCTTCATCGATCATGCACCTGCTAATGAATGGATGT
Source organism: Ambystoma mexicanum (assembly GCF_040938575.1). Classification (NCBI taxonomy): domain Eukaryota; kingdom Metazoa; phylum Chordata; class Amphibia; order Caudata; family Ambystomatidae; genus Ambystoma; species Ambystoma mexicanum. The sequence continues at coordinate 716,046,385 of NC_090938.1, forward strand.
TGTTGCTTGATTTTCCCAACAATAAGGTCATGCAGCCTGGTAAACTATGAAGCAGACAAGTCACTCTCTCCATCCCTTAAGCAGAAGGAAAAGGAGGAAGAGTGGGGGTCAAGCAAGCCCACGACAAACGAAAAAAGGAAACAAGACAGATAGCAGGGAGTAGTTGCGGGGTCTGAAGTGGTGCTTAGAGCACACTAATGAGAAGAAAGCAAAAGGTAAAAAGAATATGTGGCATTTGGAGGTGAAAAAAGGGGGAGTGATATGGGATGCCATCTGTAAGAGCGTGCAATCCTGAGCTTTTTTAATTGATTTTTATTGGCATTTTCAAATACATTACATGAACCTAAACCTCCAACTTCCCTCCCACCCCAATCCCTCCCAGTTCCCACTGCCCCCTTTCTCCCTAAATCCAGAGCATGCAATACTCATTTGGCAACAGCAGATTCCGTACTATTGGTCACCGCGCATAATGCAAGTTCAGCAGCCTCCGATATGCGGGTATATGGGCTTATTGAAATTGTGTAAGAAGTCCAGCACTGCACCCCAGTCCTGACGGAACATAGTCCACTCCATTCGAATTGAATAAGTGACCCATTCCATACCCACCAACCCCCAAATCTTCTGTATCCAATCATGTTCAGACAGGATCTCTTTAGATTTCCACCTTTGTGCAATCAGTAGATTTGCTGCTAAGACGAGAACAATCTAAGCCTTAAAAAGAGAGGTTTTGAGTGGTGCTTTATCCGGGTCCCACAGCCCAAGCAGACATTCTGCTGCACACAATTCTGGCCCAGAACCAAACATGCTCTGTAAGCGTGTTTTCAATGTGGACCAAAACCCTGTCAGCCTCAGGCACGACCACCAAATTTGGATCCAGTCCCCCGTTCCTGCGCATCCTCTCCAGCATCCTGGGTCCCCCCAGGGAAACATTAGTGCTATAGCTTAACTGGTGTATTATGCCATTGTACCATCATTTTGCCCCACATATCCCTAAGATGTATAGAGATTGTCAGTCCCTGGATATTCCCCCATAGATACTCCCAGTGTTCCCGCTGGATGGCTCTATTGAGTGTGTAATCCCAGGCGGACCTTTAGGGCCATTGCTTATCTTGTTTGTTCTCCATAAGAATGTTATAAAGCGAGGAAATCAGGTCCTAGAGCCCGAATGTGACACCAAGAAGACTTTGAATTGAGTTAAGTGGTCTGGGTTGTTGCCTGCCTAATCCCCGGATCAGGCACCCAGTGCCGTAACTGCTGGTACCGGAATTTGTCCCTGTCCACAAGGCCAAACACCCCCTGACTTTCTTCAAAGGATCTTAATTCTTCCCCCTGAAACATTTCCCTGATCTTGTTCCAGCCTGCTAGATACCATGGTGTAAAAGCCCACCTTTTCATCCCTGGAGCAAATTGTGGATTGCAGTGGATCAGAGGGAATAGTGATGTCCCATTTATCCTCCACCAACCCTGTGATGCGGCTAAGATCCATGTTTGCTGGTCTAAATTATCTGTGTAACCACAGGACTTTGTTTAGTCGAGACCCTGTCACCGCCCTATCCATCCTCACCCAAGTCTTCCTTGTATCCAATGTGAACCATTCTCTGATGAGCTGGATCTGGGACACCTCATAGTACTTCTTAAAGTTCAGAAGTATAAATCCCCCCATCTCTTGGCGCCATTAATATCTTAACGAGCCACCCGTGGTCTCCTCCCATTCCACACAAATTTGGATAGCCGTTTCTTCAAAGAAAGAGGGTAGTACCCTACTAGGCAGAGCTTGGAATAAATATAAGATCCTAGGCAAGGTCAGCATTATGATTGTCGCAATCGTTTCCAGCCATGATTTGGATGGTGGGCCCCGTCTCAACAAGTCTTTCTTCACTTTGCTCAAACTCGGGCCATAATTAGCTGTGTATAATGAGTCGAGATCATCTGTCAAAGTAATGCCCAAATAGGCGATTCCTTCCGGTTTTCAGCTAAAGGGAGAGGCTGCCTTAGCCAATCTCAAGTCCTCCCACTGTAAGGAGAGATTGAGTATTTCAGATTTGCTCAGGTTTATTTTCAATCCTGCCACCTCTCCGTAGGCCTTCAAAACCAGTATTGTAGCAGGCAGTGAGACAGGCGGGTTGATCAGCGTAAGTACCATGTCGTCTGCAAACGCTGCAACCGTGTGCTCTTCCCCTCCAAATACAATTCCCTGAATCGCCTGCTCTGTTCTCAAGTGATCCAGGAGCGGCTAAAGATATAAGGCGAAGGATGCCACCAGGGGGCGCAGGCAAGGTGGTTGCCTGAACTTCAAGCTCCCCATATGGCCCCGGGAAACAAGCCAAAGAACATGCTTTAATCATCTTTAAGCCCCAATTGCCAGCAAGATCTGAGAAGGGGAACCGTCGAGGAACGTGAGGAAGTTTATCCGGTCTCTGGAGGTGCCTCCGTTCTCCGGCTGGCGGCTCGCGGACCACGGCCCTCCCCCCCCCAACCATCCTCGTGGAAGCTCCGCGCCGGGAGCTGCGTGTCACCCAACCGCGTTGAGGGAGGAGGAGCCGGGCCCTCTGCCTGTGCACACTCGCACAACGAACAGCACCCGACACACCATCGCGGAGCCGGGCGGGACCCATGAAGATTCCTGCCGGTCGCTAGCAGCCCACCCCCCCACCGCAGGAGACAAGCGGCGCACGGCCGCCATCATAAGGGGAACGGCGTGTGAAGCGGTCGTGGAACCCCACCAAGCGGAGCATAACTCAGGGCACTCGGGGAGCCGTGTCCTCCCCGCCGATTCCAGCCCCACGGACACGACCAGGCCCGGGCCGACGCTGGAGCGCACCTGGGCCCTACTTCTGTGGCCTGCTCCCCCATACCGCACCGCACTCGCAAGGACAGCAGCGGTCCGCCCTGTACAACTCCCCCGGGGGCAGTGACAGCGGGTAGAGAAATCTGCGAAAACATCGGGGCAGGCTCAGGCCGTCGCGGGAGCGCGCCTGGGCCCTACTTCTGTGGCCTGCACCCCCGTACCGCACCGCCCTCATAAGGACAGCAGGGGCCCGCCCTGTACGCCCCCAACGGGGCAGTGACAGCGGGCAGAGAAACCCGTGAAAATACCGGGGCAGGCTCAGGCCATCGCGGGAGAGCGCCTGGGCCCCCCCACCTTTCAGCCAGCCCAGGTCCCACGTGAAGGTGTCTCCAGATCCATACTGTGTAACAGAGCCATATTGGGCCCCCTGCCCATCAGCCACATCCTGCTCCACGCCGGGGGCGCTGCCCTACCCAACTGTTGTACAATAACCACCCCAGGTGAGAAACAGTGCCACCCCCTACCCAGGGGGCTCTCTTAAAGCCCACACCCCCATCAACACCCCCCTGCAATCAATATGCTAACATCGGGGGCTTGCCATACAGAGGGGGCACAAGGAACCATATCAGGCCAGGCCCGCCCCTGGAAGTGGAACCGCCAACCAAGGCCTGCCCGGATCTCCCGGGAGGAACGCCATAGTGGGCCGGGGAACCCCAGCGACCTAGGGCCGGACCAAGGGAGACTGCGCTCCTGGGGAAGGTGGTGTCTCATGAACCGGAGCTCAGACACTGGCACACAGCTCTACTATTAGAAGACAACCCCAAGGACTCGGCCTACACAACAGGGCTAGCGACTCAGGGCCCCAGGACCCTCTCAGAAGATACCCCAAGAGATCCCTGCAACCCAAGGCGGTCAACACCCCATGAGCTCGAGAGAAACTCTTGCGAAGTACCATTTCACCCCAGGACACCTCAAAATGGAGAGCGGCCCCACCACCGCACAGCCCCCAGACATGAACGCTATGCAGTGTAACATTCAAACGATCCTTGAGGAGATCAGAGGCATGAGGACGGTCATGGGTGCCAAACTGGCTGATCTCAAGGCCAAGGTTTCTACGCTGGAGGACCGAATGGAGGGGGTCGAGAACAATCAGGAATCAACGGACCTCCTAGAAACGCAAATGGAAACCAGATTCAAGGAACTGCAGCGCCGCGAGGAAGATCTCCGGCTCAAGGTCGATGATATGGAAAATCGGGAGAGGAGGAACAACTTGAGAAGTTTCGGCCTTGAGGAGACAGAAGGAGAGACCCCGGTGGGACTGGAAAGCAAAATCCAAGACATCATTAGAATTGTCCTGGAGTCACACTCGGGCGAAACTCTCTTGCTTGACAGGGTCCATCGGGCTGGCGGCGGAGGCAGGGGCCGGCGCTCAGTCCTAGCAAAATTTCATTATTATAAAGACAAAGCTAAGGTGTTGGAGAGGGCGAGAACCTTGCGTGACATTCAACATGGGAATTCCAGGGTGACGATATACCAAGATCTCTCCGCCCTCACACTCCAGATGAGAAAGAAATGCGGTTCTATCACCAGATGGCTACAAGAGAAGGGGGTACGATATTGCTGGGGTCATCCATTTTACCTGGCGTTCGAATGGCAGGGCCAGAGATACCAGCTAGTCACGGAAATGGACATTCAAAGGGCCACAGAGGACCTCACGGGTGACCTCGCGGTATCATCAGGAGACCAGAATGGAACCGACAGGGACCACGGCCGTGCCCCTCGGGGCCCGGACCTCTCTCAAGGGAAGCTAAGAGTCAAAGGCTCGCGCAAATTTCAGAAAACCAGACACCCCCCAACAGACCGGGGGGGGGGCCCACATGATCACACATGCAGTGATCAAGGCTTAAGCACCACGCCAAGGCTTGATTCATGTCCTTCTGGAGCCCTCGGCGACCTGAGGACCTCGCTGGACACAGTATGTTTTTCCCACGGTTGGCGGGGAGTTCTATGTCCAAATGACCTGGGTTAGAGTTGAAATGCTGCCCATTCAGAGGCTGTTCTATGGTTCCATAGAGTGACACTTGGTGACTTTCCTTTGAGAAGTGATGGCGGCTTGTGGCCCCGCGCTGCGACATGCTCCATGAGGGACAAGGGGAGTTGTCCCTATGCCAAGGTCGGGGGGCATAACGGGTAAGGGGCCCCACCGCCGGGTCCCCACCACCAACAAGGATGGGCTGACACTTAGTGGAGAAAGGCATGATGGAAGACATCACACCAAAAATTATTTTTCCCGGGGCCGAGGTAGCGACCCTGGCGGTTCGTTGCTCGCTTCAACCCCACTCGGGGTGCCGGCGGCGAACACCCTACAAAATGGGTAAGGGGGATGGAAGGGGGAAGGTGGGAATGGAGTTTTTGACGGGGTTAAGGGGGAGGGGGAAAACCAGCTCAAGCCATGGACACTTGTTCTGCAACGGGTTCTAAATAGCGGACACTCAAAGGTGTTTAAAGAGCACAAAATGCAAGACGATAATGATTGAAGGGAAGATAGGCACGCTGAACTTCAAGGGCGTTAACTCCCAGAATAAAAGGTCCCTTACGAGCAATATGTTCCGCAAACAACACCTAACAGTCCTTTTCCTACAGGAAACACATTACAGGCAAGGAAAGGAGTCGAAAATAAAAGGGAAAGAGATTGGTAGTAACTACTGGGCCTCACACAGGAGTTCTAAAAAGTAAGGGGTGGGCATTCTCCTGGGCAGGACGTTCCGCCTCACGGGAGTAGAAACCAAGAGGGGCTTCGGGGGTCGATTTTTAGGTATCAAGGGAACCTGTGAGGGGGAGCGCATCACCCTGGCCACTCTATACGCACCCAACTCAGGACAAATACGTTTCCTTACCCAGATATTTAATGTCATGGACGAATGGGCAGAGGGGGCCATGATACTGGGTGGGGACTTCAACCTTATAATGGATCCCCGTCTGGATTGGTGGTCCGCGAAGGGGGGGTACCTAAGGGGATTTCCAAAGATAACCTGGCCATGCAAGCCCTTCTGAGGGAACACTATTGGGTGGACGTCTGGCGCAAAACATATCCAGGCCAGGGCAGATACACCTTTTTCTCACCCCTGCATTGCACCTACACCAGAATTGACCTCTTGTTAACCTCTGAAGAGGGGAATGGAGTGGCAGAACAACCGAAGGTAGAAGCTATAACATGGTCGGACCATGAACTACTCATAGCCAATTGGTCCCTGCCCATCTCCCCAAGATCTTCCCGTTGGCGGTGCAATGACACACTTCTCAGGGACCCCGTGTTTCGGGACTTCATGAGGACAGAAATGTTGGCCTACTTTGAGACAAACGACAATGGGGAGACCGACATGTCCATGGTGTGGGAGGCTGCAAAAGCCACTTTCAGGGGCCTCCTTATAGCAGAGGGTTCCAGACGTAAGCGGGAAAGGGGCCTAATTGAAAATAAGATCCGCGTGGAACTGGGCGGGCTGCGAGCCAGGCTGGGCCTCCCAGGGGTAGAGCTTGGGGCTCTCCTGGAGGAGATGCAGGGCAAAAGACAGGAGCTTCACACGGTCCTCATAGGGGAAGTCATTAAGAAAATGCGATACACCAAGCAAAGGTTCTACGAACGGGGAGATAGGGTGGGGACCCTTCTGGCACAAAGAGCTCGAGGTTGTAGAGTTGAGAGAGGAGTCACTCACCTCAGGGACGGGGGGGGGCAGGACCTATGGAGGCCGGGAGGAAATAGCAGAATGCTTCGCCGACTACAATAGTAAACTCTATTCCAGGCAGGCAGGCGAATCATTGGACGACATCCGTACCTACCTGGCAGAACACCCTCTGCCTAGGCTATCTGACGCAGAGCTAGGGCCGTGGAGGGGGAGATATCGGAGGAGGAGGTGGAGGGCGCCATCAAGATATTGAAAGTGGGAAAGGCACCAGGGGAAGACGGCTAGACGGCTGACTTCTACAAGCAGACTCAGTCTGTCCTGCTAAAGCCACTGGCCAAACTCTTTAATCAAATCAGGAACCGAGACTCAATCCCACCGACGTTCCTACAGGCCCTCATCACCGTAATACATAAACCCGGTAAAGACCAAACAGAATGCGGGTCTTATAGACCCATCTCGCTCCTAGACTTAGATGCCAAGATTTTCGCCAGAATCCTGGCCTCCAGATTGGAAGGCTGTCTCCCCCGCCTGATACACCCCGATCAAGCGGGATTCGCCCTAAATAGACAGGGCTCTGATAACATGCGGAAGACTCTCCACGTGCTTACCTCTAGGGTGGCCCGTGATGAGGGCGCACTCCTACTGGCCCTTGATGCAGAGAAAGCCTTTGACAGGGTCAGTTGGGCTTTTATGGGGGAGGTCTTCGCGACTCTGGGGATGGGCCCGAGGTGGCTTGGTTGGATGTCTGCGCTCTATTCCTCTCCTTCGCTAGAGTGGTAGCAAACGGAACAGAGTCGAGAGTATTCCCTCTCGAGCATGGCACACGACAGGGATGCCCACTGTCCCCGTTAATTTACGCACTTCTGATGAAACCATGGGCAATTTCGGTCCGCAAGGACGAGGCCATCAGGGGATTGCAGATAGGAGATATGCAATGTAAGATCTGCCTCTTCGCGGATGACACACTGCTCTACATCACAAGGCCGTCCCAGACAGTCCCCTGGATGCTACAGGGTCTCTCGCGCTACGGGGAATTGTCGGGGTACAAAGTCAACCTTGAGAAATCGGTAGCGTTCATAGGAGGAAACTTGCCGGACCCTGAGGCAGCTTATGTGAGTGGGCTCCCCTTTAGGCTGCAGGAGGAGGGATTCCGGTATCTGGGGGTCCAGGTGACACGGGACCCCGAGGACCTATATTCGGCCGACTTTCCCCCCCTCTGGGCTGCAATCAGAAAAGACACGGAAAGATGGGCAGGGTCAGGTCTCTCTTGGATGGCACGCCTTAATCTTATAAAAATGGTAATCCTCCCCAAGTTCCTATTTCTCTTCCAAATGCTCCCGATACTGATCCCCAAAACATTCTTTACGGAAACGAAGCAAGTCCTTCTCAACGTCCTATGGTCGGGAAAAAAACATAGGATCTCTTACGAGGTATTGACCAGGCCAAAGGAAGACGGTGGGGTGGGGTACGCCGACTTGGAAACATACCACAGAGCTTCCCAGCTGAGGGTCTTGATCGACCACTTCACCCCAGGCACAGAGAAACAATGGGTGGCCATGGACAACAGAGTTCTTGCGCCTGTCACAGTAGAGGAATGGCTCTGAGTCCCAAGGAAAAACATCCCTAGAAGCGTCCTGAACCACCCAGTCCTAAATGTGCTGTGGTCCCTGTGGAGGGAGGGAGGTTACTATCGCTGGCTCACAACCTGGCCTTCCCCACTGAGCTGCATTTGCCCCCCCCCCTTCTTAGCTAAGATAGCAGAGCCAGCGGCATACAAAAAAATGGTTCGAGGCCGGCCTTAGCAGGACCGGCCACCTCTGGGTGGGGGCCTCGTTCCTACCCCTGAGAGACTTGGAGGAGGCCCTGGGAATAGGTACTCTGTCCCCCTTCCGCTATCTCCAATTTAAGGGAGTCCTCAAAGAACCATCGTGGGGTGACAACCTCAGGAGAGATCTTACGGACTTTGAAAAACTCCTCCTTTCCGCCAGGGGCTCTAAGGGGATAATATCTCACCTTTATAAACTCTTCCTGTTTTCTGTCCCAAGAGACCCACCACCGGCACGCACACAATGGGGAAGGGACCTGGGTGAGGAAATTGATGATGAAAGATGGGCAGAAATGTGCAGGCGGGCCAACCGCTCCACGGCCTCTCTCCAATATCGCCACCAGGCCCTCAAGGTTCTACATCGATGGCACTACCCCCCGCAGAGGATCGCTAGAATGAGGCCAGGATATGACCCACACTGCTGGAAGTGCAGGACGGTGAGGGGGGATTACATGCACATGTGGTGGGGTGCCCAGTGGTCCAGAAGTACTGGGTAGAGGTATTAGCCTGGATCAAGGGGGTTGACGGGGTTGAACGGTCTTCCTGCCCCTGGCTCCTCCTTTTTGGAATAGACACCGGAGATGGTCAGGAAAACACCCAGGACCACATGCTACAGGTTATGTTGGTGGCAGCCAGGTGCTGCCTGGCACAGAAATGGAAGAACCCCGGAATGCCTGGGGAAAAAACATGGGTCACCAAAGTGCAGGCCATTTACGATATGGAATTCCTTACACATCTACTGGACGAGTCTAAGTCAAACATCGAAGAAATATGGCTCCCCTTTTTTGACAAATACGGGCGTCCCGCCTAATGTGATGCGCCTAAGCCTGGGGCTCCTCCCTAGAGGCGATGGGCCACTGCCCATTAACCTGACTGTGAACTCCTTACAGCTCGACTCATGACTTTGGCGTGCTAAGTGCACATTGTGACGACACCTCTAAGCTTTCCAAGAACCCGTCAAGCAAGCAGTATATGAGAACTTGAACTGGAAGTGGATGGGGGAGGGACAGGGGGGTCGGGGGGGGACATGTTATAATTGTTTTTTTGTTAACCCATGTTTAAGTATGCTCTGTAATGTTATAACACACATATGAAACTTAATAAAATATGATTTTCAAAAAAAAGATATAAGGCGAAGAGAAGCAGTGACAGTGGGCATCCGCCCTTAGTACCCCTGTTTACCCATATCTTTTTGGAAACTAACCCGTTGATCAGTAGGCATATCGATGGGTCTCGATAGTTCGCCCTTACCATCTCAAGGAAAGCATACCCAAATCCCATGCGTTCTAAAGTTTCAAATGGAAATAACCACTCCGCCTGATCAAAGGCCTTTTCGGTGTCTAACGATAGGAGGATTGTTGGGGCCCCGGACTTCGATACCTTTATAATCAGGTGTGCCACCCTCCGAGTGTTATCAAACGTCTGATGCTGACTCACAAAGCCAGATTGGTCAGGTCCTATAAGTTTCTGAAGTATCGCATCTATCCTGATGGCCAAGATGTCAGTGTACATTTTGGAGTCTGTGTTGATTAGTGCAATTGGGCGATATGGCCCACAAGAGGTTCGATCTTTGCTGGGTTTGGGGATTAATAATACATTGACCTCATTCATCGAGGCAGTAATCCTCCCTTCTGCTTTGAAGGAGCTAAAAAGCACAGCTAGCAGCTAACTTGGGGGCCAAGTCCAGGCGGAACATTTTATAAAAGATAGCTGCTTAACCATCGGGTCCCGGTGCTTTATTGCTAAGAAGGTTCTTTATGACCTCTAACACCTCCTCTTGAGTGATGTTAGCCTCTAAAAGCTCTTCATCCAACGGGGATATTTTTGGTAGGGACAGCCTACGCATGTATTCCAGTTGAAAGGTCCCATGTGGAGATTCTGAGGAGTACAATGAGGAGTAGTTGGAGAACTCCCTGGATATGTGGTTATTGTCAGTCACTAGTTGGCCTGCTGAGTCCCTAATCACCTTAATGGTCCTAGCAGCAGTCTGATCCCATAATAATTTCACTAGTAACTTATCAGCCTTATTGGCCTTCATTTAATACGTTTGTTTGGTGTACAACTGTGACCTTTCAGCCCTTCTGGCCCACAATACTTCCAGTTGACCCTTAGCAATCCTGTATGCTCTTAGATTCGCTCTCGAGCAGTATTTTTCCAACTCCTCCATACACCTTCTCACCTCCTCCCGCAATTCCCCTTCTAATTGCCCTGTCTGATGGTCCCTTCTTGCTTTCATGGCGATTAAGTCCCCCCTCAGAACCGCCATGCAGGCATCCCACGTGACACCTAGAGATGTTACTGAGGTTGTGCTATTTTCGAAGAAGTTCCTGATTTTGTCTTTGACTTCCTCTACGAGAATCATATCCTTTAATAGTTCCAATGGGAAGCGCCAACTCTAAAGGCTTTGTTTAGCCCTCGGCCAGCTCAGGCAGACACTTATGGGGGCGTGATCAGCGAGCGATATCGCTCCTACCTAGATTCCCTTTAGCCACCCCACTAGTTGCACCGACAACCAAACGTAGTCTATCCTAGAGTGGGAGTGATGGATGTTGGAATAAAACATGAATCCTTGCTTCTGAGGATGCAACGCCCTCCAAGAATCAATGAGGTTCATCCTCTGGACCCTCTGCTTTAAAGCTTTGTACGGGGGAAACACTGTCAGACATGGGACCCCAACTCCTGTCTTTCGCTGGGTCCCGTTCCATATTGAGGTAGGATTATATCCCCCAGAGCGAACTCCTCCAACTGTGATAAGACCTCCCTTAGAAAGCCGTCCTGCCTGACATTCGGGGCATAAACATTGGCCACCGTAAGTTTCTTATTATCCACCAGGGAATTAATGAAGAGGAAACTCCCCCGCTTATCCTCCTTAGTCCCCTGCACTGCCATTGTAAGTCTGTTGTGGAAAGCCAACAGAACCCCACAGGTTTTATCCGGTGCTGTTGCATGAATAATCTGAGTGTACCCCCTGGACCTCACTCTGCCCCTGTCAGCTTTCCGAATATGTGTTTCCTGAAGGGCCACAATCCCTACCTTTTCCTTCTGCAACAAGTGGTCAACTTTCCTACGTTTTACCGGGCAGTTGAGCCCCCTAATGTTCTGTGTTAATATCTTCAATCTCCTGTGTATTTCAGTATGTATGTCAGGCCACTTTTCCCGATTGCCCCCTCTCACAAGACCTCTTGCTAAGCATCGGTACCCCACTATCCACCCCATTGAGTATGTTAATGGGTATGAAAAAAATATTGCCCATGCTACAAGCTCTGTATCTCCCTCCCCAACAGAATAACAGAGCGCCCAACCACTTGGGATATGGCCATCACCCCTTTGGGACCCTGAACCAATGAACTCGGAATGACGTAGCTACCCCCACCAATTTCAAGGGTTCCCTAAGACCCCCTACAGGAAACAAGTGACAACTCAGGTTCTACTTCTCCACCGATGCACCTCTATATCTTCCCACAGAAGCTTCTCAAGCCCTGGCTCCCCTTCCTCATCAGACTTCCACTCACCACTACACCTCCCCATCTCCCTCCCCCCACGTTACCACCCAGACCTTCTCCTCCTCCCCTGGTTGTTAGCCAGCACCATATCCAGTCCTCAACTCCCTGACGGACCCGACCACAACAGAAGGCCTTTCCGCTCTGCACCATGGACCCCCCCTTTCTCCTGGGCGGCCTTGCCTGAGCTGTTGGGCATTTGCCGATGGCTTCCTCTGCGATCTTGAGAATACCAAGCCACTCTTCCAGGGTGGTAATCTGGTGTTGTTTGCCTTGCCAGGTGAAGAGAAAGCCAAAGGAAAATGTCCACCTATACTTGATACTCTTATATATGGGAGACCTGGTTACCATGCCCATCTCTCTTCTTTTCTGGAGCGTGATTTGCGGGATGTCCGGGAAGAGCTGGATTTCCTTGGTATTCAATCGAATTGGCCCGAGGCTCTAGCAGTCCTCAGTATGGCTTCCTTCTGAGAGTAAGTGGCCAATGCCACCAGAACGTCCCTCGGTTTTGCTCCCAGTTCTGAATTCTTCGGGCCTGTGCGATGGACTCTGTCGAAATGAATCGAGTCACTCAGGGTATCCTCCAGCAAGTCCCCTGTATAACTGCTGAACCGTAATGGTCAGAACCCCGTCGTCAATATCCTCTGGGAGGGTTTTAATTTGGATATTCAACCGGCGGGAGTGGTTCTCCAAATCCTTGCATTGTATCTCCAGGTTATGAGTTATTCTCACCGGCCTTCCACAGCCTCTTTGTCCTTTCTCACGTCATCCACCACTTCCTGCAGGGCCCTCTCCACTGCGTCTGTCTGAGCCTCCAGTGTCGCTATTTCCCCTCTGATTTCCGCCACTGAATGCTTCGGGTCACCTCTAAGGGGTGCCATCTGATCCTGTAGCGTTGCCGCTAACTTCTCTTGGAAGGTGTGCAAACACTGCATTCGGTCGTCTTTAGTAATTGCTGCTGCGACCAATAGGGTGTGGAGGGGAGCTGGGGGTTCAATTTTCTCTGAGGGTATGCCATCTCCTGTCTCCTCTTCCAAGCTCCAACACCAATGCATGCTCCCCCTTACTGTAGGGTGCAGGCTTTTGGGGCGAGTAGGATGATCTAGGACCTTGCCTTTGGCTTCAAGAAGGATCACTCCTCCCTCCTAGAGTCCTCCAGGGGAGTGAGCACCCACACCATAAAAGGAACTTTCCTGCCTCCTTTCATCGACCCCAAGGTCCCCACTTTCTCCCCCAGGTCAGCTTCTCTTGAGTTGAGGCGGCCCAGAGTTGAGAAACGGTCCTCCTTGCAAAGGTTTCATGGAGGGGCGTGATGGTGGTCCTGGCCCTCCTCCTTCTTTCCTATGGGCCAGAGGGGCCCCTCTCCCTCCTCCATGTCAGCCTCCCCTGTGCTGGAATGAGCAGGAACTGGCACTATGCTCTGGACAGATAGGTGCTTTACCCGGGCGCAGGCTCCCCGTCTCCAACAGCCTTTCCAGGTTCTACATTACCTTCAGCCTCGCTGCCTCGTCTTGGTGATCGTCGTTCAGTCCGGGCTCGCTTAATCAGCCTATCTAGAAACCTGCCCATGTGTACTGCCTTGCCTCAGCCTGGCCATCCACCCGCTCCTTAGTAATGGGGGTTGCTGCTGGATCTCGTACCTGGGGGGCAAGAGCACGGCCACCGCATAGCTGCCTCTCTGGTCCTCCACAACCGCTGCAGTGCTCATGTCAATGGGAAAGTTGGCCTCCGGGTCGCTCACTCCTGCAGCACCATCAGGTGGTACTCCTCTCCTGGGAACGGGCCAGATCTTGCCACACGTCGCCAGCCTGGATCTCGCGGTGTCTCCTATTGCTTCAGAGCAATGTCAGAGGGAAGACAACCCCCATCCCCGGCCGCCGGCGAGTACATCCGGGTCCCAGTGGCCGTTTACTGAGGTGCACTTTGCAGAGCTTAGGTGTTTACGGCTTTCCCCAGATCTTCGCCATCCTGAATGCCCTTTTTCTATTTTTGCTATGCTCACCTGCTTCAGTACCCTGATTGATTCATACCGGCTGTAGCTGAATCATGATCTGCACCACTGTTTTTATGTACCGTTGATTTCCTATGTATAGCGCTTTGGGTGAAGGCTTTATATGAAGAACAATAAAAATACAAATACAAATACAAAAGGATGGTGGGTTACTCTCTCAGAAGGTGGGCTCTGCTACACAGGCCTCACTTTCCAATGTTTCATGCTAAAAAGAAAATGCACACATGTGAACACTGCTAGGCTTTGTCTACCGACACACCAGCATTTCCTTGGCATTCTATCGAATTGGCCCGAGGCTCTAGCAGTCCTCACTATGGCTTTCTTCTGAGAGTAAGTGGCCAATGCCACCAGAACGTCTCTCGGTTTTGCTCCCAGTTCTGAATTCTTCGGGCCTGTTCAATGGACTCTGTCGAAATGAATCCAGTCACTCAGGGTATCCTCCAGCAAGTCCCCTGTATAACTGCTGAACCGTAATGGTCAGAACCCCGTCGGCAATATCCTCTGGGAGGGTTTTAATTTGGATATTCAACCGGCGGGAGTGGTTCTCCAAATCCTTGCATTGTATCTCCAGGTTATGAGTTATTCTCACAGGCCTTCCACAGCCTCTTTGTCCTTTCTCATGTCATCCACCACTTCCTGCAAGGCCCTCTCCACTGCGTCTGTCTGAGCCTCCAGTGTCGCTATTTCCCCTCTGATTTCCGCCACTGATTGCTTCGGGTCACCTCTAAGGGGTGCCATCTGATCCTGTAACGTTGCCGCTAACTTCTCTTGGAAGGTGTGCAAACACTGCATTCGGTCGTCTTTAGTAATTGCTGCTGCGACCAATAGGGTGTGGAGGGGAGCTGGGGGTTCAATTTTCTCTGAGGGTGTGCCATCTCCTGTCTCCTCTTCCAAGCTCCAGCACCAATGCATGCTCCCCCTTACTGTAGGGTGCAGGCTTTTGGGGCGAGTAGGATGATCTAGGACCTTGCCTTTGGCTTCAAGAAGGATCATTCCCCCCTCCTAGGGTCCTCCAGGGGAGTGAGCACCCACACCATAAAAGGCACTTCCCTGCCTCCTTTCATCGACCCCAAGGTCCCCACTTTCTCCCCCAGGTCAGCTTCTCTTGAGTTGAGGCGACCCAGAGTTGAGAAACGGTCCTCCTTGCAAAGGTTTCATGAAGGGGCATGATGGTGGTCCTGGCCCTCCTGCTTCTTTCCTATGGGCCAGAGGGGCCCCTCTCCCTCCTCCATGTCAGCCTCCCCTGTGCTGGAATGAGCAGGAACTGGCACTATGCTCTGGACAGATAGGTGCTTTACCCGGGCGCAGGCTCCACATCTCCAACAGCCTTTCCAGGTCCTACATTACCTGCCTCGTCTTGGTGATCGTCGTTCGGTCCGGGCTCGCTTAATCAGCCTACCTAGGAACCTGCCCTCGTGTACTGCCTTGGCTCAGCCTGGCCATCCACCCGCTCCTTAGTAATGGGGGTTGCTGCTGGATCTCGTACCTGGGGGGCAAGAGCACTGCCACCGCATATCTGCCTCTCCGGTCCTCCACAGCCGCTGCAGTGCTCCTGTCAATGGGAAAGTTGGCCTCCGGGTCGCTCACTTCTGCAGCACCATCAGGTGGTACTCCTCTCCTGGGAACAGGCCAGATCTTGCCACACGCCGCCAGCCTGGATCTTGCGGTGTCTCCTATTGCTTCAGAGCAATGTCAGAGGGAAGACAACCCCCATCCCCGGCCGGCGGCGAGTATATCCGGGTCCCAGTGGCCGTTTACTGAGGTGCACTTTGCGGAGCTTAGGTGTTTACGACTTTCCCCAGATCTTCGCCATCCTGAATGCCCTTTTTCTATTTTTGCTATGCTCACCTGCTTCAGTACCCTGATTGATTGTTACCGGCTGTAGCTGAACCATGATATGCACCACTGTTTTTATGTACCGTTGATTTCCTATGTATAGCGCTTTGGGTGAAGGCTTTATATGAAGAACAATAAAAATACAAATACAAAAGGATGGTGGGTTACTCTCTCGAAAGTGGGCTCTGCTACACAGGCCTCACTTTCCAATGTTTCATGCTACAAAGAAAATGCACACATGTGAACTCTGCTAGGCTTTGTCTACCGACACACCAGCAGCTGCAATGCAATTTGGAGACATAGCAGCTACGGAGAACCATGTGCCTTCCTGATCCAGCCTGCTTCAATCAAATCAATTCCAGCAGTCCTGAGCCTTTAGATGTGGCCACCCAAGTTCAAACTACTTTTAACTGCATACCCTCTTGGCCTGGTGGCAGTGTTTAGGTAAAACGATATCTGGTTAAATACAGTGGCACATGACGAGATGCAGTTACAGTTAAAACTCAATCAAATGTCATTTTAGTATCTACTGGTTTCCTCTGACCCTTGTAGTTGCAGAGCCATTTACGTAGTGCATCTGACCTGGGAGTCCCACCCAGAACAGATGGCCGGCTTGGTCAGGATGCCCCTTTGTTTTTAGCTAGGAAGACTTGTGACCTTTCCTGGGAGAGCAAGACATACCTCCTCTAAGGGTGAGGTAGGAGCCTCAAAGTTGCCTCTGCAACATAATGGGGAAGTCCCACTAGGGTGAAGATTACTGGATTTCCTTTTATCTGAGACAGACAGGAGAGGGAGGGGTGAAGTACATTGCAGCTGGTAGAGGACCTGCACTCTGGAGGAGGGTTCAGCCATCTTCTTGAAAATGCCCAGGCCCCACTTCCTTCTCAAACCCCCCTCATTTGCTGCAGACAAAGCACTCTAGGAGCTGACATCAGGACTAGCCCTTGTTAGAGCAGCCTTGTTTAGCCTCTTACAAAAGGCTTAGAATGGAAGTGTAAGAAAGGCAAGGTATCAACAGTCAGACAGACACAAGTGACCACAGTTCAAGGGTGTTTATTGAACTTCAAAAAGGGTTTGATAATGGTTTGATGAACGCCTATTTAATCCTAAATCTACAGATGGGAACAAGCTACGGCCATCAAATAATAATAACGCAGTCCTAGTGGTGTCTTGTCAAAATTGAAGGGCCTATACTAATAAACTTATTGCCAATCCTTACCTCTAAAAACAAAAAGTGTGGGAAACTGTGTTAAACAAAAGAAAGAAGTGTTCACACACCACATGTCAGGATGTTCAGGCCGTTGGCCTCCCTTCCCCACGTTTTCAGCACAGGGGCAAGGCGGCACACTTGAGTTTAGCACACACTTTGGCTTCTCCAGCACGAGGATGCAGTTCAGAACAAACACCAGGGCCTTCTGCGAAAAAGTCTCTTGCCCCTTGAAAGTCTCTTATTCGTAGAACACCATGGAGTGCAAAATAATATTTAAATTTTGCTTATCTTTCAGGCTTACACAATTGAAACGGGATATCCTTTCCCAACCTTCTTACTTCCAGATTCACTTTGCTTTACTGTCGGAGACTTTCGAAACTATATGGCTTTTGCTTAAATCCCATACATGATCACTCCGACACTGCTGCATTCTGGTACTTTTATTTCTTAAGATCAATTCCTTTTACTTTACATTCAGTTCTGTTTCAAACAAGCCTTCTTGGGGATTCTATTCACTTTTCATGCACTTAGTGATTTCCCTGTTTTGGCTTTTAGTTTTGTTTGCTTTTCAGTGTTCACATCACTTCCCTTCACTTCAGGGACTTGGCTTTCATTTTACAGAGACTTCCGATATTGTATTTACTCACACAGGGTCACTCTGTTACTTTGGCTCTTATTATCTTTCAGGTATCATTTTCTCGTGTGATTCACGGTTCAGCCCGGATCCTCTTCAGCCCGGCTCAGATCCTCTTAACACAATGTTTAATTAGTCTCCGTCCGCTGGGCTCGGACCAATTTCAATTGAACTCAAACTTGCTTTAACCAAAAGCTCTCAGCTGATCTCCCTCCGCCGGTCTCGGACCAGCTTCATTTATTTTGTCATCAACTTTCACCTTCCTTTTTGGGTTCAGGCCACTTGATCGCTTTACTTGGTGCCTTCCCTCACGCGCTCTGCTTCCCACCTGCTCGCCTGAGTCTCTCTCATTCTCTCTTTTGATCAGACTCACCGGGCAGCATTGCAAGGTCAGCGGCTCTGTCCTTTGGTGTGGGGATGAGGTCAGGGTCTCACCACCTGCCCCTCTACTTCTTTGGAGTCGGCACTGGTCCCAAGGGAACAAGCAATTGTCCAGACCTCAATAGCAAGGTCCTTGCTGCCTGAATCCAACACGTAGGAGGCACAGCTCCTGTGACATGCTGCAGCCCTTCCTTCTCACTGGACCAGCATGGCCGCATGCTGTCCTCCTCTGGATTCACCCGACAGCGCCCAGTCTCCTGGTTTTCACAACTCCAGACAATCTTCCCAGCTTGCTTTTCGTGTGTGGGATTTAAAGAGGGATCCTCTGCCGGTCTCAGCCTTGCAGCCTCCCACGTGCTCTCCCAACTGCATCTGACCTTTCTCTCTCAGCAGCCTCCCTTCATACACCTGTGTGAAGTTAATGAGCAGCAGGTGTGTGATTAGGGTTGGATCTAAGTGACCTTGCCTGACTTCATTAAGGGGGCAGCCTGCTGTCAGAGTGTTGCAGTCTGTCTTTTGTGTCTTAGTGGGCTTTTCACTGATAATCTTCACCCCTCCAGGTTGTCTCTTCTTAGTACTATGCAAAAATGGGATCTGGGGGAGGAAATGTTGTGTGGTTGAAAATACCCCAAAAAGATAGAGGGGTTGTGTGGTTGTGGATAACGGGTGTGAGGGGATACCGTGTCTCGTCTAGGGTGTTCCCATGAGAATGACCCCGGAATCACCACCCGGGTGATCCTCCCACACACAGCAGTACAAATACACAATCACGGGAGGTGGCAAGGCTAACTCACAGAAGCGATACACTTAAACCCTTGAACAGACTCACCTCAAACAAAGAGGTTGCGTAGCACCGCTTGGCCGATCCGTGACTCCTCCCTGGAATCCCTGTCGACACAGTATAATTTTGTGAAGGTGTGGGTCAACCTCCACGTAGCAGTCCTACAGATGTCGAGTAGTGGAACACCAGAAAGAAATGCTGTTGTTGGTGCCATGGCTCTGGTGGAGTGGGCTCTTGGCCGGCCTGGAAGCGGTCTGTTGGCCAGGCAATGGCAATGCATGATACAGCTGGAGAGCCACCTGGAGATAGCGCCTTCCTATGTCCCACTGGCCCATAATTGAAGAGAAGCTGAGACATCTTCTGAAAGTCTTTCATGCGTGCCACATGGAACTTCTGGGCACGAGCAACGTCCATGCAAAGACGGGTTTGCAAAGAAAACTGGTAGAACCAAAGGCTCGTCGAGATGAAAGTCCTTCGGCATAAAGCTAGGATGAGTTTGCAGACCACTTTAGTGGTGGGGAAGGACAAATATGGCTGCTTACAGGAGAGGGCTTGAATCTCCCAGACCCACCTGGCCGAGGTGATAGCCACCAGGAAGGCGGTCTTCCACGAAAGAAACTTTAAAGGGGCACGATGCATTGGTTCAAACGGAGGCCCATGAGTTTAGACAGGACCACATTTACTTCCCAAGCTAGGTCGGAAGCCCTCACTGGCAGGGAAGTCCTGAAGCAATCCCTGAGGAACTCCTTAATGAGCCTGTGCGACCACAGGGAGAGTTTGGTAGGAGCCTGTGTGATATGGCGGCCAGGTGGACCTTGATAGATGCATGGGTATGATCAGCCTTGACCAGCGAGAGCAGGTACGGAAGGAGCTGCGGAGCAGTGACACACAGCAGCGTAATGTTTCACACCCGGCACCACAATGTGAAGTACTTCAGCTTATGTCTGCAGCAAGTTAACGTAGAGGGGGGCCTGGCCAGGATCTTCTTTCATTCCAAGGTCTGCGAATAGTGTGCAAATTCTAAGGCTGCAGTAGCCAGGCTGTGAGGTTCAGTGATGCCGGGTTGTAGTGCAGGATTGATCCTCCTTCCCTGGAGAATAGTTCAGGAAGGGGAGGTGGTTGGATGGCTAGAACCACTGACAGATGGAGAAGGTCCGAGTACCAGATCTGCCTCGGCCACGCTGGTGTGATAAGGATCATCCTGCAATGGCAACGTCTGAGTGTGTTGATCACACATAGCAGAAGCGGAATTGGCGGGAAGGCATAAAGAAAGAGCCCATCCCAGCTGATCGAGAAGGCATCCCCCATACTCCTGGGCTGAGGATATCTGCTGGAAAACATGAGACACTTGGAGTTGGCAGCCGCCACAAACAGGTCGATCTGAGGAAGACTCCACTCGCTGAAGAGGCGCGACACTAGCACTTGCTGAAGCTCCCATTCATGGCAGGACCTTAACTCCCTGCTGAGAGAGTCTGCGATGGTGTTCTTGACACCTGCCAGGTGAAACAGGATGGGAAACATGCGTTGAAGAATGGACCACTGCCATGGAGACTGTGCTTCTAGAGAGAGAGCTGGGAGTGCATCCCACCCTGTTTCCTGATGTAAAACATGGTGGTGGTGTTGTCCGTGAAGATCCACACCACCTTTCCCTCCAGCGGAGGTTGGAATGACCTAAGGGCCCAGAAGACTGACCACAGTTTCAGGACGTTTACGTGTAACACCTTTTCCTCCGGGAGCCAGAGTCCTCTGGTGTGAGAATATCTTGTGTGGCCTCCCCAACCCACCAGAGGCATCAGTCGTGATTGCAGCCCGGTACAGAGGGATTTGGAAAGGAGCTCCTTGCATGAGGTGTGGTCCAACTGCCCAACATTCGATAGCTAGTCGGAATGCCCGATTGAGGGCTGTTAGAATGGATTTCTAAACTCTGCTCTGGTGAGCAGATGTTTAGGAGGCCCCCTTGTTAGTGAAACAGGGAACACTTCTGCAAATTTACCTAGGACAATTCAAGGTAGCTTGGAGAGCAGTGAAGGCTAAGTGAAATTTGACATAACACTCGCCCCGCCCAGACTAAGGACGGGGGGACTTAATCCACCCCTGGATGAGTCTCATGTTCAGGTCGGTAAAACATTCTAGACAACCCATCAGCATTGCTATGTTGGACACCTGGCCTATGCTCAATAGTGAAGTCAAAGCCTTGCAGGCTAACGGACCACCTGAGCAATTTAGGCTTCTCACCCTTAATGTTCATCAGCCACTTTAAGGGCCTATGGTCAGGTAGGGCCTCAACTTCCTTAGGGCCCACACGATGGAAAAACATTATTTTCCACAGTAAACAACCTGAGGTCTCTGTCCTGAAGCTGGCGACTGATTAAACCAATAGAGTGTTCCCTACCTTTCTCATCTAGCCCTGATAGAACTGCACCTATCTCCCCGTCAGAGGCATCTGTCTGCACAATAATAGATTTCTGATAGTCAAGGGCACTGAGAACAGGGGTCTGGCACAAGGAGTCCCTCAAGCCTTGGAATGCCTTATCGTACTCCTCAGACCAAGAGACCTTCTTGGGTTTCTTTGGAGTAGTGGGAGCAGTCAGGGGGGCAGATATGGTACCATAGTCTGCCATGAAGGTCCTGTAATACCTAGTGAGGCTCAGGAAAGCGCTCACTTGGGTTTGGCTTGTGGGGGTAGACTAGTCTTGTACTGCTTGTACTTTACTAGGAAGAGGCTGAATTCTACCTCATGCCCAAGGTAGACCACTGAATGCTGACCAATTTGACACTTGCTGGCCTTTATGGTCCGGTGGGCCTTCTAAAGAGCCTGCAACACAATCCATATGTGTTGCACATGTTCTTCCCAAGTGGATCTGAATACTACTATATCATCCAGATATGAAATGCAGAATTCATCCAACCCATTCAGAACATGGTTACCTAACCTCTGGAATGTGGCAAAAATCCCCCACAGGTAATCACGCGAGGAGTGAAGCGAGTGGCAGCTTAATGTCCTGCCACTCCTAAAAATAGATTAGCATTAAGTGCCAATGAGTATCCCCTCTTTTCTTTTACAGTAAATGAGGAGGAGACTGTGGAGGAAGTGATCTTTAAATTAACGCAAGTCGATATAGCCTGTTGAGATGTGAAAGAATGAAGAGCTCCTGAAGAAAGTTCACCACTAAGGGTTCAAGAACTGAAACATGTTGAGCATAAAGAGAGGGAGGACAACCTATTAATTTAATCTCCCCCCCCCACCATATCTTGCGACCTAGATTCAAGTGTGGATAGCAAATTGAACAAGTCACTTATGAGTGTTTTTAAGGTGTTTTATATTTAATGTATGTATGTATTTATAGAGCACCGGAAGCCCACGGGCATCAGGCGCTACCCAGACATAATCGAGACTAAACAATTAAAATGGGACAATTAGAGCTAGAAAGTAGAGAGGACAAGGGTTAATCATTTAAAAAGGAATGTTTTTAAAGCTTTCCTGAAGATTTTTAAATCTGGTTCATGCCTGAGTAAGAGTCAGGGCATTCCAGAAGCAAGCTGCTTTAGCGGGAAAGGATCTACCGAGGCCTTTGATGTGTTTTGCCACAGGACCTTGTATTAGACGTAGACCTAGACTGGATGAGCGGAGAGATTTAGTGGGTTGATATAACGGGACTAGTGGTTTGAGGTATTCTGGAATGACGCCGAAAAGATAGCGGTGTACCACTGTGCCCACTTTGAAGCCGATCCGTTCCCGGATGGGCAGTCAGTGCAACTTCCTCCTGTGGTCTGAAATGTGTGTTCTTCTGTGAGAGTTGGTTACAACACAAACCGCGTCATTTTGAATCACCTGACATCTCTTAAGGTTGGAGAGTGAAGCCCCGCTAAGCAGGGAGTTACAATAATCCAATCTGGTCAGGATGGTAGCTTGTGCAACGGTGGTGCAGTTTCTCTCTGAAATGTAGGGTGGGATAGTCTTGAGGAGGAGTAGGTAGTAATTACATGCCTGGTTCACATGAGTTATGTATACGTCTGCATTTAAAGAGGCCTCTAATAGAACCGCCAAGGTTTTTACTTTCTATTGAGTTTTGATTACGTTGTCTTTTATTGGGAAACTACTGTAGTTTAAGCTCAGTTTGTCCCATGCCTGCATGGATTCAAACATCATTAGCTCCGTCTTACTGCCGTTCAGACATAACCAGTTCTCAGACATCCAGCTGTCAATGTGGCCGTAGATGATAGACAAGGATCTGTAGTCTGTGGCATAACTTCCAGTGAGTTCCAGGACGATTTGGGTGTCATCGGCGTAGTTTGTAAAAATGACACCCAGCTTGTCGAGGAGCGCACAGAAGGATCTGATGTGTAAATTGAATAACACTGGCAAAATAGATGCGCCCTGTTGCACTCCGCAGCGAATGGGAGCAGAGGAGGAGGAGGCGGATCCCCACTGTATTCTGGATTTGCGATTTATGAGGAATGAGTGGAGCCAATCCACAGCCTCCTTAGAACAGAGGGCTGGATCTTTTAGGCAGGTAAGGAGGTGATCATGATTGATGAGATTGAACACCGCAGAGGGATCCAATAAGATCAACATCCCAGCCTTTACTCTGTCTATGATCTCCAGCATCTGGGTCTGAAGGCGATGAGGGCGTTCTCGGTGCTAAATGACAGTCAAAAACCAGATTGTCTATTGTGAAGAATGCAATTGGACTCCACAAAGGATTGTAACTGGGAGGTAGCGAATTTGTCAAGTATTTTAAGAAGTAATTGGCAATTAGTGATGGGTCTCAAATTGCTAGGTTCTCTGGGGTCAATATCCGTTTTTTTTGGGATGGGAGCGATTGTGACTTTTTTAATGTCGTTAGGTACATACTTATCCCTATAAGAAGTATTGACAAGAAGTGTCAGGAAGGGAGCAAATAATTCCTTATGTTCCAAAATCAATTTTGGAGGCAGGAGATTGTAAGGACAGGAGGTAGGGCGCATGGATGACAACATAACGGTCATATCTTGGATGGAGATTTGTGAGAATGTAAATTTCAGAAAACCCCAACCAATGGGTTGTGAAAAGTGCTCTTTCTTATGAGAGGGATTAAGGTTGTGGGCAGCCATTATTTAATTTTGAGCATTTGAGATTTTTTTCATCGAAAGGCAGTCTGTATTATAGAGCAGTCTAGGTTAGTTGGTGTAAAGGAAATATGAGATGCCTTAGGTTTTTCCAGAGACTTTAAGATTTCGAAGAGCTTCCCAGTATGGTTGGCGGAAGACTCAATTTGGCCATTAAAGATGTTATTTTTAGTGTCCAGAATTAGGGTTTTATAGGATTTATCGGCCCCCTTCCAGGCGTTCCTAGTGTTCATAGATTGCTGTTTGAGCCAGCGGGCTTCTAAAGCTCGTTTGTTTCCTCAGGAGTTTTAACTCCGGGGTAAACCAGGGTTGATGTGTTGGGTTGTCCCTGACATGTTTAGTTTTCATAGGAGCTGATTGGTCGAGCATTTTGGTGAATATTTCGGAGAAAGAAGTGATCATACTGTCAGCTGGGTCGTCTGGATTTATTTGGGACATAATGTTGCTTATGCAGGTCCTGGTATGAGATTCTTTTGAAATTTCTACTGGTAACAGTTTTTATATGATTATGAGACATAAGTAATGGATGGAGGCTTTGGACGTTGAAGATAATAACAAAGTGATCAAACGTATGCAGGGGCTGGTTGAGATGTTGTTGACCATGAGTTTCCTCGTCACATTCCAGTCAAGTATGTTATTTATTATTTGCTGTTGTGGGTTTGTTGTTCTGGACTTCATGTCCTTTGGTAAGAAGAGAGAACTCTAATTCAATGGCTTCTTTGTCCGGGTGTTCCCTCTCCATCTGTTCAGATCTCCCAAAAAAGGGTAGCCGTGTTGGGACTAGACAGATTGTTGAGAATGTTAATTATTTCATCATTAAAGTTAGGCATGGAGTTAGGAGGCCTTTAGATAAGGACAAAGTTTATACAACTATTGTTAGTCAGAGTCATTTTAATGTGGAGGACTTCACAACCGATGCATGCGACCGGGGCTTGAAAGAGACCTAGTTCTGTTTTGGCAATGATGGCCAGTCCACCACTGTAGCCGGAGCTGCGGTTAGCGCTAAAGAAGAAAAAGCCAGTTGGAACTGCTAAATTGATGGATGGTCCGCTAGTATCCCGAATCCAGGTTTCGGTGATGCAAAATATGTCTATGTTGTTATCAGTTACCAGGTCATGGAGGTCTTCAGCGCGACTGACCAAAGATCTAGTGTTAAGGAGTGCAACTTTCAATGATGTTTCCTTATGGGCAGATAGTGGGATTGAAGAAACTGTGTAGAGGTGTGCCGGGGACTGGGTGAGGAGGGGGGGGGAGGTTGTGGCCTCTGGCAGTGAGTGGTTAGAGCCATTAGAAAGGTGAGTGTCTTGGGGTGAGGAGCCCTGTCTCGAATGCCCTTGATCTGGTATGTCTGGTATGTAGGGAGTGAAGGCTGGCGGGTGTTCCAGAGGGCTGGTATGCTTTGGGACTGCTAGATCAGTCTTCAGTAGGGGGGTTGCAGAGTCGGCAAGTACATTGTCAGTGCGAGACGTGGACACGGCAGGCGGGATAGTTGGAAGGCTATTTAGTTTAGTTAGCTTTAGTTTGTTAATATACGCGAGGCGATTGGCTCTCAATGCTGTCAGCGATAATGGAACTCCCGAGGGGTAGCCCATGCTGACCACGTGTGACCTAGGGAAATAACCAGAGGAATAGTCTGAAAAAGGTTAATGGCACTTACTTGGGTAGAGTAACCTTGTGGTTGTCAGGTTTCCTTCCCCTATTCAGGCTATTTTCCCTTATTCAAGTTTCTTTCCCATTATTTCTCTTTTATTATCCTTTTTAGATTAGCCTTGTGTGGGTGGGAAGTTTTCTATTGTAGTTGGTTTGGCCTTAACTTGCTGATTCAGAATCCTGGTTCTGACCCAAGGCAAAATGGAGTTTCACAGTGACAGCTCTGATTGGTTAGAAAACACTGCTGAACAACAATGAACATTCTAAACTGTCACTCTTTGCCTTTCATCATCTAAACCCCAGCTGCGAGGACGTGTTTAGTGGCTGCTCCTGCTTTAGACTTGGGCCTGGTGGATTTTATCCTTCAGGCGTTAGCAGTTGAGCGGCTACTTTCTTGGGGGTTTCAGGAGAAGCTATCAGCTGTCAGGAATTCGTTTTGAAGACAGGAAACTCTGAAGATCTTTAAGAAATCGTTCTGGAGATAAGTGACTTTGTTTTAACTGCAGCTCTGTTTATCTTAATGACATTTAAGTGAGAATTCGTCAAAATGTTACCTTTGAATTTATATTTTTGAACTTTCTGAGTGCGCTTGAATGCTATTTGTAAAACGCGTAAAACATGTAATCTGAAACTAACTGTTGAACCTTTGCGCGTGCGAGAGTATTCAACTGCGCGTGTGTTTTTCAGCGCGTGTGCTTCCTAGCGTGTGAATCTGTTTGTCGCGTGAGAACTCTATAGCGCGTGTGTTTTCCAGCGCGTGTGATTCCTAGCGCGAGAATCGGCTCGCCGCGTGAGTACTCTATAGCGCGTGTGTTTCCAGCATGTGTGCTTCCTAGCACATGAATCTGTTCGTCGCGTGAGAACTCTATAGCGCGTGTGTTTTCTAGCGCGTGTGATTCCTAGCGCGAGAATCTGCTCGCCGCGTGAGAACTCTATAGCGCGTGTGTTTTCCAGTGCGGGTGCTTCTTAGCGCGAGAATC
Organism: Ambystoma mexicanum; assembly: GCF_040938575.1. Taxonomy (NCBI): domain Eukaryota; kingdom Metazoa; phylum Chordata; class Amphibia; order Caudata; family Ambystomatidae; genus Ambystoma; species Ambystoma mexicanum. The sequence continues at coordinate 716,072,773 of NC_090938.1, forward strand.
GTTTGTCGTGTGAGAACTCTATTGCCCGTGTGTTATCAAGCACGTGTGCTTCAGCGCGAGAACTCAATTGCGCGTGTGGTTACCTGCGCGTGTGCTTTTTAACGCGTGTATTCGACCGCGTGTGAACTCTTTTGCGCGTGGGTTATAAGGCGCGTGTGAATAGGCGCGGAAATTCATCAGCGCGGGAGTTTACTAGCGCGTGTGTTATCTGCGCGTGATTCCGTTTGCGCGTGAATTCTGCTTTGCGTGTTTTTACAAGCGCATGTGTTTTCTGCGCTTGGACTTTTCTTACAGTGCGCGTGTTCTTCAACGCATGAAGTTTTCAACGTGCAAATCTTCTGTATTGAGATTATCCGCGTGTGTGTTTAGCACGTGTTTCTTCAAGAATTCACGAACTTTATTGAATTGTAAAAAAGTTTGAAAACAAAAGAAAAGTTTGAAAGAAAAAGAAAGAAAAAATAAAGACTATTTAACTGGACAACTAGTGAATTTTGGAAAAAAGGCAAAGAACAAAACTTTCCAGGTTTGCCCAAATTAAGAAGTTGCTGTGAATTTCAAGAGTCTCAAGTAAGAGAGATTTTCAGCTTCTTTACAAGCTTCTCTAAGAAATTTCAAGAGAAGAACCAGGTATGATTCTTAATTATTAGTTACGGATTTAAAGTCTTCCCCACTCTTAAGATTAAGTAAGTAATAAAAGGATTTGTATCTGCTTTTCTTATATCCTCTGCAGGTTCAGCTTTGGTTAGCCTTGACACAGTCAGCCTGGTGTTGTTTTGTTATCCACTTCCCCCTTTCCCTTTGGGGTGTAGTTTGCAGAGCTGAATTGAAATCTAGTTCTGGGAATTACATTTCAGGGGGATTGTCGGGGGTTCAGCAGCTTTCGCGGACACAGGACCTCTCAGCCTGACAGCGGTGCTGTGAACACCGAGGACCGACAAAGACCGGCTTGGTGCAGAAGCGCTGGCGCTGAAGCGCCTGAGGGATCTGTTAATAGAGCCCTGAGATACCTGGGAAATGTAGTTTGCAAAGCAGATGGAACGTTCCCACATTCTCAAGTTAAGCAACTGTAACGATTTCCAAAGTTCACAATGTTAAGAATGCGGATGAGAGTACTTTATCTCTCTGCCTGAAAATGTTAATCACAAAATGCAAAGCACGGCAGAAGCTGTGGAAAAGCATGCTCGCCGGCAATGAAAGAATGATCAGAAAAACAAATACCACTATCTTAATATCACAATCAAAACATGCATGCAGGCAACTCAGCACGCGGCATATACCTGAATAGGGAAATTCTGCAACAGTATTTATAGACCGGCGAAGACTGGCTTGGTGCAGAAGCGCCTGAGGGATCTGTTAATAGAGCCCCGAGATGCCTGGGAAATGTAGTTTGCAAAGCAGATGGAACGTTCTCAAGTTAAGCAACTGTAACGATTTCCAAAGTTCACAATGTTAAGAATGCAGATGAGAGTACTGTACATTATACTGTGCGTTAATGTGTTGCTTTTATGAATTGTGGAAAATGAATTGGGATCACACATGGGGTAATTATTGAATTAGATTTTGTAAGATATTGTGTATTTTTCAATAAAATGTGAATTTTTAAAATTTTCTGAAGCCTATTAGGCGCTGTTATTTGTGATGCGTCTCCACACATATTGACTTTAAATGTATAGGTCCATAATCCTCTTGTTTACTAAAAGAAAAAGACGGGCCAGAGGCCAACCTGAGGTTTTGTGGGAATTCTACCTCCACCAACCTCATGCCCAAGGTAGACCACTGAACCCTGACCAATTTGACACTTGCTGGCCTTTATGGTCAGGTGGGCAATCTAAAGAGCCTGCAACACAATCCCTAGATGTTGCACATGTTCTTCCCTATTGGGGCTGAAGACTGCTACACCAGACAGATATGCAATGCAAAATTCATCCAACCCATTCAGAACATGGTTACCTAACCTCTGGAATGTGGCAGGTGCATTCTTCAAACCAAATGGCATTACCCTGAACTGGCAGAGCCCTTCTGGAGTTGAAAATACTCTCTTCTCGTTGGCATTTTCTGTCAGGGATATTTGCCAATACCCTGCAGTGAGATCAAAGGTGATGAGATACTTTGCAGCACCCAGCTTGTCTACCAATGTGTCTGTTTTTGGTAGGGGTTGAGCGTCTGTTCTGGTGACAGCATTAAGAGCCCTGTAAGCCACACAGAACCTCAGCTCAGAGGTACCTGCCTTTGGTACCAGAACTACAGGACTGGACCATGGACTACTGGAGGGTTCAATCACCCCAAGATCCAACATCAATGTAGTGATACACAAAATTGCAACCTTGCCAATCAGGGCTTTAGATGACAGCATTAGCCGCTGAAAGCCAATAGTGTATTCAAAGTATGTGCTAAAAATGCTGACAGTAGTCTGTTGTAGCACTTCCATTATGCAGTAGTGAGCTACAAGGAATATGCAGGCCTAGTATGAGTGATAGGTCACATTATGCATTGTTGATAGACAGGCAGGGAGAGGGCCCTAGCTCTGTAGCTAATAGGTATTTTTGGAGTGTTTGGAACATTATGGCACCTATATAGCGCTTAGATAGCCAGTCTTAAGCGCTATAAACACTAAGCTATGAGTGCATGCCTTTTAGAGCTTGCAGATGGGGTTAATACATCCCTGCTTCCCTTAGAATATTCTGCCTCACTAACGGTAGCCCTGCATGGCCCCAAGCTAATCTTCCTTTTCTGTGGGAAGGCACTGATAAGACATTCCTCAGCTTTCGCGCAGATGGGGCAGGGAGGGGCTCAGAAGAAGCACAGTGGAAATTAACAGAGCTGGGTTTTTTCCATGAGCCAGCCTATATTTTGCACAGGGAAAGTTCTGGAACTGTGCGTCACGGACGGGCAGCACGAGATTATAAAATACACATGCTCACATGACTCGGGTGGGAGATCGTCCTGTGGACTTGGTTCGAGCAGATCAAGTGCCCGGAATTTTGGAGCTCTTGACGGCATCCTGCAGCGCTGTTCTCTGACTGAGCGGGGCTTGTTAAAGCTAGCTTATGAGGGCCAGGGTCTCCCAGTGCTGATTGAAGGGGCGTAAGACTGTGTTTCTCTATGTTTCTTTATGTTTATCTAAGTTCTATGTTTCTCTATATTTTGCATTTCTCTAAGTTTTGTGCTTTGTAATCTTCTCTAACTTGAATCCCAAATGTATATGAAATTCGCTGTTTTAGAATAAATACTAAAACCTATTGAGGTGTCATTTGTTACTAGCATGAGATCACTGCTCAGCACAATAGAACCTGTATTTTGGGCTGAATTGGGTATTTTTTGCTCTCAAAGGGCTGGCCCCGAGGAAGATTTTGCCCATATCAAGACATTTGGTGGCAGCGGTGGGATTTGTGAAGAGCAGTGCCTTGCTGTGATATGACAAATTGTGTGAGAGAACACAGTGTAGAGTGAAGAGCAGGCTGTCGCATTTCCTTGGTGGTCTCACTGCAGCTCTGAGACTTCAAAAGACAGCAGCGTTGTGTCGGCTTGCCGTGGCCGATAGCTTGTGTGGTTAAGACTCCCTTCAGTAAATCAGTCGTGACTGACTTATTGCTTGGGAATGGAGCCAAGGGAGTACAAGGCGATAAACAAGCGGGAAATGGCTTTGTTTAAAGCGCTCCGATGAATGGTCAAGAAAGATGTATGTTCAATTAGGAAAGAATCTTATCATGCGGTTTCCCCAGTTTAAAGTTGTAATTTGAAATGCAAAGTGAGACGGAGTTCTCAACTCTATTCTGTCATGAGGGCAGGGAAAAATAATTGCAAGGATTTGACATGCAAATTGTGAACAGTAATTTAACCATTGACTCAGCCCCAGTGTGCTAGCGAGTGAGGGGCGGTAATGTTCGGAGGCGAAGGTTCGCTTTTTTGATGTATGCTTTTGAAGTGTTGACATTCCTGAAAAATAACGTGGGGAATGAGCCGTGCTTAGGAGAAAGAGTAACATCTGTGCTGAGAGCCTAAAGGGTTTGTTGTTTTTCTTTTGGCAACTGTAAATTCCATGTGCTAGTGGTGGCGAATTCTGTTTTAAAGGAAACTCACTAAAATGGTTATATTGCATTTCAAGCTGTGCCATGCCTATAATGGGTGAGAGACTCACTTAAAAGAAAGTGAGTGAATGTTATTTGGATTTTCGATTTTTGTGTATTGATTTGAAATTGCAGAATCAGTTTGCAATGGTTTGGGGGGAAAAAACAATTTATATTTTTCTAAATTGCCTCTAAATTGCCCCTGGAGTATTTTTGACTGTTCCCACGCTATGCCATGGATTTGTACTGTTGCCTTATAAGTGATGCATGTTTGGAAATAGTGACCTGTTGACTGTGATACATGATGAAAAAATGTTGTTGACACATTTAACAGCCCACAAGCAATATAGGGAGTGTGGGTTGTTCTTGCAGGAAAAAACCGTGCAGGGAGCTGCACTAAACATGGCATTTTTATTTTTAAATGCACTGAAATAAGTGGTTATATTCTGGCAATGGTACAACAGAATGAAAAATCTGTGATAAGATAGCACAAAGATTTAGTGGGTTGCGGATTCTTTTGAAAGATCGCACATTGCAATGGATTGAGCTCGTGAAGCCAAACTACAAGGTTACGAGGAAAAAGAAGGAAAAAAAAAAAACGTATGCTTTTAAATGGGACATTAATCAGTTTAAAACAGGCTAAAAGACGCTTTGACATTTTGCAAAATTACATGGAGTAGAATCTGATGACAAGAGAAAGTGCCTCTTTTGAAAATAAGAGTCTTGCTGTGTGTGCAAAGCTTGTGCCTTGAAGCTGTCTTGGGCGAGGTGCGCAAAGAAAAAAAAAACTAATGAAATGGTGCTTCAGATATGAGAGCTTTTCTGAGTTGCTGGAGCAGTGCAGGAAAGAGTTAATCTGGATGAACTGTCTGAAACGAGTGCCTTCCATTGAAGCCGCCACAGTTTAAGAGTTATAGAGCAAAGAGATAAGCTTGCTGCGCGAAAGATAAACAATGACATTCCTGCATTCCATCCCCTGTGAGAGACCGTCAGTGAGCAGAAAACTGAGGAGAGGGGGTGCAAAGACAGAAATGCTGATCAGAAGTAAAGAATTTGCCCAGTAACACTGGAAGGAAAACAAAGGCTGCATGCAGGATGGCAGACGGGCACATCACATCTGAACATTTGGGGAACCTGTGCATCTGTGAATGGGCTAAGAAAAGACAGCTGCCCATTTCAAGAGACATTGCTATGCAAACCGCATTCCCATGCACCATGTGATGTGATGTGAAGTGAAACGCTATTGCTGTGCAAGCTGCATTCCAGTGCTCCATGTGATGTGAACTGAAGTAAAGCGCTGTGCACTGGAGAAGAAACCTCTAGGCGCTTTGAAAAGAGAAAATACACAGCTGGCAAATGCAAGCTACATTGCCAGGCGCTTGAGTAACTGACAAAGACATTATGGCATTCCAGATGGAAGCAAAACTGACATAAAGCGCTTAGCCGTTTTGCAAGAGACAACATGCAGAGCGGGGCTTTGGAGTACAACTTGAACACTGCACATTAGCCATGATCAGAAGCCTCACGGCTTAGTGCAAGAATGAATGATTTGTTGAAGCAACAAAAGAAACTGACTTAGACTATCGCGCTCAAATGGGTGGTCCAAGAACTTAGCAAACACCCTTTAAGAAAATGACAAGTGAAAAACCAGAGGCTTGAAAGACACTAGCTGTATGGAGAAAAATAAACAAAGCTGCTTGTGCAACTGCAGGCGGTATTGGACTGAAAGACTTTACCTTTGAAAAATGGAGTGATGCCAGCAGGGCAAACTAAATCAAGATCATGAGACACTGGAAGCAAGTTGGCGCCTGGCATTTGTGATCGCTTTGGTGAAAAAGAAAAGCATTGTGCGACCTGGGTACTTATTATACGGCTTTTGTAAAAGCACAGATCAGTCTGAGGTACCATTGACCAACTATGATCGCATTGCACAAATGAGTTTGTGATTAGGCAGTTACACCCCGTATGGTTGAGTGTAAATAAGCCCCCAGAAACATGCAGAAGGGTGATAAATAATTGCAGTAGCAATGATAAAGTGTGTAGTTACCTGGTGAGACTTCTGAAGATGGGGGTGGTGTTCAGGGAAGGGGTGGATAACGCTGATATTGATGAATAATGACATTGTACTTTTGATGAAATCCTAACATCTCTGTTTGTATTTTGCCTAGGCAAAAAAGCAAGACAATAGCGCGCCATGTACAGAAGTAGATGTATTCAATTTGTGGGTGACACTGATCAGTCAAGCAAACTGTGCTCAGAGAAAGCGAGTCAACTTTAAAAATGTCCTGCACCGCACTCAATGCTGCTATTTGTTCTGCAACCTGCGAAAGGTGTCCAACAGAGTAATAACTTTTGCTGAACTGGCACGGTGCAGACTTGGCTAGTTATCAAATATTTGATGCTACACATTCAAATGATTCAGTTGCTGGAAATAACTTAATTGACATGTCTTGCCTTTCTTGTTTAAAGGACTGTGGACAATGAGTTGTGGACTGTGACATCATGCACCACAAACAGCTGTGTGACACAGCACTTGAATGCTAACACATTGAAAAATGGTTTTTAAATGCACTTTTTGAGATGAATCTGAAAAAACGAAATGGTTTTGCTCTTCCAACTGAATTGCTTTAACCAGAGATGTTTTTGCTTTTTGAAAAAAAAAAACTTCTACGTTGCACGTAGGCAGGAAAATGATTTATGAATTGTTGGGGCAGCAGGATTATGCAAGCAGGAGTGTAATTTATTTTGAGATAAAATGAGTGCGCACATCAAAGTCACCTGTGCGTAGGTTAAGATTCTTAATTTGAAGTAATGCTGCCAAGTGTGTGAGCTCTAATTTGAGATGGTAACCTTTGAAACACTGGATACTTTTACAGCCAGCTTAAGGCAGGTAAATGAAACCATGACTGACTTGATGTTTGATTTTATGACACAGTGTGTGACACGGTTTTTGTTAAACCAACCAGTTTCATGTTTTTGTGGGGACAGCTGTCTCCAGCACACTAATGCAAAGAGTCACCTTTTGATTGTAGACATTTGGAATAATTCTTTGGAAAAGCGCTACAAATGAGTATCCACATGGAATTGCTAGCGTACTGGCCTGGCACATTGTCAGACATCTTTTGTCACTGACTCATATGACTGGTGTCTATGAAGTCATAGGCCCAAATGTTTCAGTGAATGGATACAACGATTTGTTTAAATTTGTTTAATGTGATGTTTTTCTGACCAAGAAATGCAGCGAGTGCTCTCGCCAAGATTTTATGGACTATAACTTGACTAAATGCATTTTACACAATGGTGTGATGAAACAGCCACTGCCGGAGGGTAGTATGGTGTTTGTGGCTAAAACTAATATTGTATATGGTAGATATCCCACTTGAAGAAGGGTATTCTCCAAGTCACAATAGGTAGACACTGTGAACATGTTAGATTTTCCAGTAGTAAGGCAACATGTAAATTGTAGGCTGGTAATGCACACCTCCATTATTACAGTGATACACTTAGACATAGATTTATCATGAGGCAATGTTTCCTTAGTACTACCAAGCTGCTACAAATGGAGTCCATTTCTATGGCCCATCACTAGAGTGCGCGTAGCTAGGGAGCTAGATCCATTAATTGCAGGAGCTTTATATGCTTGTGACATAGAAACTGTGCACAATAAGCTAGCCACTATGGGTTCTGATGCCAGCTCTGCTATAGAACTTCTAGCCTAGTGGGGTTCATTGATACGCCCAACACTGCTACAAGTATTGACAACCTCTGAAGATGGCAGAATTTTAGGTATGAAGACATTTTTTCTGCCATAGGGCAGGTCAACAAGACTGCTAAATACACACGATGCATTGTATGGCAAACATTGTTAAATCAGCAGGTGTTGGCTTTTTATTGAGTGGGGGCGACCATCCTCCACACACTGGCACGCAGAGCTACAGTTACCAGCATACATATGGATTGAATTGCTTGCTTTTGATTGCATGAATAACACATTCCATGCTTTGATGCAAATTAGTAGAATTGTTTTTATTTAGATAACCTGGTGCCCATGGGTTCACCTTGTTCACGAAATTAGATGGTTTCTGGTTGGGTTCCACATACATGGGGGAAGTGTCTAATCACACAGCCCATAGTCACGTCTGAATGCCCCGGGATCAGGGGGAGGGTAGGCCCTCAGAGTTAAAGGCTGCCAGGTTTAGAGTTGGTAACCATACATAAATACAATAGTGCATTGTAGATTAGACTACACTGGATTGCCTTGACATTCTAACTGCATGCTGCTTTTTAACTGACAATCAGTTATACAATAATTATTTAGGTATTGTTGTGTAGGCCAGGTTTTGGCTAGAGTAAATGTCCATGTTCACTTTGTGTAGATATTTTTGTGTAGGCCAGGTTTTGGCAAGGGTATATGTCACTGTTCACTTTGTGTACATTTTTGTTTAGGTAGTGTTTTCACTAACCTTGCATGCCACGCTGACTAACCGCTAGAAGGTAGTTTGCTTAAACCTCTTGCAAAGCCCCAAGGTCTTTATCACTGCACTAAATACTATATTGATGTGTATTAGTCAGCATTTGTCGCACACACGTTGAATAGGGGTGGAATGTAGTGATACACAAAATTACAACCTTGCCAATCAGGGCTTTAGATGACAGCATTAGCCGCTGAAAGCCAATAGTGTATTCAAAGTATGTGCTAAAAATGCTGACAGTAGTCTGTTGTAGCACTTCCATTATGCAGTAGTGAGCTACAAGGAATATGCAGGCCTAGTATGAGTGATAGGTCACATTATGCATTGTTGATAGACAGGCAGGGAGAGGGCCCTAGCTCTGTAGCTAATAGGTATTTTTGGAGTTTTTGGAACATTATGGCACCTATATAGCGCTTAGATAGCCAGTCTTAAGCGCTATAAACACTAAGCTATGAGTGCATGCCTTTTAGAGCTTGCAGATGGGGTTAATACATCCCTGCTTCCCTTAGAATATTCTGCCTCACTAACGGTAGCCCTGCATGGCCCCAAGCTAATCTTCCTTTTCTCTGGGAAGGCACTGATAAGACATTCCTCAGCTTTCGCGCAGATGGGGCAGGGAGGGGCTCAGAAGAAGCACAGTGGAAATTAACAGAGCTGGGTTTTTTCCATGAGCCAGCCTATATTTTGCACAGGGAAAGTTCTGGAACTGTGCGTCACGGACGGGCAGCACGAGATTATAAAATACACATGCTCACATGACTCGGGTGGGAGATCGTCCTGTGGACTTGGTTCGAGCAGATCAAGTGCCCGGAATTTTGGAGCTCTTGACGGCATCCTGCAGCGCTGTTCTCTGACTGAGCGGGGCTTGTTAAAGCTAGCTTATGAGGGCCAGGGTCTCCCAGTGCTGATTGAAGGGGCGTAAGACTGTGTTTCTCTATGTTTCTTTATGTTTATCTAAGTTCTATGTTTCTCTATATTTTGCATTTCTCTATGTTTTGTGCTTTGTAATCTTCTCTAACTTGAATCCCAAATGTATATGAAATTCGCTGTTTTAGAATAAATACTAAAACCTATTGAAAGGTGTCATTTGTCACTAGCATGAGATCACTGCTCAGCACAATAGAACCTGTATTTTGGGCTGAATTGGGTATTTTTTGCTCTCAAAGGGCTGGCCCTGAGGAAGATTTTGCCCATATCAAGACAATCTTGTTGACCTCAGACTTGATGTGGGACCTAACTTTGTCTGACATTCTATAGCTCCTACTTTTGGTAGGCACACTATTGCCAGTGTTAATGTTATGTTTGCACCAAGGGGGAAAAAGCTTCAGAGATGTTCTCACCTCGCTGCTGAGAAGACAGCTGAGGGGCCAATTTGACACCCTCAATGGAGCCATCTGAAGGACTGCCTTGGAACAGGTCAGGGAGGGGATTCAGATTCCTCTGTCTGATGCCAAGAGCAGAGGAGCCATTTCAACCCTAGGGGTGAATGCCTTCAGTCTATTTACATGGAACACTTTAGGGGAACACTTTAGGGGCTTGCCCAGACCTTCCAAGGTCCACTAAATAGCACACCTCACCAAGTTGCTCCACACCTCTGTAAGGACCTAGCCATTTATCCTGTAGGGCCCTAAACCTTATTGGATTCAAGTGTACAAGTAAAGCTTTCTGTTCATACAGTGTTTGACCAATTACTGACCAGCCTTCAACTTGTCACAGGGGCTGAGCCATTAGTAAGGCCATTCTCTTTCACGGTCCTAACACATAGTCCACTACACTCCTTCCTTGACTTTAGCTAGGGTTCCCCTGACAGGGTGACAAAGAGAAGTTCAAAGGTACTATATCCAACCCCTTGCTGAGGGACCTCTTTGTAGGCAAAGAATAAGCATGGCAAAAGGAGATCCCACTTTCTCCTCTGGGGCTCCTCAAGAGCTCCAATCATGTTTATGAGAGTTCTGTTCAATCTCTCAACTAAGCCATGTATTTGTAGATGATAAGCTGGTGACAATTTATAGGAGACCCCACACTCCTTCCACATGGCGTGCATGTACTTGGACATGACGTTGCTGCCTCTGTCAGACACAACTTCTTTAGCTACGCCAACCCTAGTGAAAATGCCTAGCAATGCTTTAGAACTGACCTGGCAGTTACTGTCTTCAGTGGGATGGCTTCAGGATATCTGGTGCCATGGTCAACTAACAACAGAATTAACCTGCTGCCAGAGGATATTGGAGGGTCAAGGGGACCAACAATGTCAATCTCTACCCTCACAAATAGCACACCCGCTAGAGGGAGTGTTACCAATGGAGCCTGAATTGTTGTGCCACTTTTACCAGAGATTTGGCAAGTGGCACAACTCCTGCAGTGACCTTCTACCTGGACTCCCATATTGGACCAGTAGATGTGCATGGATAACCTCTCCTTAGTCTTCTTGATACCAAGATGACCTGCAAGGGGGACCTCATGTGCCAACTTCAGGAGGAAGGTCTCACTTGTAGGGGGACCATCAACCTCCCATGGTCTCCTTCAGTGAGCTTTGTGGGCTCACTATATAGTAGCCCACCTTCCCAATACATTCTATGTTTCTCAGGAGTTTCACCCTCAATCTGGGAACAGGCCTGTCTCAAGAGGCCTTCCAAAGATGGGCACTCATGTTGGCCCTTACTGAACTCTACCCTATGGTATGTTATGTTATGGACACTTGTAAAGCGCATCGGTCGCCCAAAGGCATCATAAGCGCTATACCCTAAGAAATGTTTCAAGTTTCAAGGCCCGCCAGAAAGAAAAATAGGCCTCAATAGCACGCAGGTGAAGAGGAAGAGAATTTCAAGCCTATGACGCAGCCACAGAGAAAGCACAGCCTCCAACCCGAGAGAGCTTGCACTTAGGAACTGAGATAGTCAAAGAAGACTGGGAGCGCAGTGCTCTCGGGGCAACATAAGGCCAAAACTTCACCTGAAGATATTCTGCCCCTTTTTTGTAAAAGGCTCTGTGTACCAAGCATAGAGACTAAAACCTCACGCGTTGCTCAACTGGGAGCCAGTGGAGCTGCCGAAGAACGGGAGTCATATAGGCACCATGCGGGGGGCGAAGAACCGTTCTAGCAGCCATGTTTTGCAGCAACTGGAGAGGGTGGAGCAAATAGTGTGGTGCAACCAAATAAAGCGCATTACAATAATCAATTCCACAGAACAGAGAAGGATTAGCAGTACCAACTACCAGCACCTCTGTCTTCTCCCCGTTCCTCATAAACCAGTTCCTTGTCATCCATCCACCCACGGCCTCCAGGCAACTGAGTCTGAGACAGATCGAGCCACAGAATAATCTGTGTCGGCATAGGAGTAGCACAGGAAGGCATGTTCGTGGATGATGCCAAGAAGCAGCTGGATGTAAACGTTGAACATAGTGGAAGACAACGAAGAGCCCTGAGGGACTCCACATAACAGAGGTATAGGTTGGGACTGAAAAGGTGGCAGAGAAAAAGACTGACCGTCCTGCCAAAAAAGAAGCAAACCAAGCCAAAACCTGACCAGATAGGCCAGCGGAAGAGAGACGGAGACCAAGGTGGGGTGGTCCACGATGTCAAATGCTGCCAAAAGATCTAATAGAGTTAGGGCACCCACCCCGCCCTGGTCCACTAACCACCTCAAATCATCAACTACTGACACCAAGACAGATGCAGTACCTCGGCCCAGGCGAAAACCCGATTGAAAGGGGGTCAAAGAAGGAAGATAGTTAAAGAACAGAGCCTAGAAGAGGAGAAACCAGAGACTCGAGTAGTTTCATAAGAAATGGGAGCAGGGAAATAGGGTGAACGTTAGAAAGGACCAACGGATCAAAAGACTTTTTTTAAGAAGGGGAATTACAAGGGCGTGCTTTAGATCAACAGGGATGACCCCTGATAAAAGCGAATCGTTAACTGCCTTGACCAACCATAGGATGATTGCACTTGACACATCTTTCAATATAGAAAGCGGATAGGGTCAGAGGGTGATGCCGATTTTAGCCCTTTAATGGTAGCTAAAATGTCCTGGGCCATAAAAGTAGGGACCAGTCAGCTGAAGCTCCACAGTCGCCCACAGATGGGTAGGGCAAGGTGCAATGCGGAAGAGTAGCAGTAATCGCACTACGAATGGCAGCTATCTTATCGTCAAAGAACTTAGACAAGGAGTCACAAAGCTCCTGCAAGGGGGGGGGGGGGACTTGGCTGAGACTTAGGCTGAGCGGTCAGCGATTGAACTGCCTCAAATAGAGCTTTGGGTTGGTTTATAGCCTGCTCAATATTTCCATTAAAAAATGGTTGTTTGGCCACTGTAATAGCTCTATGGTATCTTGCAGTAGGCAAACGAAAGAGAACTTTGTCGGCTAATAAATAGCCAGATTTCCACTTCCTCTCAGCCTGTCTAAGCTGGAGTTTAAGATCTTTAAATTTGGATGTATACCACGGTTCCGAACAGCGATTTTTCACTAAACAGCGTTTAAAAAGGGCAAGAGTAGCTGCTGCAGCGTTAAGTGCCAGGGACAGGATTGGCAGTGTGCAGTCAGTAGTGTTCGCACAGCCATTGGAAATTAAGAGGCTCAAATCCTGATGAGAAACAGTGTGCCAACAGCGTTTCTGAATATACTGCCGGGGAGGAGGAAGAAAGGAATCCTCAAGCTGCAATGAAAAGGGCACCACCATATGGTCCAACCAAATTAAAGGGAGCGCAGGGAAAACAGAAGCAATAGCTGAAGGGGCAAAGGTAAGATCGAGAGTATTGCCCATACGATGTGTAGGATACGTGACCAATTGGGGTAGGTCAAGAGCCAAAATCGTTGCCAAGCAATGAGCAACCAGATGGTAAGTGGACTTGTTTGATGGGAGATTAAAATCTCTAATCACAATCAGGTTAGGGTATGTCTGCTCTATGCCAGCCACAAACGCCGGAAACCCGAGACAGAAACCGTGATCATAGCCGGGAGGGCGGTACACCAACAGAGCAAATAACGTAAGAGTAGCAGAAACTAGAATGCGCACAAGGATACATTCCATTTTGCGAGAATAAGTAATTGGAATGGAGGTAACTTTAAAATTACTCTAAAAAAGAACAGCAAGGCACCCACCAGGATGAGTAGCTATGCGATCACAGTGCAGGATCTCATAGTTGGGAGGTAAACTTTGAATTGCTGATGGATGGGAATGTTCCCAAAACCACGTCTCAGAGACAAACACGAGGTCAGAATGATAGTCCTCAAGAAGGCTGTTAAAGTCTTGGGCGTGCGCAACCAAAGAGCGGGCGATCACTACAAAACAGTTCACAGAACTGCGGGCGCTGCTATCCAAGGGGCATTATCTAAAACTAAAGAATTAGCATTAAAATCAGATGGAAAAATAGTAGCAGCTGGAGCCAAGCTAAGTAAATCAGCACAGGAGATGGAGTTCGTACAGATTGAGGAATTAGTGTCAACGGGGCAGGGTCCCCATGGCCCGTCCTGCGCACAGACCAGCACAGACAGGCTTGATTTAGGCACGACTTCGGCATGCAAGGCCCTCGACCGCTGCGCCCGCCCGCCCGCTGCGCCTCCGGTGGACGTCTCCTTATGAATACATATCCTATCGCAGTAGCCAAAGCCCTCCCACTCCATTGAGTGGAAAGGGAAAACAGACCACGGAAGCGTGTCTGAAAAAGGAAGCCAGGCACCTTCCAGCCGGCAGGCAGCTTACAAGGAAATCAGCAAAATAAACAGAAAATAAAAACAGAATCTTTCAACAATGCGGCGTCCAGTCACCCGCCGTGCATCCTATTAAAACCACCTTCTGCAAGTAGACTATGCAATTCAGGATAGTCATGAGGGTTAAGTATTTCAAGCAGCCCCTCTTCCTCGTCAGGTTCAGGGGCTTGGCCACCTGCCTCCGCCTCAGTGGTAGGTGAGTTGCGGGTAATATTCTCTTTCCCTCTCTTTTGCTTTTTGACTCCTTTAGCCTTGGAATTCCCCTTTAGATTTGGCTCAGCCTTGGTTTCGGCCATGGCCATGGCAGCGTTGGTCTGTGACCTAGTGCAGGGTCGTTCTGCTGTATCTACCACAAGACCTAAGTCTGAACACTTACAGGTATCCTTACTACTCCGCCATTCACAGCTAGAGTTACAGGCATAACTGGAAACTTGAGAGGGGGTCCATCAGCCAACTTAGTGGGTATCAGAGGGGCTCTAGTCAGCTCCTCTGAGTTTACCAAAGTGGAATCCACTACAGTTCTACTGGCCCCAGTGTCACTGATGGCAGAGGTGTCTACACCATCTACCAAGACACTATCCTTAAAGTAATGCTTTGTATTTTCATGGATGGAGGCACATGCCTCAGCTACTCTTGGTTCCCAGGAAAACTAACACTACTTCTGATCCTATCTCACAGGGTAAGGAATCAGAAGAGAAGGATGCCCCTGTGAGTATTTCTTCCTCATCATCATGGAAGGCCAGATTCCCAGAGTGGACCCCCAAGGTTTTGACCTTACATCTGGGGACCCCCTTCACATGGTCACTTGCTCCACAAGCCACAGAAGATCCACTGGGTCTTGGGACATACAGAGGATTAAAGTAACCAGAGTTGTACTTGGCATGATTAGTCCCACTACCCTAGATATGGTCATGTGATTTACCCTTCTTAAACATTTTATGGCCTTGTTGTATGAACATTTTTCAGATGACCCTCCCTCTTTCTCTTTTTGCTTCTTCCCCTCTTCCTGCTTCCCAGGAGCAGGCTTGTCCTTATGGGACACCCTGTCGGATACCCATAAATCAGTATCCGGTTATATTTTCCCCATATATATGCCCGCCATACATAATGTCGGGGGGGAAGGTTGTGACAACATTATGTATAGTGACCATATATATGGGGCCAAGGGGAGCGGAGATGTCCCCACCTCGCTTCTAAAAATTTAGCATGTTTAATCTAATAATGTCCCTGCAAAAAACAGCAATTTTTTGCCGACTCTTTACCAGGCGTCATTTTTGCATGGACATTAATCTGCTGCAGTGACTAACTTCTTAGGATCTATCACCTAGGCTCAGGGGAACATAAGGCAAGAATTTGTTCCAGCATGACTAATTGAATCATGCCTTCAAAAAAGTGGTAACCTTATAACCTTCCACCCAACCAGCCAAGTTCTTTAAAGATTCAGTTACATATATGACCCAAGTACTCCTTCACGTTTCTTGTACTCCCTGAATCTTTTTAAGTATTGGGAGTCTTCCCAAACTTCAAGATCAGGGTTTGCTTCAATTTTGCAAAGTCTTTTCTCTCAGTCTTTGACATTTCCACAATGGCACTGCAGCCAGAGTGGGGCAGTCTACTGAGCAACCAGGCAATTTTATCAGCATCTACTGCTTCTTGTACCTCACATGCATACTCAAACCACCGCAGCCAGCCAGTCAGTCCATGATGTCATTTTTCTTATCATAGACACTGAGCAGATCCTTATGAAATCTATGATGTGAGGAGGGGCCATAACCAATTCCAGCCCCCTTTGGCGAGCTGTTGGGGGCTTGAAGCTTGGCAAGCTCCAACTGATGTTCCCTATCTTTTTGTTTTTCCAATGTTTCTGTCTCCAGCTTAGCCATGTTAAACTGAAGTTCCTTTTCTCTCAGCCTAAGCTTTTATCTCTTGAGATCTAACACAGCCTCAGCTTCAGAGGAAATAGAGGACACATGGGATTAGGCTTCATCATCCTCATCCTCTCTCTCTACGATGGCAGCAACAGACAGATCATGGCTGTTACTGTGAGCAGCACCAGCATCTTCTGCACCATCATAAGAGGGAAGAGGTAGACCTCTACTTTCCTGCCAATCAACAATCTTTAGGATTAGCTCAGTTATTGTGCCAGAGGTAGTGATTCCTCTTTCTGCACATAGCATTCTTAGTATTTCAGATTTAGACGCACTCAAAGTAATAGCAGTGACGGATTCCATTTTATCAGTTAAGCTAAGTGGTATACAACTACTGGCTAACAAAAGTCACTGTGTTACCGTGTAAATGTAATCCAGTGCCACACCCATTTACACTCCAGCATGACCAATTGAATCATGCCTTCAAAAGTGCTAACCTTATAACGTTCCACCCAACCAGTCAAGTTCTTTAAAGATTCAGTTACATATGTGACCCAAGTACTACCTTCACGTTTCTTGTACTCCCTGAATCTTTTCAAATATTGGGCAGGAGTCTTCCCAAACTTCAAGAGCAGGGTTTGCTTCAATTTTGCAAAGTCAGTTCTTATCCCACCGCTGTACACCAATTTGTTAGAATGGATTTGCAAACTCTGCTCTTGTGAACAGATGTTTAGGAGGCCACCCTTGTTAGTGAAACAGGGAACACTTCTGCAAAGTTAGCCAGGACAATTCAAGGTAACTTGGAGAGCAGTCAAGGCTAAGTCTCAGGAGTAGTGAGGGTGATCTGAGGTCTTGGAGGAGCACACCTAGTAGGATGACAAGAATCATCCTTAGACAGTATTATATCAAAAATACACAATTTATAAGGCCCAGAACAAACACAAGTGAATAATAGAAAAAACACAGTAATATCACTACTTAAACACACACTAGGTAAAATATATGTACAGTCACTGTTTTGGTCAATCTGGTAAAGTGTGGATTGCCTAGAAACAGAAGGGACAGCCCTCCAAGGGAAAAGGACTATGGGCTTTTAAAGTATATAGATACAGTGGGGCGGGGGGTGTCCTACCCTTAGTGTTTTACTGTTTTCCTATCAATTTGGTAAAACAGACTTATGTCTTTGTCATGAGGAGTACACTGTTAGGCGATTTAAGTGTAACATGCACATTATTTTCAACCATGCTAAACAATAGAATACACAGCTTTTTATCAAGTTGACCAGTATTTATTAGAGGTCTTTGTTCTGTTTATGATTTTGAAAAACAGAGTATTTTTGGTGATATGAGCAGCAAGAACTCAATGGTATAAAGTGCTATTTGTGAACAAATCATTCACCCCCAGTGACTTGTGTAGTTCATCAGTTACAGTAGATAACAGTCACATTACATTCACATATGTGATATAAACTCGAATGACATAAAAAAGGCAGGACATTCTGCTGACACATAGAGACAATACTGGGTGTGTGGTGGAAGGGCACATAGACTCTCGAGCCTTGATCTACCCTGGCGTCACACTCAGCTAGCTTCCCAAGCCTGGGAACCACGCCCTGTAACCACGGGACTATCGTGCCATGGTTTCGGTATCTTCTTCGTTACCAAATCCAGCTCCAACGCGCATGCCTACAGAGGGTATCCTACACTCTCCGGTGCATGCGCTCTTGCCAACACGCACAACGCTCCAGCTTCAGTAATTACAGCGAGTACCCCCGCCTCCACTATAGAAGGCCTGGGCCAATATCCAGGGCGCGCCACATCCAGAACACAGCCCTAGGTGCCGCTATCTACCGGTTAATTGTAACCCCTGGCACCACATACTGGGGCGCCTCTACCTGCTCTTACCCATTTACTCGCAAGACCCTCCAGAGTCCTTGCACGATCTGAAAGTAACCTGGTCCCTCCCTCCTTTTTAGGACCTCATACCTGACATCAACACTCTGCCTACACTAGGCGCCCTGTGGCAGATCTCCACTATGACTCTCCATCTTCTCTGAAGGGGGGACATCAGAGCGTTTACCAGCAAATTGGAATCTGCGCATACTCCAGATGCTTCGTAACTACTCACAGGTCTCTGACCTTACTTTATTGTTTGTAGTACCTGTATAGATTTTAAAACTGTGTGCACACATGTCTTCCACAGCGCCATCTTCCCAGAGCCAGTCTATTTCTGACCCCCAAGAACAAATTAAGAAAGTTGGAATACAACCCTGCAGAGAGATCCTGGTCCCAACACACTGAAGGTCAGTGCCCTTCTACCACACACCCAGTATTGTCTCTATGTGTCAGCAGAATGTCCTGCCTTTTTTATGTCATTCGAGTTTATATCACATATGTGAATACACACACAACATTGCTAACGCCAGCCCTTTTATATTTCCCTCCTGTAGGGAGACCCAGTGGAGTAACTTTGCTGGAAATGTTGGGGGGGGGACATGACATCTGAAGAAAAGGTGCCCCAGCCAAATGAATGGGGGCAAAATGGTGTGCCATGAAAGTTGGGGGGGGGACAAACACCCCTGTCCCCCCCTAAAATTACACCCATGGGGAGACCTTCCCAGTCCACAGAAGAAGGCTCTTGAACTTAATCTTGCCGAAATGTCCAGGGGCCTACTACTGTCTCCATTTAGGCTACCCCCTACTACATCTGAACCATTGATTCAAACCCAGACGTTGACCTTTGATTAGGCCACCCTTTTGTGTCCGGCTTTTGCAACTATGTACTCATATAGATTGCTGTAATGTGACTGTTATCTACTGTAACTGATGAAGTACACAAGTCAAGTCACTGGAGGTGAAGGTTTTGTTCACAAACAGCCCTTTATACCATTGAGTTCTTGCTGCTCATATCACCAAAAATATGTTTTTCAAAATCATAAACAGAACAAAGACCTCTAATAAATACTGGTCAACTTGATAAAAACCTGTGTATTCTATTGTTTAGCATCATTGAAAATAATGTGCATGTTACACTTAAATCGCTTAACAGTGTACTCCTCATGACAAAGACATAAGTCTGTTTTACCAAATTGATCGGAAAACAGTAAAACACTAAGGGTAGGACACCCCCCCCCCGTATATATAAAGTGTGGATTGCCACCAAAACCTGTGAGGAGGGAAAGCAGACAAACTTTAAACACATTGGCCAACTCCAGAGATGGATATCCCTAACTTTAAAAGTCCAGCCCTGCGAAGATTAGAGCCTTGTGCTCAATATCCGGTTTGTGCGTAAAAGCGCTTGGTGATGCGTAAAGCTACAAAGTAAATATTCAAGGGGAGGAAAAGTTAGAAGAGGATTCTGGAGTGGAGAAATTCGGTTCCGAGAGTCAGAGGAGAGTCTGCAGCAGAGAACAAAGCAGTCCTCGAATTTGGACAGCTTTAGGAAGCGGAGGCCACCCAAGCCAAGGCAAGGACCACAAGGGATCCTTTGTGTGTAAAAAGGGAATGGATGAACTAGAGGCCACCAGTAAATTGTATGATTACTCACGACCCTTAGCTCACTCCGGGTCCAAACTGGGCAGGTTTGGAGAAGGTCGCCTGGAGTATGAAATTCCCTCCTTGGTTGAACTTCACAGTGTACAGGTGCTGCGGGTGCAGATGCGGGTCTGGTTTACAACTGGAGCTGGATCTCTCATCATGAATGCAGGACTAAGAAAGCACTGATGCAGCTGGTCTCAGGACACTTGAAGAAAGACAGGAAAGTCACCAGCAGTGACCGCCAATGTCGCACAGTGACGCAGGGGCACTCAAGTCTTGCGGCCTGACGCACGCTTCTCTCTTGCAACCCAAAGCAGCTGGGACGAGATTTGTCAAGAAGATGCATTGCAGTGCAAACTAGGATTCCCCAAAAGTTTGAGACAAAACTTGATGAAACAACGCTCCAGCACAGGTGCCATGATACAAACTGGTCAGTCCATTGGAGGCCCCAGGGACACTTCCGAGAAGGCTAGTTTGCAGGTTGTATACGAATTGATCGTTTTACAACTGCTCGAATGACAATTGACCTTTTCACAATTGACCGAATTGTGAAGGTCAATTGTACCATATATGTGGCGGGAAACCCCCCACAACCCCCACCCAACGCAAATCCCCCAGAACCCATATATATATATATATATATATATATATATATATATATATATTCGGTCAATTGTGACCCTTTAAATTCGGTCAATTGTTCATTCGAACAATTGTAAACGACCAATTTGGGTAATACCAGTTTGCAGGGCAACAAGAAGGCATCCAGAGTGATTGGATCCTCCACTCCAAGGGGCTGAAGCACCTTTGCAGGTCTTCAGAGATCGAGCGCAAAGCAGGCCTCTACCGAGACAACAGCGGGCATGGTGCCAAACCTTCTCTGTGCTGTTCCGGATAGCCCTTGGATATGCTTTGCTTCTCTGGATACTTGGCTCTCTATATAGGTCAATTCGGACCTATTGGTGATCTGCAGGTCTGCACTCAGGCCCCCTCCTTATATCCCAAAGTCCAGTCAGTGCTCGCACCCAGCTGGCCAATGAGATCTGCCCCACTCATGCATGCCAGCAGTAGTCCAATCAGGGACCACTGCAGCTCTCATGCACATAAGACATCCTGGCACCACTAGTGCGGATTGGGACCAGACAGTCCCAGCCCATCTCCTGGGTACCTACATGTGACATGCACTAGCCTGCGAAAAATGGAAGCTTTCATGGGTAAATGCATGCCCAAATAAGGATTCCCCTGGTCACAAAGATCAAGGAGAAGGCCAACGGACAACATGGCCAAAGGAGAAGACAAAAGACCTTGTGGCATGGCCATGACGGACACTAACCATATCATGAGCCAAACGTGGTAAGCAGGTATGGCTCTGTAAAAGTTCATAAAAATACATGCATAAGCTTCTGCTGCCGCCAGTCTATTCCTAGGCACATTGTCCAGTCACCAAAAAATCCTTAGTAGATGACTAGGGCATGAAAATGCAAGGACCCCAGTCCGCGGTACAGTAATGTACTTTGCGCACTTAAACACAGTTGCCAAAAGTGGCAACAAAGTCAGAAGACTAAGAGAAACTAAGTTTCTCAGTACTGACTCTCTGAAGGAGATGTCAGTTTCCCCATAATGATGAGCAAAAGCCCAGTGGAGTGCAGCTGAAGGCTGTGCTCCACTGGCAAAAGTCAGGACAGGAAGCTGAAACACAAGCAAAATGTTTGGGGGGTCCACAAATATAGAGAGAAAACAGCAGTAAGTGAAATTGTACCTAACAAGATAGATCTCGTCTGTCCATTGTAAGGAACTCACGATGGCAACAGTAAAGACAGACACAAGTGATCACAGTTCAAGGGTGTTTATTGAACAATGAATGCAGGGTGGAAAAATGTCAAGCTAAACCTGAATCTAAGATGGGAGCACGCGTTCACCATCAAATGAAAAAAAAGGCAGTCCTAGTGGCGTGTCCTTCCTCAGCATGAGCTGACAGTTCGGTTGCAGCTATCGGGTTCTTCAATGGTAAAGTATCTTTTCATTAAAAAGTCTCTTGCCTTCGAGGCCTGATGTATCCAACAAGCAAACCAACAAAAAGTTCTATTCCACAGTTCACGTTGAATGATGGCTTCACCCCTGGGTCCCCCTCTTCTGGGTGTAGACCCCTCAAACAGTTCTTTATCGATGTCAGAACCTTTGGTGGCTGAGTCTCCTGCTTCCGAGGGTCTGATAGTTCCAAAAGAAACGAAACAAAACAACAAATAAAATTTCCTTTCGGATTGCACTCGAGGTGATGGTTCTTCACCCCTGGGTCCCCCTCTTCCGGGCGTAGAGCCCTTTTGAATATTTGTCTCGGTTCTCAGCCTCCCTCTTCCGGGTTCACTATGGCTTTGCACAAAGATAGTTCACCTTTTAACTTTCAGCAGTCTTAATGTCTTTTCAAACAATTCTCGTGGACATCCCTCTGCCGGGTTCACTTTTGTCAACACACTGTTTCTTTGGACTTTAGACTTTGCTCCTCTCGATTGGCATCCCTCCACCGGGTTCACCCTTGCCACTTCTCAATTTCCTTTGACTTTTTATGATTGCAGGATTCACTTCCCTTGCTTTCTTTTGGTGTGGGATTCACTTCCCTTGCTTTCTTAATAGTTTGCCGGTCAAAGACTTTCGATTGTAGAGGGAATTTGCTAGACCTCCTGTATGACCACTTTGACCTCTTTTCACCTCTTCCCAAGGGCTTCTGGATATGGTAGTTTCTACCATCGGGTAATCGGCCAGAGTTTCCTGCTTAAGCACCCAGGTGGTCCCGGCCTACCCCCCTCTTTCTTCAATCGTATCTTTACAATTTCAAAGTTCAAATTAGCCGTTGGCTACTTTTCATTGAAGGCAGTATGGTTTCTTATCGATTCTCCCCTAAACTCACCGGCTGTGATGAACCGCTTGCCTTTCTTTATCCTTGGAGTCAAGGTTGGTACCTCCGAGACCAGCGTCCTTCCCCGGCTTGATAATCTGTGGAAGAGGGTCTTGCGTACCGTACACATCTGCTGCAACACACGCTGGCTATTGTTCGTGGCCTTATATTTTCTGCAGAGGTTTCACAGGCCTTGGTCGGAAAGTGCAAGGTCGTTTCTCTCCTTGTCACCCTCTCTGTCTGTGCTGTCTTTCTCCTCCTTTTGAACTGCTCTCACGTCATGCGGTCTGCCTTGCTCGTCTTGTGCTCTTGTGCTCCACCTTTTATCCATGTGGGGAAGGGAAAGGGGCGTCAGGTGTTTGTGATTCTGGTCAATTGCCTGACTTTGCCTGACCCTTCTATTGGAACATGTCGGGTAAACAGTTCTGGTGTTAGTCCGTTGTCATCCGTGTTGTGGGAAAGTGTTTGTGGTCGGGAAAAGGGGGCAGTGTTTTGGAATATCGCACGTGGTAGGATGGGGAAAAGGTGTCGAAAGAAGGGGGATACCGCATCTCACCCGTCGGTGTCCCACTCCTACTCCCCAAGGACCCCTCTTCCAGGTGATCCTCCCTCACTAGTCCACACGCAGGAACTGGATCCAATAGCGATGGCCATGTCCTGGCCATCTGGATGACAGATCCCCGGGGACTAGCCAGAGAGACACCTTTAGGTTTCTCACACCATGTGCCAGTGACCTGCTGCCACCTGGCCTCCAGAAATTCTTGGTAGGGTTGCATTTGGAGCCTGCAAAATGGATGCGGGAAGACATCAACCCCAGCAGGGATACTGTTTTGAGCCATGCGCCCGGGAACAGTTAGTTCTGAGATGGCACTATGCAGGACTTGGGATAGGTGACAGAGAATCCTAGCTAACTCAGATGTTGGATGGTCTCCGCTGTGTGCTGGGTTGCTAGTGTGTGGCAACGGGGCCGGATGAGCCAATCGTCCAGGTAAGGGTAGACGTGGATTCCCTGTGGCATAGATATGCTGCTACTGGGGCCAAGCATGTGGTGAATACCCTCAGAGCTGATTTCAGGCCGAAGGGAAGGGCCTTGAATTGGTAATGCCGCGCCTGGACAACAAAACGCAGGACCTTCTGGTGTTTGCGATGAATGCTGATGTGGAAGTACGCGTCCTCCAGGTCGAGAATTTGACAGAAAACCCCCGTTTTTCAGATGGTCGAGCAAATGCTGCAACGTAACCATCCAGAGCTTTTGGGATTTCAGGAACTTGTTGAGGCGTTGCAAGTCCAGGATTGGTCTCCGTTGTAAGAAAGGCATGGTATCAAACAGTGAAGACAGACACAAGTGATCACAGTTCAAGGGTGTTTATTGAACTTTCAAATGGGTTGATAAAACGCCTATTTATAATATTAACGCAGTCCTAGTAAAGTCTTGTCAAAATAAAAGGGCCTATACTAATAAACCTATTGCCAATCCTTATTTCTGAATACAAATGCTGTGGGAAATAATGTCATACAAAAGAAAAGTGTTCAAGAAATGATATGTCAGGATAGTTGAGCCGTTGGCTTCCCTTCCTCACATTTTCATCACTGGACAAGGTGGCACACTCAAGCTTAGCACAGACTGTGGCTTCTCTAGCACGAGGATGTATTTCAAAATCTCAGTATCAGGGCCTTCTGTGCCAAAGTCTCTTTGCCATTCAACGTCTCTTATTACAGAGGGCCTGATGCGACAAACAAACATTAAAGTTCCTTTATTCTCAGGATTTTCACATGCACAATTTCTCAGGTGATTCACTGTTTACTCAGGGTCACCCTCCACCGGGCTTAGACCCACTTTAACACAATGTTCTCAATTTGACTCCCTCGATCGGGCTCGGACCATTTTATCTCACTTTCCAAACTTTCTTCTCTACATCGAAGGCTTTCGACTGTGCGCATGATTTTGCGTGACCCGTTGGCGGACCACTTCGATTCACAATTTCTTTCTCATTACAACTATTTAACTTTCACTTCTGCCACTTCTCAGTTGTATACCTTACAGAGACCTTCGAATGAGCACGCATGCGATGCCGGACCACTCTGTCAACGGTATTGTATCTTTCCTTTCAAAGTTCAGGCATTCATCAGCAGTTTAGCTTTACTCGTGTCTTTTATCACACGCGTTTTAACAATGTTCCTTCCAGCGCTCGTTATACAATGTTGCTGCTTGCATCCTTGGCTTCAACACATACCGTTATTGTATCGGTCTCCCCAACTCACCGGCTGTGTTGATTTCTCTGACGCTACCTTGTACTTGGAGCCAAGGAAGGTCCCACGGTGGCTGCTGCTTCTCCCCGGCTCGATTAATCATGTAGGAGGACCGCAGGTATCTCCAACACACAATGCAGCATTCTTCAGACTGGCTTCTCAGTCTTAAACTGTCTAATCTCGAGGGCTCTTGAAAGTACCGGTTTCTTTGAGAAAATAGCAAAAAACAGGAAAAAACCTGCGAATTTCGAGGAGCGAAGCACGAGAATTCCCAACACTAGAAACGTGTGGTCAAATATGAAGATGGCCAGAGGTGAAGCTTAGGAGGCCGCGTGTCATTGGCTGTGGAAAGTATGACCCAAAGGATACCGATAGGCTATAGAGGAGATGAGCAGTTTAAAGTTTCAAGCTAAACTGCTTTCTTTTTACCGAGGATTCCCAGCCTGAGACAGGGTATATTCATGAGCATGTGAATCCATGAAAGACGCCATGTTGGAGAAACAATTCGCCTATGGCAAAGTGACTATGTAAGGGGTAAGACCCCTCCCTTAATTGAATTTGCTTGAAAAATCATTGTGTAACCGTCTTGGAGATTTCACTGGAACCTTGTTTGGGGCAAAGGCTGCCCAAAATGCCATCCGTTGGGTGCAAAACAGGGCCTCCAAGGAGAGTGCAGACTCTTCCCTTAACCACGTCTAGGGAACATTTGAAGCCATCTGCAGTAGAAAAGGCAGACTGCTGCTAGTACCCAGGACTATGCCTGCTGAAGTGCAAACCTGTTAGTGTCCGTCAAGCTTCCTTGTTTGGAAGGGCAGAAGATGGACTTGCCATCCCCAAATACCTAATGACGGGTCCCACAGCACCCCAAGTCCCAAAAAAGCTGCCTTAGGCATTGCAATTTCAAACTGCATAACACACTCCAAACCTCTAAGGCACTTCAAAGATCCAACAGAGCTACCTTTGACACTCTACACTTTGAGTGCCTATGAGCTACACCAAACTGACGATCGCTGCATGTTCCAAGTTTTTTTCAAGCTGTTGCCGAACCATATTGCTTTGTCGCATCAGCCAAGCCAGCTCACCTTCACTTTATGCAGCGAGGCCTGTCAAACTCTGAAAATGTGCAGATTCCAACATCGCCTACCTTCCTCAGGATTTTTTGAGCCAAGTTCTGTAGCGATTTGTTAAATTCCACTGCGTTGCTGAATTTCACCGAACAAGCTCGGCATCTCAAACCCGATATGATGCATCGGAATGCACCCAGAAGCCCGGCTCAAAGCTGTTTAGGTCCTGAAAGAAGACAAAAAGGCATAGCAGCGGTTCTTTCGTCGCTTGCCTTGTTCCATTGACCCTTGTGACACTTAAGACATTTTGTTAATGCCTAAAAGACAACACCAATATCCATAAACCTTTTTTTGGCGTAAGTAATGAAATGCACTATTGCATCTCATCAATTGTGCCAAAAAAAGCAGCAGACTATTTTCAAAGGGCATCTAAATGAGTGCATACTTGATGCAATCATTGAGATGCCCTTTTTCACACCCCTTTGCGCTGCGCGATCCTCCAGATGACATCACTTCTCCCCAGAGGGGAGCCCCTTTACATGAGGCTAGGAAGGTGAGGCCGGTAACCGATAGTCCCCCTAGGGGTGGTATCATCCGGGAGGATCTCATGGGGAGGGACTTCCCTCCTGTGGACAAGGACGTACATCAGAGATATGGGCCCTTTACCTCTCAACCCCACAGGATAAAATCAACACCCAACCCTTTCCTACCTATGGTAAAGTCCGAGACAATGTGTTATTGTAATGTGTCAGGCAGTTTCACTATGATAGGTGCTGGGACGGAGAAGAACCGACAAACACTACCGTCAAGCATGAAGAGTGTTCGACCAGCTGTTGTCAATCAAACTGATGTTACGCTAGTGCAATCCCACCTACTTAAACTAAACAGTAAAGAAGGACAAGGAGAACAACATCCGGAAGAAGAAGTCGGCGAGCTAGGAGGCTGCCAAAAAGCCTGCGAGTGGGAAACTGGAAGTTCAGAGGCTGTAGCGAAGCAGCCGTGTGAGATGAACTGAGGGATGCATCTCGTCAGTTGGCTGGGAGCCAGCAACCTTGAAGCTGAGAGTCAGTGTGGTGGTGGCGTGACCTGCGGTGGTTGGAACGTGTGGTCGGAGGACTACACCGAGACAGCCAATACTAGCCTACTGCGGAGCAGCATAGGCAGTTAATGGAAGTACGAGGAACTGTGGTGGTTGCGTGACCTGTAACGGATGGACCGCGTGGTCCAAAACGTGCACCCAGACCGGCAGCAGTAACGGGCCATGAAGTCAAGTGGGCCGAAGAAGAGCAGAAGAAGAAAGAATGAACCTGCGACCCCTGGCGAAACCAGTGAAGAGTTCCCTGAGAGAAGGGAGCGGTAGCCAGATGGCCAGGAAGACATGATATGAAAAGGCGAAACCAAAAGATAAGAAAGACGTAGATCATTTTGTGAGGCAACTCCCTGGTCAGTTGCATAAGACTGTGGTATTGAAGAGTCAAGAGGGACTCAAGGAGCTTCTTCCTCGTCCCAGTGAGGGCAAGTTGAAGGACAGTGTTCAAGTAAAGATAACACTTAACCGGTGGAAAGAACTTAAAGAACTGATGAAGAATGTGAAATTGAAGTAACGCAAGAAACCATTCAAGAGTCAAGGAGAGCTCGGAGCGTCTCTCCCTCGTCCCGGTAGGGCAAGTTAAAAGA